>NW_024063007.1:0-416257 GCF_006381635.1 Hibiscus syriacus
GATCCTTAAGCTATTATACTCACCAACAGGAAAACGATCACGAGAATACAGCCCAAACAAAATCACCACATCAAAAGTACCTGACGACGATGATTGTCGACCGAGTCTTGTACTTGGTATTGCTCTCATGAATGGTCTGTTTCACCTGCTCATGGATACCCCGAAGATACTTTGCCATCTCATCTGCTTTAGGACTGAAACGTCCTATACGTGGAATAGGGGCTAAGTCCAACACCCGGATGGGTTCTGACCATAGACAATCTCAAATGGGCTTAAACCTGTGGTTCTGTTTTTTGATCTGTTGTAGGCAAATTCTGCCTGAGGCAATGCCAAATCCCACTGCTTCGGCTTCGTTCCTGCCAAACACCTTAAAAGGTTTCCCAAACTTCGGTTCACCACCTCAGTCTGGCCATCCGTCTGGGGGTGGTAGGCGCTACTGAAATTCAACTGCGTTCCCAGTTTCCCCCACAGGCTCTTCCAGAAATGACTGATGAACTTAGTATCACGATCTGAAGTGATGGATCGAGGAACACCATGTAAACGCACAATCTCCTTGAAATAGAGATGGGCAATCCGGTCAGCATCCATAGTCTTTCTGCAAGCTACAAAATGAGCCATCTTGGAAAACCGTCAACCACAACAAAGATAGAATCAGAGGCCCTTTGGGTGCGGGGTAAGCCTAGTACAAATCCATGCTGACATCGAACCAAGGAGCTTCAGGAACAGGTAAGGGAGTGTACAATCCCGCATTGGTGAGAACTCCCTTAGATCGCTGGCACACATAACAACGGTCCACATAATGGGCCACATCACTAGTCAACTTGGGCCAATAAAATTCAGAAGAGATAAGGGCCAATGTCTTATCTCGGCCAAAGTGTCCCTCATTATGGAGTTCACTTATAATTTGCTGCCTCAATGAACAATCTGGAATGCACAATTGTAATCCACGAAACAGATACCCATTATGCAAAAACAAAATCATGACGGTGACCCTCAGTTACCTCCTGAAATATCCTTCCAAAGGAAGGATCAGCTGCATACATATCTGTGAACGTCTCAAATCCTGCAACTTTAGTACTCATGGTGGTGAGAAGTAAGGTACGACGGCTCAGGGCATCTGCGACGCGGTTCAAACTCCCTGCTTGGTGCCTCAGCGTAAAAGTGAATTCTTGCAAGTATGCTACCCACTTGGCATGACGTCTACTCAGCTTGTGTTGGCCATTGATGTACTTCAAGGCCTCATGATCGGTAAACAGAAAAACTCCTTCTGTACTAGGTAGTGACGCCAATGCTTCAGGGATGAACTATGGCATAGAACTCCAGATCATAAGTGGAATAATTTTTCTTTGATCCCGATAGCTTCTCACTGAAAAAAAGCAACCGGACGACCTGCCTGACTCAGAACACCACCAATGCCACGCCAGATGCATCACAATTTACCTCGAACACTTTGTCAAAATCTGGAAGTGCCAAAACTGGAGCCTCGGTCATCTTCTGCTTGACCAGTTGAAAACTGGCCTCTGCCTCCTCAGACCACTGGAAATCACGCCCCTTGAGGCACTCTGTGATAGGGGCGATCAGAGTACTGAAATTTCTAATGAATCGACGGTAAAAAGACGCCAAGCCATGGAAACTTCGGATGTCATGTAATGTTCTTGGTCTGGGCCACTCCAAGACTGCATCTATTTTGACTGATCTGCATGAACACCATCAGTAGACACAACAAAACCAAGAAAAGTCACAGAAGTAGTGAAGAAAGAACATTCTTTTGATTGACAAACAAGCACTCCGTTTTCAGCATCTCAAAAACAGCACGGAGGTGATCGAAGTGTGAAGTCCATGTCGGACTATAAACGAGGATATCATCGAAGTAAACTACAACAAATTTCCCCATAAAAGGCCGCAAGACCTGATGCATAAATCTCATGAATGTACTGGGCGCATTGGATAACCCAAAAGGCATGACCATCCACTCATACAACCCTTGTGGCGTTTTAAACGCCGTCTTCCACTCATCTCCAGGCCTTATTCTGATTTGGTGGTAGCCGCTCTTAAGGTCAATTTTTGAGAAGATCTTAGAACCAGATAGCTGATCCAACATATCATCTAGACGGGGAATTGGAAACCGGTACTTCACTGTAATTCTGTGATCGCTCGGCTGTCAACACACATACGCCAAGAACCATCTTTCTTTGGCACTAACAGAGCAGGGACTGCACATGGGCTCATACTCTCTCGGATATAGCCCCTCTCCAACAACTCTTCCACCTGTCGCTGCAACTCTTCGGCCTCCTTGGGACTGAGGCGATATGCTGGTCGATTTGGCAAACTTGACCCAGGAACAAGGTCAATTTGATGCTGAATATCCCTCATAGGTGGTAGTCCAGGAGGAAGATCCTCTGGCATCAAGTTAGAGAATTCTGCTAGCAACCGCTGCACCTCTACTGGTAAATCTGTATCCACGTCTACTGCATTGTTCTCGCAAGGTAGCAAGGCATAGACCACGTCGCCATGCTCAATCTCATCTAAAAACCTGGACATAGAAAGCAGATTAGTATTATGGGTTACTGGGGTAGGAGTAAGTCCTTCCCGCCGGGGTGCCAACACAATCTTTTTTCCCTTGATGCTAAGGGAATATGTATTCTTCCGTCCATCATGAATGACACTGCGATCATACTGCCAAGGTCGACCCAACAATATATGACACGCATCCATAGACACAACATCACACCAGGCATTATCAAAATATTTCTACCAATTGAAAAAGACACCAGGCATCGCCTATCAACTGTTACCTCACTGTCTTTATTTAGCCATGACAACTTGTATGGCTTAGGATGACGGTCCGTCTTCAACTGCAATTTCTGGACAACCTCCTCGGACACTACATTCTCACAACTGCCGCTGTCAATGATCATTTTGCAGACTTTATCTGCAACTGTGCAAGTCGTGTGGAAAATATTGGTTCTCAACCAATCGTCCCCTGAATCGCCCTTGGGGGTAAGTAGACTCTTGCGAACGACCAGAGTCTCATGACCATCTCCATATAGTACATCATCAGTCTCATCATCGTCATACACGGGTTCGCCAATCTCCTCATTCTCGTCTTCCACGTTTTCCTCAATCAACAAATTTTTGCCCTTTTGACTAGCAGGCTTCCTGCAATCAGTCGCCCTATGCCCTTGTTCACCACAACGAAAACATCTAATAGTAGGGTTAGAATTACCCTGCGGTGGCTGCTGAGCAGGACGGACTCTTGAGGGCGAACTGGTCGACTGTTGTGATCGCTCCTGATCACTGGTCTCCTGTTTTGTTGTTTTTCAACAACAAGTGCACGCTGGTATGCTTCCGAAACACTCCACAATGAATGAAGGCTGAGGACATCTTGCAAGGGCTGGCGTAAACCCCCCAAATATCGCGCCACCATCTGCTCCTCCGTCTCAGATAAATCGTTCCGGGCGACCAATTGGTAAAACTCCTCCGTGTAATCATCGACTGATCGCGCGCCCTGCCTCAACGCATGAAGTCGCTGAAATAAGGTTTGCGTGTAGCCGAAGGGAAGGAAGTGGCCCTTCATCTTCTTTTTCATCTTCTCCCAATCAGTGATCTTGGCTTTGCCCTGTCTTTCTCGTGAACGTCGTAACTGTTCCCACCACGCAGATGCTCTGCCCTTGAGTTTGATGGCGATCAGTTTCACTTTCACACGATCGGGGACTTCCTTATATTCAAAAATACGCTCCACTTCATTAATCCAATCCACGAATCCCTCGGCCTGTAATGTACCAGAAAACTCAGGGAGATCGACCCGAAACGAGGTCTCCATGACGCTCCTCCCGACCACGGTGCTCCCGGAATCCTGCGCCCCGGAATCCTGCGCGATTGTGATATGGGTTTTCGAAAGTGGAATTGTATCGTGATCAGAGGCCTCACGATCCTCTAAATCCTGCGCCGCTAGGCGCTGGGTTAATTCTGCGACTTGCCTCTGCAAATCCGCAATCATCACATCCTGAACGCTGCGATCACGGCGTTGGGCTTCCTCATTCGGAACCTGCTCACGACGACCACGACCACGACCTCCAGCCATTGAAACTGGTGAAATTTCCCAAGAAGATGTTGAAGCTCTGATACCAACTGACGCCAGACAGAATAGTGATTATCCTGTAGGCTAGCTCCGACAGACGATTCACAAGAGAAAATTCGCCCAAAAACCAGAGAAAAAAAGTCTCTAGGGTTTAATAAAATATTATAAAATCAATAACTGTCAAAGCAGTCCACAAGCCGGACTGTTATAGCTAAAAAAATCGTCTTTATTCGAATTTTGCCAAAAATAGCAAAAATCGTATTTATTCGAATTTTGCCAAAAATAGCAAAATCCCGAAAATCACTCTAAATTGAAATTCGAAATAAAATAAGCAATCTCCCAAAAATCCGGTCTAAATCGGATTTAAATTGACTTCCTAATTAACAATCGAAATATTACCATAAATAGTAAAAAATAACTAAATCTAGTGATTCGGAGGGGAAAACGGCAGAATTTGAGGTTGAAAAAAAGGCCACATGGAGCGTAGCTCAATGTGGAGAGCGTGCGCGTCGAAAAGAGCTTTCCGGATTGGGGTCTTATGCGCGATTCTGACACCTGTAGCCAAAGTTATGGCCAAAAGACTGAAACATACTCAAACGACCCCAATAAGGAACATGTCACAATCAATTCCCGCCTTTGCGCTGATCTGCCAACTCATGGTATCTCAGCGCCATCAACGTGCAATCTGACAGCTCAGCATCATCTGTCTCAGATCCCCTGCATCAGCCACACTCTGACTCTGTTTCCATTATCATATCGTCATCTTCTTGTAGTGCTAGCGTTGTGCCACTTTCGTTCTCTCCGGTTCATCAAGCCGCCGGATCATCACCGAATTGTCTCCTTCATAGGTTGGAGAGTGGAGGGATTTTATCGTTAGCCGGTTGGTCAAACGACGGGGAACGGCTGAGGTTCGTCGACACGGAAGGGAACGAGTGGAGCAACGTGGAAAACCGATTCGACCAGCTAGCCTACACCACATACGGTGTAAATGGGGCTCAACGGGTTGTGAAATGGTCGGATTTTGGTTCTTGCATAGGTGAGACCACCAATATGGAAAGGTTGATAAGCATGCTTTTGCCTTATGTTTTACAAATCCATTTTTGGGTTGCAGGAATGAGAGAATCTGCAGAATTCAGTAATGAGCTGCTAAGAGCATTGAGAGGAAGAAGAAGAGAATGGAAAAGGGATATTACAAAAGATGAACTTCGCCATTTCTGGACTCGCATGACCGATCCTTGGTTGGATTCCAGGATACAATTACTCTTTGACCTGTAATTACCCCATATATCACTTTTTTACTTGCATTTTTTTCCTTCTCTAAGACATTTATATCTCTTTTTCTGGGCATTTCCCTCAGATGTGATAGGAATATGGATGGAAGAATTCATGAGAGAGACATCAAGCAGGTGACCATATATTGACACTATAGTTGACGTTTATTTATTTTTATAACTAAAGTCCTCTAGATTTCAACATATTCTTTATATTATTTTCATAAATTTTACACCAATTTGAGTGTTGTAAATTTATTTAATTTTTTTATACAATAGTTAAACTATTCATAAGTTGGAGATTATTGTGTGTTTAAGCACGCTCTATCCTCAAGAACTAAGTTAGGTTGAAACTTCATGGAACAAATATAAATAGTAATAAAATGAGGATTAGAGTCTAATTATTAAGTTATTAATTTTAAAATTAAAAAATTAGGGAGTTAGGGTCTAATTTACTTAATTTGAAATTGATAGTGAAGTATTTAAACTGAAAAATTGATGGTTGGGGCTTAATTTGTATAGTTTCAAAACTAAAAGGAATCTAAGAAGCAATTTATCTCAAAAATTGAGAAGCCACAGTTTAATTTGCCTGGTTTAAAAACTAAGAGGACTTCAAAATTAGTTAAACCTTAAAATTGAAAGGAGTCAAGATCTAAATTATCTAACTTCAAAATTAAGAGGATTAAAATAGTAATTAAACCTGAAACATTTGGGGTATGGCTCCTCCCACTGTATATGGTGACTCTTTCTCCTGTATGTTATAATCACAATGGTGTTAAAGAGAAGTAAAACTCGGCTGGAATTTAAAATTTTATAAGTTGATGAACAAGTAAAATCATGTAATATTTGTATTTTGATTTGGACAAAAATGGTAGGTAATATCGTTGATATGTCCCATAAATAAGTTGTCAATAAAGCACAAGGAAGCTGAAGAATACGCTGCTTTAATCATGGAAGCCCTTGACATTGAACATCAAGGCTATATTCAGGTATTTCATTTCATTCTCATTTTATTACTCTTCTAACAGTTCAAGAATGGGATTATCCATTTCAAAGAAGTTGATATTCTATGAATTGTTTAATTTAGATTTAGATGATAATGGTGATTTCCTTTTCGGTTTAGCCATCGGATCTTGAAGCTCTTTTCAAAGCACACTTACCAAAAGGCTCCTCAACCATTTCATATCAGAAGAATCGTCGTCACCATCATCAAAAGCAAGTCTCTTTATCAAAGGCCGAGATATTGTTTCGTTCATACTGGAGACGAGCATGGATAATTCTGTTGTGGTTAATGATTTGCTTTACACTTTTCACATGGAAATTCATCCAGTACAGTCATCGCTCAGCCTTTCAAGTCATGGGGTATTGTTTATCCACAGCCAAGGGAGCTGCCGAGACCTTGAAATTAAACATGGCTCTCATTCTTCTACCCGTTTGTCGAAATACAATCACATGGCTGCGCAAGAATCCAGGGTTTAACTCTGTTATTCCCTTCAATGACAACATCAACTTCCACAAAGTAAGTCCTCGCTTTCTTCGTATATCAATTGTGCAAGGATTGTCGGATTATGCTCGACTCTGATATAGTTCGACAATCCTTGCATCCAGTTAGAATTCTTGGAATTATTCAGTGTGGGAAAGCTCCATTTTGCAGCTAATTGCAGGAGGAATAGTGATTGGTGTTATTCTCCATGGGGGCACACATCTGGCCTGTGATTTCCCAAGAATTAGTGGATCAGATCGTTCGGTTTTTCGACAAACTATAGCCAGCTGGATTCGGGTACCAGCAACCGTCGTATTTACAGATATTGGCCACAACTGAGGTTGCAACGGGGATTACCATGGTGATCTTAATGATGATAGCATTTACATTAGCGACCAACTGGCCTCGACGCCGGTCTCCGGCACTTCCTCGATCCATCCGAAAGTTCACTGGATATAATACGTTTTGGTATTCCCATCATCTGTTTGTTCTGGTGTATGCTTTGCTCATTGTTCACTCAATGTTCCTCTTCCTCACAGATAATTTATCTGAAAAAACGGTAAGAATCTTATGAATCTATAAGATTGTTTGTAATTTTATGTTATGATATAACTCATATAAGTCGTTGATTTCCTAAATATTGAAATTCCATGCCATTTTACTTCAAATATTCATACCAAACACTCATATATAGCATTTGTAGCTGAGTTACATAGCTATAGCAAAAGAGAGGATTACTATAAAGAAGCATATTACTATGTTGCTCCGATTCTTTATTTTTCTTAAAATATTTATATCGGAGTTTTTAAAAAATTGTATTCGTATTTGATTAACTATGACATGAGTTGTGATGTTAAGAATGTTCTTACATAGACATGGATGTACATTGCCATTCCGGTTTTACTATATGCTGGAGAGAGGATGATTCGAGCTATAAGATCAGGGTTTTCTGAAGTTAAATTCTTGAAGGTATGCTTCATATAACGCAAGTTTCTATTGATAATCTGGTCCGTCCCTAAATTTTTACAAGTTCACACAAGAAAGGAAGATTAATGGAGTAGATCCTGAAACACTGAGTAGGATTGAATTCAGACGCATCTCTTTTTATTTGTTTGAAACGTTTTCTCTCCGAAATATGCATATTACCACCTTCATAAAAATGTTAAAGAAAAATCTCTTTGTTGTTTCTGAACACCATTTGCAGGTGAGCTTATATCCGGGGAAGGTGTTGTCTCTAAAACTGCAAAAACCACAAGGTTTTAGGCACAAGAGTGGCATGTATATTTTCATTCAATGCCCCCAAGTTTCACCCTTTGAATGGTAAAACATGAGTTGATATTATTATGATATTTTACAAGCTAATTGTTCAATGCTATTCTGCACCACCCTGAATGATATTTGGTTATCAGGCACCCATTTTCCCTAACTTGTGGACCAGAAGATGATTACTTAAGTGTGCATATCAGAACTCTTGGGGATTGGAGCTATCAGCTATATGGTCTCTTCCGGGAGGTAAATATTACTATTCGAATTCGAATGTGAGTTTAAAATACGAGAATATATGTATAATGTACGAGTATGTTCAAGTTTTACTATTTTATTTTCCATTTTTTAGGCAAAAATAACAGGACCAAAGCAGCACCCAAAAATCTATATTGATGGACCATATGGAGCTTCTTCTCAAGACCACATTAAGTATGATATTGTGGTAATGGTTGGCCTTGGCATAGGAATCACACCTTTCATTAGCATCCTCAAAGATATTGCTACCCGCCTCAACAACTCCACCATTAATCATGTAAATAACTTCCACCCTTTTCTGTTCTTCATATCTTCTTATTACAAATATCGAGTGTTCGGTACAAGTACGTGTTTGACACGGATAAGGCTTTTTTTTATATATAACTTGTTTGAACATTTGAAGAATCATATTCGAGTCAGAATAACATAGCAAATGAACTATGTTCTTCGATTGACTACAAGTGTTGTGAACATAATGTAGGCAGCTTGTGGAGAAGGCAGCCTTGAGAAGACACCATTCAAAGCTTATCTTTATTGGGTTACAAGAGAACAAAGCTCTTTTAATTGGTTCATGGATGTTATGAAGGAAATAGCTGAAGCAAACGAAAAGCAGGTGAGAATCTCTAGTCATTCTTCATCCATCATCTAAAAAACCAGACCGGACGGTCCATTGAACTTGTTCCATCAAGAGCCAATGTTTATGAGAACAAACAAATTAAAAGCGTGTATGCAAAGCCAGTTATTAGGCTTAGACTGTGTTTGATAAAATATCTATTTGTTTAGTCTGTTGTAGAGATATTCAATTTCCTAACCAGTGTATATCAAGAGGGTGATGCTCGGTCGGCTTTCATCACCGTTATACAATCTCTGTATCAAGCCAAGTATGGAATTGATATTATCTCTCGAACTCCGGTGAGCACGAACTCGATCGGACTTGGATAATTTATGTATTTATATTATGTTAATATCATATATTTACAAAAACAAAGTTTTGTAATGTCAAAGTAATGAGATTTTTCAGGTACACACACAATTTGGTCGACCAAACTGGTTCAACATCTTCTCAAAACTGGCTAGGAGACATAGAGGGGCTAGGATTGGTAAGAAAAAGCTCATATAATATCTATATTACTTATATTCGAGTGCGAGTATCATATATAAATATGTATCCGATACGCTATTTCTTATTTTTAATGAATCATATTTTTTTTAATACAAACATGAATTTAGAAGTGAGGTTTTGGAGCAGGCGTTTTCTACTGTGGACCAAAGGCGTTAGCCAGAGAGTTGGAGAAGTTGTGCACCAAATTTTCCACCAAAACCAACACAAGATTTGTGTTTCACAAGGAGTATTATTAGCATTCTTTATGGCGTTTTTCTTTATAATTAATGTTTTCTTGCAAACTTCAACGTGAAAATATAAATTCTTTGTACAACATTTAAACTAGAAAATGGATATTTTCAAGATCAATATGAAAATTTTAAAATACGTAAGAGTTTATGTTCTTGGTTGGTATTCTTCTAATTAATACACAACAATTTGTATATTTGTACGGTAGTCAATTCATGTACTATTATTTTTTTAACATAACTATATTTTAAGAAACCATGCATTTTACTTTAAACACGTTAATATTGCATTCATATTATTTTTGGGTAAACTACCTCTTTAGTTACTAAACTATAGGGTTAATTTTATTTTGACCACTAAACAAAAAAAATCATTTAAGTCAATTAGCTTTCAATTTGATTTCAATTAACTCATAGATCGTGAACTGTTAGAATTGTTGACATGACAAATAAGTAAATTTCTATAACGACATATATGATCCTTATTATTTGCACATTCTATCAATTTGATCTTACTTTTAAAATCTAATTAAAATTTTAATAATTAATTAACAAACTCTGGCTCAGTTATCGGAATACAATCAACAGGTAATTTACCCTCACATTTTATGTATTTTAATTATTTTCTGTTTCATATTTGTATTATTTAGTTTATGTTGTGCTTAAAACAAAATAGTGGGGCTGATATTGGATATATGCATTAAACAAAATTTACCATCCCCAATATTTTCATTCGCAATCGCAAGGAGTTGGAAGAAATACCAAAATAAAATCAAAGCGGATTTATTTTAGATGAAAACATCCTTCCAAAAACATAGAATTGTCCTTGTCAAAGGCTGTTGAAATTTAAAACCATCACAAAGTACATTAATTCCCAGAAAGGAAGATGTATTACTGGGGGATTATTTAAGTACCTCAACAAAACATTCAAAAGGAAGCACCTCCACCATGTCCAGAGAACAGTACACTGATTTTTATTTCGTCACTATCGGAAAAATATTTGAAATCAACCCTCCAATGCTGATGCTCCGGATATAATCTCAATCAACTCAGTGGTGATCGAAGCTTGACGGGTTCTGTAACACACAAATACGACCAACACATATCTACTTCAGCTATGAAAAAGCAGTAAAAAGTTATAGCAACTAAATGAAGTTCGATAACACATGCCCAAGAACAGAATAATAATCAAGTGTAGAAACCGTTTCACGTGAAAGTTCACGTTTATAAAAACAAGAGAGGCACGAGACCTGTTATATGTAAGAGTAAGGCGATCAAGCATATCGCCAGCATTTCTGCTTGAGCTATCCATAGCAGACATCCTTGCCCCTTGCTCACTACAAGCATTCTCCAAAACCGCATTGAACATGACCTGGGGGAAATACAAAAATTCTTTTTAAGGTAAATTACAGACTGTAGCAATTAGCAGCAGGCACATAGCAGTAGATAAGGAAAAGGGGAAAAATGAAAACAATAAAAAATTTCATATTTTTTGGCAGATTTTTTACTAGATAAGGTTACTTTTAACTCAGAAATCAAAGGAATATTTGTATTAATGAATAGCACATGGAATGAGGTTTTGTCATCATAAAACAGCTCTCAACAACCAAGAGTATCATGTCAAATTCACAAATTTGAAAAATGGGATTCATTTATTAAGTTATAGTTCATGACATCACGGTATGACTTCCATGCAGAATAACAAGAAATAAGGACGCTTGTTTCAAACAGCAGGACATACACAGGAGAACTGGAATTCAGCCAGATTTTGAAGTATTTCACCCTTTGTCTCACCACCCTCAACTTCGTAGTTGTCTAGATCACCAAGCTTTCCCCCAGATTCAGCTTCCCTTTCAACAATCTATACAAATAAAGCAGCAAGAAGAGAATATATAGAGCAGCGCCTAACCAGGGAAAAAATATTTATCAATCTGAAAATTCCACTCACTTCGGGTGATAATACAGTTGACACTGTTGGTAGAAATGAAACTACAGAGTGAAACTTGTTGAAAACAATCCTCAAAGCATCAAACTCCACATTCTTTAAGATCTCATCAGCAAGAACAGAGACCTGAAGGTGAAAATATTTGTGAGCATGGAGAAAAGAAATAGAAAATTTGCATAAAAAAGAGATCCATCTATCAGAAAATTCCATTTCATTCAAGTGATCGATGGGCTAAGACAGTTAGCCACAACCTCTACAACATTAAAAAGAAGCCAGATATTTATCAAGGTAAGGTGAACAAAATATTTGTATGTATGGAGAAAAGAAAAGAAAAAAATCCATAAAAAAGAGATCTGTATATCAGAAAATTCCAGTTCATTCAAGAGATCAATGGCTAAGACAGTCAACCACAACCTCTACAACACTAAAAAGAAGCCAGATATTTATCAAGATAAGGTGAACAAAAGAGTGGATTGAGGGAAGTCCAGATTATAGTCTTCATTTGATGTTAGGTGATTGGATACTATTTAAGTTAAAACTGATATTAATGTGTTAATGTTTTGTTTCCCTTGGTCTAGAATTTGAAACCAAAGGTTAAAGGTTAAGACAGTCAACCACAACCTCTACAACACTAAAAAGAAGATTAGTGTGTTAATGTTTTGTTTCTCTTAGTCTAGAATTCGAAACTAAAGGTCCTTTAAAGGTTTCCTTCCATTATTATAATTTACTTCATAGTTTAGAATTTCATTTAATCAATTTTAATAGCTACTACTTTGGAAATCAACTCAGTGTGAGGAGGATATCTGAAAATCAATAATGTACACACTAGCTTGTTCAACTGATAAAGAAAAATTGTATGAGGCCTAAATATGAAGATATTCCTAACCCTAAATGTGAGGCCTTTAACGTCTTTAATGCGAAAAGTGAGGAGATCTAGGTGTTAAGCCTGAATATTATCCTCTTCTTATTTTTGTTTTCTAACACTGTCGGATTAACCATCTATCATGCAAATATCAACCCTACCTTAAATTACTGTGATGGCTACCATTCACTTCCCTAGGCAGCCTGTAGATTGAACCTTTATTTGTGTTTTCACCATCAAAATGGAGCCTCTCCTTTCTAAATCAACAAACATTAATTATCTCAGATTATCAAATTTAGGGTTCTTGCCAATCATAGATCCAGATTTGCCCTGATATAGCATTTTCTGGACTGAACCAATAGGGAACAGTCAACAACCAGTACAATTACTTAAACTTAAGATGTTGCATCAACATATCCTGTTCCCAGGAGACCAAAAGAAGGCCTTAATGAATGAATCAAGCATTCAATCTAGCTATCAAATTTTCAACTTGTATGAAAAGGTTCTCTCATTGGGAAACTGTCAAATGCAAATAAAAGCACAATAACAGACCTGAGTGTAGTTCAAAGGATTCTTCTGCAGCTCAGCTATGACCAACTCAATGTCCTTCTTAGAGTCACGGATCAATTGAGCCTTAGCCTTCTCTCCCAGAATTACATATTTTGTTTCTTTTTCAGGGCCTATGCGGATAAAGGTATTTAACTCATAAGAAGTCCCAAGAGGACATCAACTAAAGAACACACACAGAAAAAAAGCAGAAAATATTAAGTTGCTTTAGTGATATACCGGAGTTCAGCTTGTGGACCCCCTTGCTTATCTTGACTGATGTCGAGTTAATTCCACCACAAAGACCTTTGTCAGAAGAGATGGTTACAACAACGCTCTTCTTGACATCAACACCTAACAATGTGACAAGAAATATTAATAAAATGAGGCTGAAAAATACATTTTAGATACATATAACCGTAAAAGATTATTAAACAATATAGCAGAGGTATAAAACAAGATGGTAAACAGTCAAAGGCTCTATGCCCTAAATTTCAAAAGCATGTTATGTATGGTTAATTAACAGATCAAAGTTAGAACACTTCCCATTCTATGTTGCTTCAACTCTTCATTTTCCTTTTAAGTATTTAAGACCAACACTTGTGTCCAACAAATTTTCAGACATGGGCATTGGGATATAACCCTCCAAGATGCTTCCAAATATATGGAAAAATTTTTTAAAAAAATTGGGCATACCCATATCGAACACTCCTATATTCGACACTCACACTTTAGTTACTCTTTAGCATCCAGATTTGTAAAACTTAAGTTTATTCGCTACTATGCATAAAACACCACTCTATTTTAACCTGAACCAAGTAATATTAGTTATTAACTGATCAAGCAAGGTATTATTGATACAGAGCCAGTATTTAATAACCAGAGCCTCTTTTAACCAAATAATGCATATCAATATAACACATGATTTTCAAACATATGGTGCTATAAACTAAGAAGCATTTATAAAAGTACATCTTGTCTGCAGAATTGTTCTGTCAACAATCAAAAACCAAAGTTACATTTGCATAAACCTTCTAGGGAGAGAGTGTATGATGGAAAACTAAGCCATTGCATCATATAATTGACAACATGAACACCAGTTCAACATAAATGGGAGAGCAGAGCACAAAGTGACAATTAACAACTTGAGATAACAAACATTAGGAAAATGAAATGAGAATGCAACCAAATTCAATTGAATTTGAATTTGTTCAGTAAAGGGAACATATAAGAGGCTTGTTAGAGGACATACTAGGTAGATCGCCAAGAAGTGCAGTAAATGGCTGCCAGAGGCCTCGGGAATTCTCAGCTTTAGTTTGAATTGCTCTCAACTTTGAGGCAGCAACCATCTTCATAGCCTTTGTGATTTTCTGAATATTCTTAACACTCTTCATCCGGTTTCGAACTGCATAAATAATTGATCATCACCCATGTTAAAACCTTCATCAAGAACTCTGACCCTAAGAGAAAAAGTAACAAGCAAGTATATAAAACATAATATTGAAAAAAAAACAAAGAGAAAATCAAACAAACCCTACCGATTTGAGTTGAAATATAACGAAAACCAATCCGACCCTCATCCCTGTCATCCAAATTAATTTATTTAGTAGTTCACAACATATCAAAAAATGAAATTGCAAAAATAAGAATTTCATTATAAATCCTACAAGGTTCAATCAAAATTTTGACATATTCATATTTTTCTCATTCTTTTGAGTAATTGAACACGCCACAATACCAACCGTTTAGCACAATTCTAGACATATTCAATCGCAAAAGAAAATAAAGCGCCATTAAAAAACCCGAAAGTACATTATGCAAAACTTTAATTTGTTCAGAAACAGTGGGAAATCGAATCACTCTAAAAACGCGAAATAGAAAATATCTTCCGTTCGATTATCAAGAAAGCAAAGAGAAACAAATAGCATTCGGGTCTTCAGCTAGAGAAATAGACAAAAAAAACAAAGATTTTTTTACCTGGTTTGTTAAACATTGAAGAAAAAATCAAGGAAAGATAAGTAAAAATGCGAGATTGCATGAAATGATGAGTTGAGAGATCGGTACTCGTGAGAGGGAGCGAAAGGAGAGGATCGGACGGCCGTGACTGGGCGGGAAGAGATCAGAGGGGCGAAACGTCTCCCTTCACGTCTGAGAGCAGCCATCGCCATTGCTTACTGATACGGGAAAAAAAACCCTAGAAAATCGTTGCTATTGTGGATCAATGCTATTCTTTTTGTTTTTGCTTTTAGGTACTCTCTCGCAGAGCGGTGTTTTACTGCTATTGGTTAAATTGAAAAACTTTACTTTGAAAAACAATAATAAAATTCAGAATAATGCGGATGCGAAGGATTCAAGCAAATCCAAATACGACACCGTTTTCCAACTCAAGTTACCTGGTTAAACGAGTAACAATCCTAAGATAAAAGACATATTAGTTTGTAGTTGGATTTGTTCTTTATATATACATTTAACACATTTGAGATGAATATATTGTTTAAAGTTTTTTAATTATTTTACAATGAATGTTTATATATTTGTATAAACGATGTTTAAACTCGAGACTTTAATGAATAACAATAAATCTTTTAATCACTTAATATATTAATTTGTAGTTGGCTTGGTTACTTTTATTTTTTAAATTAATTTTATATTAATAATTATCAAAGATATACAAATGTTTTTTATAAGTTATAAGTTCGAAACTAATCATTAATATTTGACTAAATAATTATTGTGACCTTTCATTTTTTTAATATTTTAATTATAAATGTTTCAATTTTAAATAAAATATCTTTATTTAGATAAAATTATTAGTTAATTATCTAATATTATTTGATTAAATTCCCTGGCTAAGCCTTTGCTCCTTCATCCCTGGCTGGGCACAATTTTGTTGGCTTGATTTCATAGGATGGTGAAACATGTTATAATCCAATTGGCCAAACAAAAATAATAAAAAATATTATTTTATTGTTGACATATTTAAAAAAATATTAAAAAATTATCACGAACGTTTTGTTATATTTTTAAAAAATTGAAAGTTTAGGTATTAAAATGACAAAAACTGATAGTTTATGTACGAAATGAATAATTTACCCTATCAATAATAAGACCAAAAATCACGTCTCCTGAAATTCCTCTCCAAATTCCACCGATAAATCAGGTAAATAATAACTCCTACTAGTTAATTTGCTGCGAATCTCCTCCTAGCTTCTTTGCTCTTTTTTTTTTCTTTATCTGTGATTTGTTCATTTCTATTTTTTCTCCATTTTTCGTTCTTTTTTGGTGAAATTTTTGTGTATGAAATAAAAAGTTTGGATTTTTGTACATATCATGTAATAGTAGGGGTTTTTTTTGTTTCTGGGTCTGTTTTACTTTTTTATGATTTAGTCAAAGCATACAGGAAGCCCTCAGCTACTCAGCTTTTGGTTCTTTTACACCTTTTCCGATTTGCCGGAGCAAATTATCATCATTCGGCTTCTGATAGTCATTTTGCAATCGGTGCGCCTTGCTCCTTCTAAAATTAAACGGTGATCAAAATAAAAAGAGGCAGTAGCTGAGTGGTTACTCGTATAGTTTATCCTAAAAACACTTTAGGGGAAACAATTCGGCTGATGCAATAGGCCCTTTAACTACCATTATTTCTGCTCTTCGTAGCCTGTTGGTGTGAAGGAATTATCCATCTCCGAAGATATGCTATCACCATGTCTTCCCCTTTGCAAGAATTATTGTTTAGGTTTTCATTTTCACCCACCAAATTCTCAGAACTTACTACTCTCCTCTTCCCCGTTTCTCACATGCAATTTTCCTAAGCCCAAGGCTTCTAACAAAAGACTCGGAATCCACAGCCAGAATCGACCCGGTAATAGCCACAACAACACAAACCCCATAGGGAAAGTGACAGTGAAGGGAAAGAAAGAGAACGTTTGGAGTATTGATAATGAGAGGGCGAAAGCTGAGAAAGAGAAAGGGAGAGAAAGTACAAAGCAGAGGAGGAGGAGAAAAGGAAAGAGAGTGGTTAGTGATCGGAAGAAGAAGATGGGAAGAGTTTTGGTCTCTGCTGCTATGTTAATGGAAGTAGAAACTGTTCTACAAACTCAGGTATTTATTTACTATTTCTCTTATATTTGTGCCTTATGAATTCTTCGTGTGGAAGTGGAACAATTGATGTGAACTGTTAATAAAATTCGCCCTTTAATATATATATACGGAACAATATCTCGATATGATTGTTGCTGGGAACATGGAGTGGCCCATGACTTCAATCAGAAGCTGAAGTCAAGTTTCAGATGTGCTTTACTTGTATATTACTTTAGTTGTTGTGTTGGAGATATAGATGATGTGCTGCTGGATTTGACATGTTTTGGAAGGGTTTAGTTCGAACCTGTTCGAAATGGGATAATTATGGTATTTGGTGCTATGCTACTACAGTTTGTTTCAATTACAATTACAACTTCACAGTTTGTTTCAATTACAACTTATTTTGAGGTTATTTTTGGAAGCTGTTCATTGCTTTTGGCAATTCCCTCCACTCGTCCCAAAGTAAAAGAACGAAGCAAAAATTGACCTAGAGTTTGCATGGCTTCTAGTTGGTCATGAATTTTTAAGTTTCCAATTTGCTAGCTATCAAAATATGATTACTTTTTCTTGGTGCTTCAATTATATATTTTCTTAATATCCAGCACCGGCATGAAGGTTCTAGTTTTTTAGCTCCCATTGGAATGTACTAATCTCATGTTTGATGCAGAATTATTTATGGTTTTCCTTTTCCATAAAGAAACTTGAGATTTGAGAGCCATCAGAAAGGGGGGAATGATTTCTTTATCAGTATAAATGGATTTATTTGATCAAGTTGTTTCTTTGGTTCTTATGTCTTGTTTCAGGAACCTGTAATCAAACCGGCATGGAATACATTTGCTAGTAGCGTGAGTGGGATATGGAAGGGGGTTGGAGCGGTGTTTTCTCCCATTACTGCTGAAATGGAGCCAATTGAGATTGGAAACAGGAACGAAAACCTATATGACTGCTACGTGCTTACCCATGTTGAGGCAATTTTTCCTCCCTCTGGAAAGACCTCTGAAATCCATAGGAAGATAAATTGGGTTACCCTGAATCCACATGGTGAAGTTCCAGAACATGTTGGTGTCAGCCTTGGAAATATGGAAGAGTCCAGAGTCGAGAAAGCAACTTCGCCACTGAAAGAAAAAGCCAGTGATGGTACGACAAATCATGTTTTGCCTAAATTTGGGTCTTTTGACTTGACAATTAGTGATGTGATGGAAGAAGATGTCATGGACAATGAGCCTGGTCTTGTTTTCTTTGAGGTTAGTTTATTCATCCTTTCTTCAGTAATCGCTATAAAACCATGACTGAGATGCGAGACTTTCATTCAATGCTGTATTGCTGTGAAGAAAATGATTTATTCAACCTTTCATTTGTTTAGTTAGCCATTTAGTACTTTTTTTTCGTAGAAAGAAAAAGTGGATATGAAATCTGATTGTCGAGAGTAGACTATTGTTTACCGCTCCACTAGAAAAGATTTGTTAGATAATTTCTGAAATGATGATGTGAACAATTCATTAAATTCTACATTTTATTTTTTAGTGAATAATATTAATGTCTTCCTCTGTTTTTTTATTTGATTTCTGACATTTGTTACTTGTTGGTCTAACTGTCAACTCACAGGATGGATCTTATTCCAGAGGCCCCCTTGATATTCCTGTTGGTGAAGTTGATGACTCTAATTATTACCTTTCTCCAACTTTTAAATTTGAACAAGTAAGTTTTCCATGCCATGTTTGTTGTTTTCTAAGCATTATCCAATTTGATTTTGCTCGTGCATGCCATGTATTTATTAAAAAAAAGTGTCATTTTTTCTTTTCTTTTCCAAACTAGGCCAGCAAAATCAGAGGAATCGATTCTGTTAGTACATAATGCATGTTGTTGACGATGTGGAAATGTCATTTATAAATTGTAAATGTTACTCTTTAAGACTCGATCTCTCATATTTAGGTAATTGTGCCAAACTCTGATGGTATTAATATTTTTGAGATTTTCTGGATAACCTGTATTTGAACATGTGTGATAGCATTGTTTTAATTAATGCAGGGCTGGTGGAAGATATGGTTTTTTCGTTTTTTCATTTTGTTGCTTACTACTGAATTCAGCTCGATTCATTGTGCAGTGTTTGGTCAAAGGTTGCCACAAAAGACTTCGTATTGTTCATACAATGGAGTTTGATAATGGGGGTTCAGATGTACAGATAATGAGAGTTGCTGTTTATGAAGAAGAGTGGGTGAGTCCTGCACATATTCGTGAGAAAAGGTATTCTTTTATTACGTCTCTGTTGTGATCTTTATGTTTGCGTGTTCTATAATTCTTTTGCATGATGAAACTGATTTCATGAGTTTATATGTAGTTTGAACGGTGATCCAGAGTTTGATTTGAAGCCATTTTCTCAACGGAAAAGAACTAGACCTTCAGAACTTGTAGGGCTGTGGAAGGTGTTTGAAGTTAGTGCCACTCCGATATATGGTGATGATACTGTAGCTGTAGAAAGCAATGGTGCCCCTTGTGCTTACCTTTGCATGGAAACCTTAAAGAAGAGGAGCTTGCCCGAGAGTTCAAGCTACTTTAGAGAGGAAGAGGTGCTAGACATGCAGGATGTTACAGTTCTTTGGCTGCCTGGCGGTGTGACGAGTTATGTCGATGTCAGTAATGATGGCACCCTCACTATTGGAGTTGGATGGTACTCGGATGAGGGGATCAACCTTGTTATGGAGCGAGATTATGGTATAGATGGGAAGCTGAAGGAAGTTAGATGGAAATCTGAGGTCAAAAGAAGGTGGGCAGACCCTGTGTCTTTGTAAATATGAAAGTACCTAAACTTGTACTATCACTTTTTTGTAATGATAACTTTTCGACGGGAAACTTTATTGTTAAAAGATAAGATAAAATGAGATTAAGAAACATAAAGGTGCGTAGGTATCATGCCATTGCAGATGAATCGTGTTCCTACCCCTTGGGGTTTAATTAATGTAGCTTTAAAACAACAATTCCTTCTTGGGTTTTTAAAAAATAAAAATCAAACAATAAGCCCCATACTTTCTACCTTCTGGACTTGTTGGATGATACATGAAAATGTTGGCTGTACATTCCTTGGATGTTTTGGAATGTTCACTGCAGGTTCTCAGATGAGTTATGATGCTTGGTAACGCTTACAAATGAAAGCAGAGTGGATGTATCAAAGAAGAAGAGCCTGGGTCACTTTTTGGAAGCATTTAAGTTTGGAAGCATTTAAGTTGCCCATGCCATGGGTGTCTTGCAAATTCAAGCATTGTGAATTGTCAGAAAAGATGGAAGAATAGTACGGATACATGTGAGTTTTATCTATGGCAACATAACATTGCATTGGGTTCAAAATTCAAAACCCAATGACATCCACCATCATAATTGCAGGACTTCAGAATTATTTGATTGAAATGCCATGATTGTTGCATGGAATTCACCATATATTGCCTTTAGCTACTCCCTCCCTTATTCAATTTCTAATCTTTTTATTACACTTTTGAATCTTAAATATTGAAATCATCGACATGTTGGTTCCCTCCGCAACCCTTCCTTTTTCTCCTTGGTTGAAGTTGCTTTTTTGGTACTGGAAGACTTGATTTTTTTCTTAGAAAATAACGTGAAAATTTTTTTTCCACAAGGATTTTTAAAGCAAAACAAAATGAGTATTCAGAGGATGGTACTTATCAAATTTGAATAAAATAATTTTTTTTACTTGTGCTTTTAGGGGGGAAAACTTCTTTTATTGCCTTTTCCCCTCATCTTAGTAGACCAGTGCATTGGTAAAGCCAACTTCTTGTAATTTTGGTTTTGCTGAAAATAGTTTGTTGGTAGTTGTACGCTCAAACACACACGCATGCTTGTATTTCCAGACCGGAAAGTTTTCAAAGTTGATGCGTTTCGTTCTATTTTCTATTTCATTAATTTAAAGCTTTGTGCGGTTGTGCCATGTCCTCTTAAGCTATTTTTAAAAGAACCCTGATGATAAATCTTAGTATTAACATGTTTTCGCTAGTTATAATTCGTTTCTTTTAATCATCTTGTCAAGTTTTTAAGTAGGACACAACAGAAACTATCTTGGTCAACGATAATGATATTGATAAGCAAGTACTAAATGTGAGATTGTTCTCAATTACCTGCTATTACTGTTCATGATTGCAGAGCAATCTGAAACATACAGTGAAGAATCTGATGTTAGTGGTTCTGATGGAGACGACATGTCTTGGATCTCAAGGTTTTGTAATTTGCGAGGCAATGAGTTTTTCCGTGAAGTTGATGATGAATACATTTAAGATGACTTCAATCTTTGTGGGTTGAGCAGTCAAGTTCCGTACTATGAATATGCACTTGATTTAATTCTGGACGTTGAAACTTCTCATGGTAAGCATTTCATTGACTTGGATTGCAGCATATGAATGTTGTTTGTCGATTCATTATTCACACATGGTCTGTTCTATTATTTTCCAAATTGTAAACCAGTCATTACTAGAATTTTTTTCCTCCTCGATCCATGAATACATAAATCTTCTTTTTGCTTTGGCATGAGTATTTTGGTTTGGCCTGGAAAGAATTTCAGATGGTAACTAAAAGTTTTCTGGGAAATAAGATATAAGACAGCGGTGTTAACTTTGGTAGTTTTATTAATTATGACCTATATAATATGACTGTTGACTGACTTATAACTCACAGAATGTTAATATTAATATATGGTATCATAACTGGTTATGTTACTTCTTTACCCAGGGATTGTGACTTTTTTGGTAGTACGTAGAATTTTAACTGTAGTCTTATCTTTCTGGTCATTCACACAGAAACCAATACTTGCTCGAAACAGTGCTTGTTTTATTGAAAAGTTTTCTCTTTTGAATTTTACCGTCAGCGCACATTATTTTTGCCATTGAGTAGATGACTTTTGGGTTTTATAGGTGACCGAAGAAGACAATGAATTGTTTGTATCGGCAGCTGAGATGTTATATGGTCTTATGTATGTCCGTTACATACTAAATGGCAAGGGAATATCTGCTATGGTAAACTTCTTGTCGTTTCTCCGGTTCTTTCTTTTACTTCATTATGTTGGCTTTTGTCATATTTTAAGCTGTGTTTGCAACTTGAATTTCAGTTGGAGAAATACAAAAGCTATGACTTTGGGAGATGCCCAAGAGTTTACTGCTGTGAACAACCATGTCTACCAGTTGGTCAGTCAGATATCCCCCGTTCAAGTACTGGGAAAATCTACTGTCCCAAATGTGAAGATATATATTATCCTCGATCCAAGTATCAAGAAAGCATCTTTTCTATTTTCGCTAGAATTTTGCTTGTTATTTCTTTTTCCAGTAGTTCAAATGGTAATGGGAGGAGGAGCCCAAGTTTTACAACTCTCATCATCCAAAGAGATGCCTAATACATTGAAGACTTCAGTCACTTGAAAATTGCTCAAATTTTCCATGGCTTGTGTTTTTTGGTATGAATAATGCTCTGGAATGCGACATAATTTTCCTGATTTCTTTTTGATGTTACGTGGAGGAGGCTTGAAAGGCATCAGAGAAAGGTAATGATGTGGGCAAGGTAGATGAGAGAGTGAGTGAACACAGCAGCAGCTTATAGAGCAGGCAATGCATCAAGAATAATACAAGTCCAAAAGCAAATGCATCATAATAACGGTGACATCATTCCCATGGAGTGATATTTGAAAATGCATTAGATAGAAGAAAGATACGACTTTCATTTCAAATGGTTGTGTTTTATACCGTCATGTCATCTACTTGCAGTCATGGTTCTTTTCATCAAGAGACTGTAATGAAATCGTGCATACATGCATGCTGGGAAGAAAATCCCTCCTAGCATGGAAAGAGAATGGTTATGGTAATGGTGAAGGCACCTTATTTTCTAATAAATTTTAGCTTTCCTCTCGTGTAACAGTTTTGTAAAGAATGAGTTAGATGTAATATGTAAGTGGCTCCATCTATTCCAGTCAATGTTGGATTTGGACTTGAGTGCTTTTCTTATAAAATTGCTCTAGATACTGGATTGCGTCTTTCTCCCCGTAGATTTGCTTTCTGCTCTCGTGTTTCATTTAATACGAAATGGTGCATTTAGAAGAAGATCCTCAGCATCATTTTAATCGGCAAAATGGTATGTTAGAAGATCAGCTGCATTAAGATTTCTTCAACTGATTCCAGAGTTGATGATATCCCACAAGGAAAATCCAATTTAACAGAGCATGCAGGAGATTTGTGACAAAAACAACCGATGCAAATCCACCATATATCTATCTATGGGTTCCCACTAAAATAAATAAATAAAACAATCAAGCAGGGTATGGACAAAATTACCTGCTGTTGAAAGATATTTTTTTTGTTTTCCCTGGGAGATAATAGAGATTAGTCTAGAATAACCCTTATGGCAAATGATGAGTGTGACAATATGTCCAAACGAGCATCTACTCGAGTTAGATCACCATATAGTTTATGAGTGTTGAAAATTAAAAAGCCACCGGCTGCTTTTAATTAGTCAAAAAGGGGCTGCTTTGATTTCAAAGTTAGGCAGCTCATTTCTTTGAATTTTAGGTATGGGATAATTATTTTGAGTCATTGAACTTTAGGGTATTTTCACAGATTAGTCCCTAAGTTTCAACTATAAATACCCTAGCTCATTTAGCTTCAAAATCATCCCAAAATCTTACAGTTCTCTCTCAAGTGTGTTTTGTAAACACTTGTAATTTTTCTATTCAGTAAAAGATCTGCAGCAGTCCGGAGACGTAAGCACAATTGGCTGAACTCCGTTATCAATTTTTCGGGTATTATTTTTCCGTTTTTATTTCGTATTCTCACTAATCTGGCTATAGGGAAATTACTCGTACTCGGTTTATTTCCTAACAACTAGTATCAGAGCTTTTGGTTGTGAATTTTGCCAATTTTTCTGCGAGGTTACTATTCACGTGAATAGTGAATTTCGTGAATAGTGAAATTTTGTCGGTGATACGAATTTGTCGACTGAGGTGTTCAAATACACGGCGGTTCGCAGAAATTGTCAAAAACGATTCAAAGAAGCCAGATTCGAGTGGGAGCGATGGCTGCAGACGAAGGGAATGTGAAAATTGAAAAGTTCGATGGTGCGGACTTTGGCTTTTGGAAGATGCAGATCGAAGATTTTCTGTACCAGAAAAATCTATATCAACCCCTCTCAAGAAAGCAACCAGAGGGCATGAAGGATGAAGATTGGGCTCTTCTCGACAAACAAGCCCTCGGAGTTATCCGACTGACGTTATCCCGCAATGTTGCTTTCAACATAGCAAAGGAAAAGACCACGGCGGGTCTTATGGCGGCTCTCTCCAGTATGTATGAGAAGCCATCGACCTCAAACAAAGTTCATTTGATGAGGCGATTATTCAATTTGCGGATGACGGAAGGGGCATCGGTGGCACAACACCTAAATGAACTCAACACAATCACAACCCAGTTGAGTTCAGTGGAAATTGAGTTCGATGATGAAGTTCGAGCTTTAATTCTCTTATCATCTCTACCAGACAGTTGGAATGCTACTATTACAGCAGTCAGCAGCTCGTCGGGAAACATCAAATTGAAATTCAACGATGTTCGGGATCTGGTATTGAGTGAAGAAATTCGACGGAGAGAATCGGGTGAAGCATCAACCTCCTCAGCCTTGCACACGGAGTCTAGAGGAAGAACTTCAGAAAGATATTCAAATCGTGGCAGATCAAAATCCAGACGGGAAAAATCCAGAATGGGAAAGAAAGATTTTACCTGTTATAATTGTGGCAAGAAAGGTCACTTTAAAAGAGATTGTCGAGCACTGAAGAAAGATACCGGTGCACAGGAATCTGCCAACGTGACAGAGGAGACAGGTGATGCCATGATTCTAAGCGTCAACAGTCCGATTGAATCATTGATCTTGGATTCAGGGGCATCTTTCCACTCCACCCCATGCCAAGAAATCATGGAGAACTATGTCAGTGGTGATTTTGGGAAGGTTCATCTTGCTGATGATGAAACCTTGAAGATCGTCGGAAAAGGAGATATCCGACTAAAGCTGCCAAACCAGACCACCTAGAAGCTGACAGGAGTGAGACATATTCCTGGCCTCAAAAGAAATCTGATTTCTGTTGGACAGCTTGATGGAGAAGGATATAGTACAACCTTTTCAGGCTGTGAATGGAAGATTACCAAAGGAGCACTTGTCATTGCTCGTGGTAAGAAGACTGGTACTCTCTATGTAACCTCAAACTTAGAGAATATCATTACAGTAGCAGATGCTGATGGAAAATCAAACCTATGGCACCAAAGGCTTGGCCATATGAGCGAGAAAGGAATGAAGATACTTCTGTCAAAAGGGAAGCTGCTGGATCTAAAGAATGTAGATGTCGGACTATGCGAGGATTGCATCTTTGGCAAACAAAATAAAGTCAGTTTTACAAAGATTGGCAAGACTCCCAAGGCAGAAAGGTTAGAATTGATTCATACTGATGTATGGGGACCATCCCCAGTTTCATCTCTTGCAGGCTCACTATATTATGTCACCTTCATCGATGACTCAACAAGGAAGGTATGGGTTTATTTTCTAAAGAAGAAATCAGAAGTCTTCGATACCTTCAGAAAATGGAAGGTCATGGTGGAAAATGAGACTGGTTTGAAAGTCAAGCGGTTGAGGTCTGACAATGGAGGAGAGTACAGAGACAATAGATTCAGAGATTTCTGCGCAAACAATGGGATCAAGATGGAGACAACAGTTCCCATAACACCGCAACAGAATGGCGTAGCAGAGTGCATGAATAGAACTCTGAATGAACGTGCCAGAAGCATGAGAATACATGCCGGATTGCCCAAATTTCTATGGGCTGAAGCTATCAACACTGCAGCTTACCTGATCAACCATGGGCCCTCAGTTCCTTTGGATGGTGGAATACCAGAGGAAGCTTGGAGCAAGAAA
The DNA here is from genome assembly GCF_006381635.1 of Hibiscus syriacus. Lineage (NCBI taxonomy): Eukaryota > Viridiplantae > Streptophyta > Magnoliopsida > Malvales > Malvaceae > Hibiscus > Hibiscus syriacus. The sequence goes on from NW_024063007.1 coordinate 26,071, forward strand.
GAAATAAACCTTTCACACTTAAGAGTGTTTGGTTGTATTTCTTATGTACACATAAACTCTGCTGAAAGAAGTAAACTTGATGCCAAGTCCAACAAATGTGTCTTTGTTGGTTACGGTGGTGATGAGTTCGGTTACCGGTTTTGGGACTACGAAAATCAGAAGATCATCAGAAGCAGAGACGTCATTTTCAATGAGAATGTGATGTACAAAGACAAGTCAACCGCAGAATCAAGTAATACCGAGGCTGAAACAAAGGAATTTGCTGAGTTCGAGGAGATTTCTGGAAATGATGTTCAGATCAGTCCAGAAGCAGTTCAAGAAGAACCAGGCACACCAGAACTGAGACGCTCCTCCAGAATTCCTAAACCAACCCAACGGTATTCGCCTTCTTTGCACTACTTGTTGCTGACTGACAATGGTGAACCAGAGTGCTATGATGAAGCAATGCAAGTGGAGGATTCAGTCAAGTGGGAGTCTTCCATGAAAGATGAGATGGATTCGCTTATGTCAAATCAGACATGAGAATTAACTGAGTTACCACCAGGCAAGAAAGCGCTCCACAACAAGTGGATTTACAGGATCAAAGAAGAGCATGATGGGAGCAAACGCTACAAAGCAAGATTGGTAGTCAAAGGTTTTCAGCAAAAAAAAGGTATTGACTACAATGAAATTTTCTCTCAAGTCGTAAAACTGTCTACAATCAGACTGGTGTTGAAAATTGTAGCTGCAGAGAATTTACATCTTGAGCAGTTAGATGTAAAGACAGCTTTCCTTCATGGTGATTTGGAGGAAGAAATCTATATGAGGCAGCCAGAAGACTTCATAGAGGTAGGAAAGAAAAACCTGGTATGCAGGTTGAAGAAGAGCTTGTATGGTTTAAAACAAGCTCCTAGACAGTGGTACAAGAAGTTCGATAGTTTCATGGGTAGCAGTGGTTTTACCAGATGCCAAGCAGATCATTGTTGCTACATCAAGAGGTTCGACAATAGCTTCATTATTTTATTGTTGTATGTTGATGACATGCTCGTTGCAGGCTCAAACATGCAAGAGATCATAAACTTGAAGCAAAAATTGTCGAAGCAGTTTGCTATGAAGGATCTGGGCACTGCAAAGTAGATTCTTGGGATGAGGATCAAGAGAGACACAAAGTCAGGGACTTTGATGTTATCACAGGCTGAGTACATCAATAAAGTACTCTCCAGGTTCAACATGCAAGATGCTAAACCAGTAAGTACACCTTTAGGTGTTCATTTTAGACTCTCCAAAGAACAGTCACCAAAGACGGAGGAAGAACGTGCGCACATGGTGAAGGTGACGTATGCCTCAACAATTGGAAGTCTAATGTATGCCATGGTTTGTACCAGACCAGATATTGCTCAAGCAGTGGGAGCTGTTAGCAGATACATGAATAATCCGGGCAAGGTACACTGGGAAGCAGTCAAATGGATCCTCAGATATCTACGGGGTACCACAAACAAAGCACTTTGTTTCAAAGGTGGAGATACGATATTGACAGGCTATGTAGATGATGACTTAGCCGGAAATGTCGACATCAGAAAAAGCACTACAGGGTATGTCTATACTCTAGGAGGAACCGCAGTGAGTTGGGTTTCTCAACTACAGAAGATAGTTGCTCTCTCCACAACTGAAGCAGAATATGTCGATGTTACGGAAGCCAGCAAGGAGATGGTTTGGCTCCAAAGTTTCTTGGAAGAGTTAGGCAAGAAACAAGAAAACAATGTCTTATATTGCGACAGTCAAAGTGCTATCCATCTAGCAAAGAATCCGTCTTTTCATTCCAGAACGAAGCACATACAATTGCGATATCATTTTATCCGGTATCTTCTGGAAGATGGGATTTTGAAACTTGAAAAGATTAGTGGAGCTCAAAATCCGGCAGACATGTTGACAAAGACGGTGACTACGGACAAACTGAAGTTGTGTTCAGCTTTAATTGGCATGTTAGAATAACAAGACCAGAAATGCTGCTGCATCGATCGAGGTGTGAAGACAGATTAAAATCAGTCTTCAAGTGGGAGATTATTGAAAATTAAAAAGCCACCGGCTGCTTTTAATTAGTCAAAAAGGGGGCTGCTTTGATTTCAAAGTTAGGCAGCCCATTTCTTTGAATTTTAGGCATGGGATAATTATTTTGAGTCATTGAACTTTAGGGTATTTTCACAAGATTAGTCCCTAAGTTTCAACTATAAATACCCTAGCTCATTTAGCTTCAAAATCATCCCAAAATCTTCCAGTTCTCTCTCAAGTGTGTTTTGTAAACACTTATAATTTTTCTCTTCAGTAAAAGATCTGCAGCAGTCCGGAGACGTAAGCACAATTGGCTGAACTCCGTTATCAATTTTTCGGGTATTATTTTTCCGCTTTTATTTCGTATTCTCACTAATCTGGCTATAGAGAAATTACTCGTACTCGGTTTATTTCCTAACAATGAGACTGCCCATGCCGAAAAGTATAACAAGCTGAACCAAATAAATCCGCATCCAAAGGGCTTCTCTTGTTTTTGCTTGTAGGTATGATATCCTCCCTCTGTGATTCAGCATTTGTGGAGTCTTCCCCAAACCAATCCGCACATGTGGCCTCCTAAAATGTGATTAAGAAGCAAGAAAACTATTAACTTTGAAAAAGATGTATAAGTACTTTTCAAGCTCCCATTCATCTTAAATATAATAGCTAAACTTAAATGTTCATAGTTTCTTGCACTTTGTCTTCTTTCATTTCAGAAAAAATGATCCAGGAACATATAACAGTTGAAGAGAGAAGAGGAACTCCTATTGCTTTTGTGTTGTGCAATCTGTCCAGTGCTTCAATTTATTAGCATGAAAATAGTCATCCATACAATGAGATCTTGCTCAATTAGTGCTCATAGACTGTGAAGTTAACTGCATCAGTATATTAATCTGTATGGATATTTCGGGATAAATACCAGTAAAATCAAAATTAACAGCATGCTAACCCCAAACCGAAGCTTATTTAGTGTTCATTACTACCACTCCAAATCAAATGCAACAATCTGATCCTGGACACGTATTCATTTCAACCATTAGCCATTCAGCTGGGGATATGGTTTCTGTTCTCATAGTCAACAGGGAAGATATTGAGCACAATCGAGCGCAGCATGCTGCCATAGAAATAAGCATGGTGCCAGCCAGCCGCTGTCAATTTATGCAAAGGTATCAAATTTACATATGAATAATAACTATTAAAATAATAAGCATGTCGAACAAATTCCTTTTCTCATTTCCATTCAACAGCTAATGTCGGGGAATGGGGACACCAGAGCTTCCATACCTCTGTTCTTTATGTCTCCTTTCTCCCGGTGCTTTCAGTTCCACGAATTTTGTTCCAAGTGCAGCAAAAGGCTCTGCGAAATCTCCCTTCCTGAAGTAACCATCCAAAACCACAGTAAAAGCCACTCTATTGATTGGAAAACCCTTATGCTTCATCTTGTACAAGATCTCTCTGGCTTCCGGCAACCTCCCCTTCCTGGATAAACCCATGAGCAAAGAACTACATGTGGAAGATGATGGAGTCAGGCTGAATTTCATCATAAATTTAAAGACTCCGGCGGCATCCTCTTCTAAGCCCGCTCTGCTATATGCAGCAAGTTAAAAGCAACAATACTTGGGTTCATCCCTCTCTCCAGCATATTTTCTAAAAATTCCACGGCTTCATCCAGAAGGCATCCCCAACATAACCCAGCAACTGAAATATCACACAATGAATGATTTGGAAGCAAATCCAGAACCAATAATTCTCTCAGCAACTTATCTCCATCCTTCCCCTTTCCATCCATCCTTGAAATATTATTCTTAAATCTCAATCTTGAAATAAGTTCGTCAGTTTTCTATAGTCACCTTTACACTAGAGTAACATATACCATTATTTATGATGTTAGAGAAGCAATTATCTCCTGCTCTCCTAAATCCATTGTCGTTACTTCTCTAAAATTTTGAAACATCAAATTTCAATTGAATAAACAATTAAAGTTACTGAACTCATAATAATAGTTGAGAAATTACAAAGACGTTTTTAAGAACATTAGATTAAATAATTTAGTATAAAAAGACTTGGATTCCAACTCAAAAATCCATACCAACTGACATCTCTCGGCATCGAATCATCAAATAAACCATGACTAAACTTAACCAAAATTCATCCATTATGGTTGTTTTGCTCTCGTCAATGATCGCAGCTTCCATGGTGGTTGCAACTGGATTCAAGTTTACTCTCCCTACGGAGCCAGAACCAGGTTTCTTTAAAAGTATAGAACAGTGCGCCAAAAAGATTAGCTTAGAATGCCAGGAAAGTGTCATGAAAGCGATTTTAGAGGATCAAGATACTTCCAAACAATGCTGCGTTGAACTTATTCATGGAATAGGAAGAAATTGTCGCAAGGGCTTACTCTGGTTTTATTTTTCATTTCCTGAATCACGTGCTGGTGCTACTCGCATTTACAGGAGAGGTGCTCAAGTATGGGATACTTGTATCGTGAAAGCTTCATCAAAATATGATTATTTGCATAACATTGTACCCGGTTATTTTTTTAAATGAAAATAACTAAAATAAATTATTTAAGTTTAATGGTACTTTTAAGACGATATATATAATATAGAAAGGTACTCTTACAATAATTCTATATGACATCTTATTAAAATATAAAAATTTAATCCAAATATATTGGAATATTTTAAATTTTTTATTAATTTAATTTTTATTTTTGGTACTTTTTATATTTAATTTTTTGAATTTTTTTAGAAAAATTAAGTACGCTCTTGAACTTTAAAAAATCAATTTGGCCCACGAACTTGACAAAAAAAATACAAATTTAACCTAATTATCATATCATAAGCCACTGTGGACCGTCTCATAAGCATAATTGACTATCATGTCCTCTCTCTCAACTTCATTGTCGTAAACTTCTCTAAAATTTTGAAACATCAAATTTCAATTGAATGCACATAAATAGTTGGAGTTATTAAACCCGTAACAATTGTTAAGAACATACGAAGACGTTTCTAAAAACATTAAATTAAACAATTTAATAAAAAAAAACTTTGAATTCGAACTTAAAAGTTCATATCAATCGATATCTGTCGGTATCAAATAAACCCCAATAAACCATGACTAAACTCAACTACAATTTATTCACTATGGTTGCTGCTTTCATGGATGATTGTAGCTTCCATGTTAGTTACAACAGGATTCGTGATTACTGTCCCTCCGGAGCCAAAACCAGGTTTCTATCAAACTATAGAAAAATGCATCAAAAAGTTTAATTTAAAATGTTAGTACATCCAAATTACTAGTAAATTAAGTGAAGGATAATCTTGTGGCGCCAATTTCTGTTTTAGTTGATAATTTACTTCAGCCCTAGAGAACTAGATTTACATCAAAACACGAAAAGGAAAATAAATAGATAATGCACCCATCGGGCACCACAAAAACCATGCTCTCAATAGAAATAGAATCCCCGTTTTCATGTTCATCTAATGTGGGGAAGAAGACTAAAAAAATAAAAACCTTAGATAGCTTTAACATGTCCTTAGATAGAAGATATTGGTGGTCTATTGTTATTGTCAACCCTGTAATAGCATTAAGCCTGAAAACATGAGGGTTGTCAGGGAATAAATGGGTTGAAGCCGAAACCCTCCATGGCTGTAATCGGTGTTGGTCGTGCTGGTTGTTCCGGATGGGCCTAAGCCAGTGCCCACTCCTCCTAACACTCCGGTTGGTGTTGTTGAACCATATGGTGTTGTGCCCCCCTTCGGGATGTTGGTGCTCGGGTTCATGGTGGGCGTGGTGATTGATGGATTTGTACTCGTCCCCGGAGTTGTTGGTGTTGTGCCCGTGCCAGTGCCCGTGCCCGTGCCAGTGCCTGTGCCTGTGCCTGTGCCAGTGCCCGTGCCAGTGCCTGTGCCTGTGCCAGTGCCCGTGCCAGTGCCCGTGCCCGTGCTACTGATCCGAGAGAAAAGAGGGGGGGGGAACGAGTCACCATATATAATATATTACCAGAAAGCAATGAAAAATATAACAAGAGCTAGTTTCTCTTATATTTATTAATTAGGGTTAGAATATCCGATTCAATATGCCATGTCCAAAGCAATAGGACCCGAATGAAGTGAGAGCAGAAGGGCGTGTCCCAAAAATGGGGGAAAGCTGGGCACCCATATAACGTAATAGTATAAGAAAAGACAACATGAGCACCACCTTCAAGGCATCACAAATCTCCATAAAAGAGAGGAAAAACAAGGGCTCTAGTCTCAATGCAGAGGTTTGTCCATTTTCAAAGGGATCAATGAGATTGCCCCACCACCATGAAATCGGTGATTACACTTTTTTGGTTTTCTTTTCCGGTGTCAAAAATTACGTCAATAAACAAACACTAGATTAGGGTTTGAGGTGACCAAAAGTCATCATAAAATTCTCACCAGTATGTAAAAGCATCAAACATCAAGTAAAGCATAAAATATGATAACCCTTTACACTGTTCACTCTTTAACTTTAAGATAGAAAAACGACAGAAAAGAGCTCATTAAGATCAAAGGTGAAAAAGGAAATGGATGCAGAAATGGTAGGATTTTGAATTGCAAATAAATCTCAATGAAAACAGTTGAAGAATTTCTTTTCTTTTGGTTAATAAAGAAAAGCTAAAGCCAAAGCCTTTTACACTCCTCTCCAATGAAAGAAACTTTGGATGCCCATGCCCATTACACCCATATGGGTGAAAATAAAGATACTAGATTAAATCTCTCTCTCTCTCTATATATATATATATATATTAATATAATCACCGGTATCTAATTTATTAATTGATTAATTCAGATTAGATATTACAAAGATAATAATGACTCTCTAAACCCAATTTACTCCATTTGTAAATGTCATAATTCGAACTCTTAAACTTACTTAAAAAATCTAGTATCTCATATCAATAAATCAGCTGATCGTTGGTTAAATATGAATATATTTAATATCTAATGTTTTATGTTTGAAAAACTAGGTGGTCCAACTTCGATAAAACTTTAGACTAAATCTATGCAAGTGGACCTACAATATAAAAATAAATACACCATGGCCCATGATTACACTAATTCTACATCCAAAATGTAGCCACCTAAATAAGCTTCTTTTAGGAGGGAAGCTCAAAACACTAAAATAAGCTTCTTCTTCTAGGAGGGAAACCTCAAAACACTAAAATAAGCTTATTTATTTGGTAAACAGTGGCAAATGCCCCCATATTTATAGAACATGAACAGTTAAAAAGAATGGTAAAAAAGAAAATTTCACAGCGTACCTGCCACCGGCACTAGAGGGGTAAGAACAGCCATTAGAGCCTGAGAAGTGAGAATCACCAAATCAAAAATAAAAGAGCAAGTTTTGATATACTTAAAAGTTTGAACTGCCTTGGTAAGATAATTAGGGTAAACTCCATATTTAGTAACTAATCTATTTTGTAATTTTATTTGGGTCACTCAATTTGTTTTCAAAATCATACTAGATATTATGTTTTACTTCCGTTTTGATAACCGCGCATCATTCTTTTTTTTGACGATCGAGGACAAAAACGTAGAAAAAAAGTAAGTAGATGACTTAAACAAAATTGCAAGCATATTTAGGTGACTAAATATGTAGTTTACCCAAATAATTAATTAGAAATAAGAGATTACTAGGGTCGGTTGAAGTGATAGCAGCGGTGCCAGCAAATTCACAGCAGCCTTGAGCTTGGCCTTTTTTCTGGAAATAGCTGTTGACAGCATAATTGCAGTGTGCCTTAACCGTGCTGGGGTTGTAACAAGGTCCGTTCGAACGGATAGGGTTACAGTCAGCACCGTTTCCACAAGCATAGTCCAATGTCTTCTGCAAGCTTGCTTCACCTACACTGTCTTTGCAAACGCACCACACCGCTCCTGCTAAAAAAACACAAATTCAATCTCTTTTTGCTATAAAAAAGATCAAACATAGTCTGAAGAGAAAATCTAACATGAGTTCTCTAGGGAAAAGAAAGCAACTTGAACCTATAGTGTGAAGAGCTTACTTGAGTGGCGAGTCAAGGCGAGAATGAGCAGCGAAAGGAGTAAAGCAGTAGCCATGGTTGATGAGAACAAAAGGGTGGAAACAATGGAGCTTGAGGAATGTAACAATGGAGGTTTCTGGTTCAGACAGAGAAGTTTATGCCTACGGGAAAGTGCGTCTTGTGAGAGAACAGAGCAAAGGTCAGGTTGATATTAAGAAAGGTAAGAGAGTGATGATGTGGTGGCTTTCTGGATGGTGGGATGAAGGCGTCCTTGTTTTGTGTCGGTTTGTGAACTTATTTTCTCTAATTAATAAATATTTTAAAATTCGTAAATGATCAAATTAATTTTCAATATTTGTATAAATATTTAATATATTATATTTTTTATTTTAAAATATTTTAACATTTAATATTTAATATTTTTACTTTAAATAAAAATAATTCTTGTTAGTTGAAAAATATTTGTTAACTAATTAAATCAGAAGAACTTACTTAAGTGGTCAATTATCTCATGTTGTTGACATGACATTTTATATATACTTAATTGATGATATAATTAAACATATATGAAAATATCACGTTAATATCACGTATAAATTATAGTTGAACTAACGATTTTCATCCAATAAAAATTATTTTAACTAAAAATTAAATTTTAGAAACTAAATTACTCTAACAATTTTACAGTCAAAATAACTATCTATTTAAATATTGAAAGCTAATTTTTTTATTATGCTTTTTTTTTTAGAAAAATTATATGAAATCTATACTAATTAGGGAGGACTCTGGAAATTTTTCGTAGTGTTATAATTGAATTATATTTTCTTATGCAGTCAAGATAATAATTATAAGTATTATTGATATTATTTTATTTATATCATAATATTTTATTTTTTAATTATAATATAATATTTTATTTTTTATACATTTAGTTATTATTAAAGTTTTAAAAATTTATATAAAATTTTATAATTTATCTAAAGAGTTATTTTTTAAAAGAACCCGTTTCTAACAAAGTATTATTTTACCCTAATTAGGCTCTTTCAAAAAAAAATATTTTACTCTAATTAGGGTAAATTTTAATATAAAAAATATTATCGCATGTCTGTAAATTCCTTCAAATTTATTTTAAATCACAAGGTGCTTATCATCCAACTTTAACTTGATCCTTTAAAAATAATTTGTCTAAAATTGGAGTGAGTGTCAAATGAAAGATAATAAAATATTGAAAAAATATTTTTATTATTTAATTTTTAATTCTAAAGTTGCACTAAAAATTTATTATTCAAAAGCGAGTTCATACACCTTAAAAATAAAACCTATATACTGCACTTTTAAAGTTTGATTGAAAAAATAAAATTGAATTATTTAAATTTGCATAATTAGATTTGTTTATTTAATAAAAAAGTATTTATATATCAAACAACAACTATATAATCTATTAGCACAGCGTACAAAGTCAAACTATTTGTAATTTGAACTTGAATTTCAATTGAAAATTTTGAACATTAATTAAAAAAAATAAAAGCTCACTTAATATTTTACCTATTCTTCTCGTTTTTGCATTCACAAGTCATTAGAAAATTTTATAATATTAAACATGACATTATTTAAATTATATTATATGAATAATATAAGAAAATAAAAATATAATATTAATACAAAATATTTTATATGAAAAATAAATAATAAAATAAAAAATACAGTCTTAAAACAACATCATACATTTAAAAAGTTATTGTTTAATATCTTTTTGTTATTTATTATTAATTTTAATCATTTATTCTTATTCATGTAATTTTTTAAAAAATATAAAACTAAAAAAAAAAGTTTTGCGATGCTATCGAATTTAACTCTTTATAAAGATATAAAATATTCTAATAAATAAAAATACGTTTAATAGAAGCTTAAGTCTATAAATTGGTGTCATTTATTTCAACCAGGTTGGCAACGGTGCCCACATGCCTCCTTTCTTGGCTTGCTATTATGATGTCCTCTGATCAATTATTTTTCATCTCTCCAATGATATATAGTACGATATAGTAACATGTTGTCATATGAATTATAATATAATGATATGAATGTGAATATTTAAAATTTATAGCATTTGAGTTATTAATATACTAAATTATAAATATTTTAAAAATATTATAGTTATAATATGAATTTAATTAAGCATAATTATTTAATAAACTGAAGATAATTTTCTTAGTTCCACAGATAAGATTAAGAAACTCCATGCTAAGCATAGCGGATAAAAATGTTTCAATGGAAAAGATAGATTCATTGTCTTTTGCTTTATATCTAAATTAGCTGATGTTATTCTCATATGTAATGGGGTAAGGGGAGGTAGGATAGTAGGCTGTTTCCAATGTCAGGTTGAGAGCAACTTCCACGGGAGACTTCCGGTTATGAATTGTCCACCGTGAGACTTGATCCACGACCACAAGATTAAAAGTCTTGCTTTATATCTGTTTTCGATAAATGAACAAAAAGTGAAAACGCTACTGTAGCCTATAAGGGACCTTTTTTGACCACAGATAATACACCCCTTTGCATTTTCCACACTGTTTGAATTTCATCTCACAATTTTTCCCTCCTTTCCGTGAACCAAACAATTTAATTCCATTTTAATTGTGGTGTTCATAAGTGTGGAAAGAGGTTAAATTTTAAATTTAATCTTAATATTATTTAGAGGGGGACAAAAAGCGAAAACTCTAGATGAATGAAAAGAGAGAGTTATTAATGTGTCTATAACCTATTACTTAAAATGAATGATTTAATCAATCGACCAGATATGCTTAGTTTTTGTGATTGAAAAGAAGCCTAATTCAGTAGGCTAGGTGAAAGTAGAATCATCTGATTGTGTTATATCTGCTTCTGGAGCTAGAATATCTTCAAGCTCTTTTGGGGGAGAGTCAACGCGAACCGTCTGAAAATGTTGTCCAGAGGCTAGTTTAGTAATCTTGCATGTGATCTTGTTCCCATTTCTTGGAATCCACTGGATTTTCGTCACCCAAGCTCGGTGTCACAAGTTTATAATGGCTCGAACTAAAGGGAAATGTCTAATGGAGAGTTCACCATCACCCACGAGATTAACTGCTTGGTTGCAATTGGATTAGATTCATAATCTTGAAATGACAAGATTCCACGCAATGAGCAACCCTTCACAGATACCCCAAAGTTCTGCATGTAAATCCATGTTGTTCCTACATTCTTGGTAAACCCTATAATCCAATCTCCGTTGGAGTTTCAGAGCACTTCACCAATCGAGCGTCGCCCATCAGTTGCAACCACTGTCCCATCAGTGTTTAAACATGACCAACCAGGAGGGGGTCTTAGCCCTGTAGAATTTGTCGTAGGTTGTCTAGGAATTCTAGCTTAAATTATTTGCTTCCAATCTATCATACGGATGTGATCTGTCCTACCGTGATGACATACCTCACATAAATCTCACTGTCCTAATTCTGTAACAGGTCATGGACATCGCGTCTACTAGACAGCTAATAAAATAAATATATTTTCAGAAGATAAGATTCAAAGGGATGCCTACATATCTTATGCAATATTAAACATAGAATCCATCACCATATCAAAACAGTGTTTTAACCATCAAGTTCATTCATGCGAGGAATTATTGAAAATGAATGAATTGATACTAGCAAAACATTGATAGTGGTTTCCTGATGATCATGACAGGTCCAACAGTAAGGGAGTTGGCCATAGAGCGTCGGAATCTCTCGTGATTTGTCATTAATCTCTGCTTGTATCAGTTCTTGAAAGTTCATGACTCTTAACTTCTCGAGTCGGCCACCGAATGCCGGCGCCAAGTATGTGGCATATAACTATCACGACCTTATGTTTGCGCCTTATGGGTCGAGGTGGCAACTGCTACGTAAAATCATCTCCGTTCATTTATTCTCCCGCAAGGCTATGGATGATTTTGGACCAGTTCGCCAGGTTTATTGGATCACTTATAATTTACGTGTGTATATATATATGTAGAGTCTGACTACTCTAAAATTAAAGTTAGACAGACTTTAAATAGAAGAAAACTGTTGTGCATATAAATTATTGGTAGAGAACTCTTAACTATAATTTAGGTTGGTTTATAACAACGCAAGTTGGTACATAACAAGTTTTGACTAAATTTCAGTTTGATTTGAAAACAGGAGGAGATAAGGATGTTTGTACGAGCTTTGGCAAGTGAAAAAGCTAAGGTGAATTTATGCCAACTTTAGCACGTATGCACTGTAAATGCCCTGGCTCTAGTGATGATGGGAAAAAGGGTATTCGGAGATGGCTGTGGCGCTGCTGATGCGCAAACGGATGAGTTCAAGTCAATGGTGGAGGAGCTTATGAAGTTGGCCAGCGTTTTCAACATCCGCGACTTCATCCTGGCGTTGGAATGGTTCATGGTTGGATTTGCAAGGGGTGCAGGATAAAATGAAGAAACTGCATAAAAGATTCGATAGTTTCTTAAGTGGAATCCTCGAAGAGCACAAAATCAAGGCCGGAGAAGATGATGAAAATGAGAAAAACACGGATTTATTAAGTACGTTGATCTCATTGGAAGATGATGAAGGTGGAAAGCTCACCGTGAAATTAAAGCATGTTTTTGGTAATTTAACAAAAAAGGAGTCATTATGAGCTTGAAGTAAATATATATTGTTATTGAATCGAACGAAGCAAAAGAAATATAAAATTAAAATAGAAGAACACGATTTGTTTACTCGTTTGTAGACCGATGAGTAGAGTGTAAATAAAAGAAGAATTTTGTTGTGACTTGTATGAACATTTTCTTAAGACAGATTCGTCATCTTCTCGGTGCTTTGAGTAACGTTGGATGTCGGTCTCCCAAGATACAACAATAAACGATCACAACAGTAAGCACAATCGTAGTGATCAGTCGAACACAATCTTTTCTTTCTCTATCATTGGAAAGAACGAATTTGAAAGAAATTTTCTAAGTGTTTTCCTAAGTTAATGTTGTGAATTGTGTCTTAGATTTGTGCCTCAACTAGCCTGTATATAGGGAGATGAAATGAATTGAAGGGTCAAGACCATGGTTTTTAGAACCGGACCGGTCAGCGAACCGGTCGTGTTATCGGTTCACTGGTTCAACCGGTCGAACAGGTCAGACTGGTCGTAAGAACTGGAGAACGTCATAATTATTTAAAAAATTAAATAAAAAAATCAAAATATTTAATAAAAAACTAAAAACATTTAGGTAGAACCGGTTCACGGTCCGATCCGGTTCGAACGATTCAAAGCCGGTTCGAACGGTTCCTTGCGGTTCACTAGAATCGATCAACCGGGGTAGAATGGACCGGACAGGCAGCGGTTCCCGGTTGAACCGATCGGTCCGGTTTTCAAAACACTAGTCAAGACCTTTCGATTAAATGACTTATTCTTTTTTTATGAAAGAATTTAATCTTTTCAAGAAGAGAATTGTTAAATAGGTATGATTGAATGGATGAAACTTTAAACAAAAAATGAAGTTTATTCCCCAAGTGACATGATTTATTATTTGCGCTTGTGCCCGTGCAGTCTGGTCTCTTATGGCTCCACAAACCATCACTGTTGACTTATTCCATTACAACAACCTTCAGGAATGGCTATCTGCTAATATAAACTCCCATGCAAAAGTCATGAATTGGGACCTGCCTTGGCAAACTTAATTATATGATTCGATTCTTTGGAAATTATAGAAGAACCGTAATGACACAGTTTTCTCTAACAATTCCCACTCGGTGAATGCTATCTGTTGCAGGAGTATTAATTGGGCTCGTTATTATATTGATAGAGGGCTTCAAACTGATTCCAACCGTATCTCCAAAAATATTCCTCACCAGTGGACAGCCCCAGATCAAGGTTGGATTTCCTTAAACGTTGATGGCGCTGTTTCCACTCGTACAGGTCATGGAACCATTGGATGGGTTTTTGGAGATGCTGATGGAGCTTGGTTATTGGGATTCATCAAGTCGATTGGAATTGTCCAGCCCCTCCAAGCTGAACTTTGGGCTATCTTTATTGTTCTCCAAATTGCATGGGAACAAGGGTTTGAACTTCTGCTGTTACAAACAGATTCTCTCGAGGCAGCTAAACTCCTGGAACAATCAGATGTTGCGTCCAGCTCCCTCTCCCTGGTTATAAGGCTCGCAGCAAAGCTTGGGTTACATCTATCCAATGGGTTCATCGTCAAAACAATGCTCCAGCAGACGCCTTAGCTAAACATGCAGTTAATAGCAACTATAGTTAGGGCTGGCAATGGATCGGAGATGGGTCGGATGGAGCTTCATCCGCCCTATCACCCGCGGTCCAAATCTCCATCCACGCCATCCATCATCCACCAAAAATTTCATCCATATCCGTTCCATCCATCATCCGCGGGTGGAGCGGGTGGAGCGGATGAGAAATGGATGATACTATGAACAAAACCTATTTTTACATCCTAAGCTCAAATTCTTCTAACATTCATAGAAACGAAACATTGATACTCAAACATTCATAAAAACCAAAACATGAACAATAATTTTCATCAAATTCAAATAAAAATAAAATGAAACACATTTTATATAGTATTGTACACTATGTTTGTGATACATTTTTCAAGTGAATAGATAAAAAATTAAAATTAAGACTTTCATTCTTTCAAACTTAATCATGTGACAATCATCCGTTTTTTAAAATATATATAATATAATATAATATATAATATATATACAATCATCCCATTCCACCTCAATCCCACGTGCAACCTACAGCATGTCTCCAAAGCACTCTAAAATCACTCCTCCAACAAAGAAAGTCATGCTCAGTATCCCCATAACTCACTATCTGGGAAAATTCAAACAAATTACCTGGCTCCAAGATATCAAGTACGAAAACCTTAACAACAACAACAACAACTTCGAGCAGACAAACCACCAAAACATCACAGAAGCCAAGATGTCAAAACCATGAGCATTCCAAAGCAAAAACTCTTTCACCGACCTAACCTCAAAAGAATCCTATAAAAACCTTGACTCACATCAACACAGGCAATAAAAGAAAATAAACTAAACTATACACCCCGCTACAGGTCGAACTGAAACACAAAGCAGCCGTAATTAAATAAGCCAAGACCATAGAAAATCAGTAAAAACGGAAAAAGTTCACAGAAATCGAAAGCATAAACCTTAACCCCCTACAGAAAACGAACTGCCCCCAACACACTTCAAACGACAGAGGCTCCTATAGACCCTCATTTACAGGACTTCCAAACAGAACTCCAAGATGCTTATTTAACGATGTTGCCTCCTGCGCCTCCAAATAAGCTTCAGCCCACCTTTGTTTTAATATAGTTCATAACTATATGTTATAATACTTTTAAAACTAAAATTAAAATACTTCAAGAGACCCTTAATATTCACGACCTCATATACATATTTACTTTTGGAAAAATCATCATTATTACTCATATACATAATTTTTTGAAGATATATCATAATAAAATATCATTATACTCAAATTTATAAACAGTGTTGTAACAATTTCAACTTAATTTGATAATTATATGTGAAATAGAGATGTCGCATTTGAGATTTGATATATATCTTTTTGTGTTTTAATCAATTACATTAAAATTAAAAAAATATCTCTAACTATTTATGTTTGGGGTAGTTATATTTGGGCTATAAATTAGTCAAGTTTGTTTGTAGTTCATTAAAGTCAGTAGTTCAATAAAAAAAATACAGTAGTTCCTTTTCTTTTCATCTCTCTTTTTTCTTTTTACGTCATGAAAAGTATCTTGAGAGAGGAGGCGTTGAACGACATCGTTAGGGTCCATATTACAATCTTTAACGAATCTTGAAGAGATTGTTAATAATAGCTGCATAGAATGAGAAATCTTTATCGATCTTAGAGACTATAATATGGACCGTAGCGATATCGCTCAACACCTCCTCTATCAAGATACTTTTTATGAGGTAAAAAGCAAGCGGGAAAGAAGACAAGAGAGGAAAGAAACACCTAATTCAAATTTCAAGATACTTTGATATTATATTATTTTTTCACGTCCAATATAAAAGAAATTTCACAAACGTTAAAAAAATTAATATAATATCAAAGTATCTTGAAACTTGAATTAGGTGTTTCTTTCATCTCTTTTTTCCTTCCCACTTGCTTTTTACCTCATGAAAAATATCTTGATAGAGGAGGCGTTGAAATGCGTCTTTCATCTCTCTTTTCCTTTCTCGCTTACTTTTTACCTCATGAAAAGTATCTTGAGAGAGGAGGCGTTGAATGATGTCGGTAGGGTCCATATTACGGTCTTTAATGAATCTTAAAGAGATTGTTAATAATAGCTACACGGACTAGAGATCTTCATCGTCCTTAGAGACTGTAATATAGACTATAATAACGTCGTTCAACGCTTCTTCTATCAAGATACTTTTCATGAGGTAAAAAGCAAGTGGGAAAAAAGAAAAGAGACGAAAGAAACATCTAATTTAAGTTTCAAGAAACTTTGATATTATATTAATTTTTTTTCATGTTCGTGATTTTTGCTTTATAAATTTTTGTATATAAACCCTAATGTTTTTATTTTTGATCCAATTTATTTTAATAATAATCATTATCTTATTAATGTAAAATCATACAAACTTAAAAAGCAAATTTAACCTAATCCCACTAATATTACGCATTGATAGACTTTAAAAAGTAGATTTATTACCACATATATATATATATGTAGCTAGCCCCAATCCTAACTATAGCCATGGACATGCAGTGCATGGAAATCTTCTCTGATAATAACGAACTCAAACCCAAACGTAAATGCCGTTAAGATGCATGAGACGACGGCGATTAGTATGCCTGCTGCGATAACCTCGGTCTCGGATGCACCATCAAGGGCGCCGAACGTTGTAAAGTCAATCCATAAGCTTCCTCCATGTTCAGCTTTTCCGGCTTCAATCCATCGGTCAACTCCCAGTCGAAAGCATGCACTAATGTCGCCGTCATCAATTGGACCATGCGCAATCCCAAGCTCATTCCGGCACAGATCCTACGTCCGGCGCCGAAGGGTATAACCTCGAAATCATTACCCCTAACATCGGCATTCGGCTTTTCGCCGCCCGATAAGAATCTCTCGGGTCGAAACTCGAGCGGGTCGTTCCACTCGTTAGGGTCACGAGCAATGGCCCATACATTGACCAGGAGGGTGGCGCCCTTGGGGATGTGGTAGCCGTTGATCTCACAGCTGTCAGAGGCCATCCGTGGAAGGGAGAGCGGCGTGGACGGGTGGAGGCGGAAGGTTTCTTTAATGATGGCTTGGAAATAGGTTAGACTTGACAAGTGTAAGTCGGAGACAAGGCGGCCTCGACCCACGACAGAGTCGAGTTCTTGACGAGCTCGGGCCATGATTTTGGGATGCCGAATCAACTCAGCCATTGCCCATTCAACGGTACTTGAAGATGTATCTGTTCCAGCTGTGAACATGTTCTGCATTTTCCATGTCAAAAACACATTAATATTTACATAAGTATTAAATTACTCCTACTTTTTACATAAGTTTAATTCCTAAAATTGTGTCCGTCCTTATACCTATATCCCCTACAAAATTATATCACTTTCCACGTGTAATGGTACCAATGTAAACGACTTTTCATTTAGTTCGGATGGCAAAGCAATATAAAATTTATTTATTGGAACACGTTTGTGTTCCAAACAACGTAAGTTTCGAATGGGTTTAGAATTAGACACATAGTTTGTTTTCATACTGTTTTCTAATTAAAATAAATAATTAAAATGGTAATCTAAATATCTTATCTATTATTTTTATTTTTTAGTGTTTTCACATATAATGTTAACCACTCACCCAAAAATTCATTTAACGGAAAATCGTTCATATATAATTTTTAAAAAATATGTATATCATTGTTTTATTTAAGTGATAAAATTTATTTTAGTTAAAGTGATTAAAATATTTCATATTTTTGAACTAATAATCAGTTGATTTAGTAGAATAAGACACTAAATTCTTTAATTAATGGTCGAAGATAGTTATTACGTTTCTACAGTATTCGAACAGGTTCAATAAATTAAATATATGTGGTTATATTTTTTTCCGAAGTTCTAGAAAGATTACCAAAAGTAGTGCTTTAATTTCAATATCGGTGAGCTTTCCGCCTTCAGTATCAGCACTCTCCAATGAGATTAACGTACTTAACAAATCCGAGTGTTTCTCTTTTCTGTCATCTTCTCCGGCCTTGATTTTGTGTTCTTCGAGGATTCCACTCAAGAACCTATCGAATCTCTTATGGAGTTTCTTCATTTTACCTTGCACCCCTTGCAAATCCAGCCATTCCAACGCCGGGATGAAGTCGCCGATGTTGAAAACGCCGGCCAACTTCATCAGCTCCACCACCATCGATTTGAACTCGTCCGCTTTCGGATCGGCGGCGCCGCTGCCGTCTCCGAATACCCTTTTCCCCATCATCACTCGCCCCAGCGCGTTTACTGTGCATACGTTCAAAAGTTGGCCTAAATTCACCTTGGTTTTTGCACTTGCTAATGCTCGTACAAGCACCCTTATCTCCTCCTGTTTTCAAATCAAACTTACATGGTAATTAGAATCAATACGGACCCCTTTTATGAATTTAATTGGTGTGATGATCAGTGATCTTTGGCCAGTGTAACACAAAAATAAAGTCAAACGTTAAAGATGTACTTTTACCAACTGAAATATAGTCAAAATGCATGAAATTTATGATATATCAACGGCGTTTACCTGGCGAACGTGTCTAAAGTCATCCAAAGCCTTGCCTGAAAACAGATGAACGGAGCTGATTTTACGTAGCAGTCGCCACCTCGGCCCATACGGCGCAAACACAAGGTCCTGATAATTATACGCCACATACTTGGCACCAGCGTTCGGCGGCCTGTTCAAGAAGTTAGAGTCATGGACTTTCAAGAACTGAGCCGCCACGGATGCGGACGCCGCCACCACAACATCCACGAACCCCAACCTTAGGTGCATGAGAGGGCCATAGACTTTAGCCATGGCGGCTAAACCTTGGTGAGGCATAGGTCCCATATGCGGCAAGTTACCAATGATCGGCCATGGTTTCGGACCAGGAGGGAGCCGCACACGGTGACGCTTCCTCAAGGTAACACAAACAAAATAGAGAAAAAACGACAGATAGTAAGGAGTATAGGACAAAGGAAGCCATGGGTGTTTCTTCAAACTTTGAAGTTGGAAGTGAGGAAGAAGGGAGTGGGGAAGAATCTTTATATAAATTCACAGATAAAATCATACAAATAATATAATTTTTAAAATATTATCCATTGGGTGAATGAGGGTGGAGCGCGTTAGCTTGGTAGGTAACTCTAACTCCAATTCAACCGTGGATTCACAGACGAAGAACGGTATGCGCAATTAGAAACACACGATTCGATGCCACTGTAGCTAACTACTTCATCTGCTATGCCGTGTAGCTATTGGGTTCAATAAATCTTGTACAAACTGATCAGGTTAATATCTTAACACCCAAACGTACCTGGATATAAACGTATCAGTTCCAACAATGTTAATATAGCTGAGGTTTAATAAAAAATAAGTATATAAACTATATTTAAAATTAAATTTAGCTGTCTAAAGAATTTTTGGTTAAAAATATATGATTAATGTTTATGACGTTATATTTTTAGGTGTTTGTCATTAAATTCGACTGTTAAGTTACATATGTTAGACTTATAAAAATTTTATTTAAAAAATCTTGAAATTTTATATGCATGACATGTGTCACTTAATGTTCGGACGTAATAAAGCTTGGATTTCCTTACCTCGTAAAATCCGAGGACGTAAGCACATTGCCGAACCTCGTAAAATTCTCGTGTTCTTTCGTTTTCTTTACCCGTTTTCGTCAACAATAGGGATCACTGGCAAGGTATAAACGACTTCCCAATGAGCAACAATATGCTGATGAGGTTGGAACTGGTACTAGCATTGAACCTTCAGAAGAGGAACTTGCTGATTTGTCACAATCTTGCAACAGGCTGTGGCAACTTGATTTAAACCGTTTGGAACTTGGAAAGGATTATCAGATTGACTGTGGTGAGGGGAAGAAGGTTCACCAGAAGGGAGATATGGCAGAAGATAGGCTATTTTATTCTCTGAGTGAAGACACATTTAGAAAACCTACATTGTCTCGTTTCTGTGCTCTTTTAGATAATTACAACCCTAATATTGGGTGCAAAGAAGTTACAACTGAGGAGAAACAAGAGCAAACTGCTTTTATAGAAGAAATCAGTAGAACCGATCCTATTAAATATCTTCATAGGTACCTTCTTTGAAGGGCATTGTATCTGAAAACTATCAAGATTTCAAAAGATTGTTGACAAAGCTATGGTTTGATCTTTATGGTCGAGGCGGATCATCTGGTTCCTCTTCTGCTTTTGAACATGTTTTCGTTGGGGAAATCAAGCAATCTGGCAGGGAAGAAGTCACTGGCTTCCACAATTGGCTTCAGGTGTGTTTGTTAGTGTAAGCATTTCCTACTCTATAGATGTTTACTCCTAATCCTATATTTCATTTTCCAGTTTTACCCAGAAGAAGCAAAAGGAAGAGTTGATTATCAAGGTTATATATTACTCCGAAAACGAGGGGAAACCGTAAGTCTCTTCGTCTTCGATCTTTGTCATGTTTGATGAATGTTATTATAATCTTGAAGTGGAACTTTTTTTGCTGGCCTATCTGCATCCACACCTGTTTTGCAGTATTAAACATCTCTTCTACCTGTGTCCTTATGCAGCCAGACTCTAAGACACAGTTGCTTACAATTCAGTTCCAATGGAATGGGGTCCTTAAAGCTGTGTCAACCACTTTGATTGGGGCAAGCCCTGAGTTTGAAATTGCTCTCTATACTCTCTGTTTCTTTGTGGGCGGAAAGGACAACCATGTACAGCTCGGTCCATACTCGGTTAACATCAAGTGTTGCCGGTTCGGAGATAAAATCGATTCTGTGTTTCCAGTAGCATAATGTTGATTCTCAGCTCTATGTATTACTAGTGTTATCCAGAAGCCAGAGAAACAGTAAAGACATGTTTATGTTTCTTGGATCATTTACTTACAAAATTTGGTAATAATGCATGTGTAAGACTTGGGTACATTGCTGGCATGCATTCCCCTATGGCTTAATGTTATGATGAATGTGGAAATCAAATTCTGCGTATAGTTTTGAACTTGTGAGACTTCCATGTTTCGGTATTATTGAACACATGAGAGTGATTCAGTGTTATGCCATTGCAGCTCATCTTTTTCCTTTTTTGAAGGAAAAAATATCTTAAAAGCAGCCAATATCAATGTCGGACAAAATATCTTTTGAAGGTTCATCAGATATTTCTGGAGGAAGTTCTAATTGCTAACCCTCCACGTCTCTTCTCTTATCAATGGGAATATCTAGCGTGACAGCTACTCTCTTCTTATCAATACCACGTTTCCAGGTTAGTCGTCTACTTATCATATTTCCGCAGCAAACTTATCCACCATTTCTTTTAGGCTTAATATGAAAAAATGTTCAAACTATACAAAATAATCACAAAATTAAAGAGATAACATCAGTATGGTAATTCAAAACTTTCTAAATGAAATAAACCATCCCTTTTTACTTTAAAAAATTTCTTTAACAGTTGACTTGCGAGGCATTTGAATTCAAGATAGCTTGTGCAATGACTTAATCTGTACCTAACAAAACTGTCCTGTACAGGAAAAAGAGGGATTAGGTAACCAAGTTTTGTTGCTTAATCATTCACTAGTGATCTCTTTTTAAATTAGAGGGGGACCTTGTTTGCATTGATAGTGAAAGAAGAGGGTGAAGTGTGAAGGCATTAGGAAAATGGGGTGTTTTTTCCCCTCTGCTATTTTGTCTTAAACAAGATGCGTATAGGACTTTGTTCTTGGGGGTGAGAGGAAGGGAGTTATATCTACCAACCAAAACTCATCCTTTGAATTGAAAAAAATAAAAATGTGTGTTTGATGATGGAGAAAGAAAGACTAATTCCCACCATTAGAAATTTATCATTCTTTCTTTCAAATTATGCATTTAAATTTGCCAGCAATGTTGGAAAGAGAGACATTTTTGTTTCATTATCTGCTCAATTTCAACACCAAACCCAAGTTTATTGCAGGAATTGGAGTGTTTATTTTTTTTATTTAAAAAAAAAAACATTAACCTAGAGTATGAGAACAGATTATAAATATTAAAATCTTTAACCTGTTGATTATTCAAAATCATAATTTGGAAGGTTACAGTGTTTAGTGATTGAAAATCATACATACATAGGTTAATGAATATGTTGCTTGAAGGCATACAAGTTTCATGCTTCAATTGCCTCCACGAAGCACCCTTTTTCTCCTTTCCATTTTGGGAGTTCCCACTTGATAATTGTTTCCTTACGAGAAAGAATTGTTTAATTTGCTCCACAAAACTCGTTAATGGTGACCATATTGGAAGTAAGATGTTGATTGCCCAACAACATATATATTATACAATATTTCTTATTTTTTTTGATAAAAAACATAATAAATAATATTCATTAGTTTATATTAGCATAAAATTTCAAGTTAAAATTTAAAATATAAATAAATAACAAAAAGTATAGTGCAAAATAAATACACAATATTTTTCAATTTTAATTTATCTACATAAGCATGTGAATTATTTATCCACAATATGACGTTACCATAATTCAAACACGATTTATCTTAAGTGATTGTGAGTATCTATTGATATCTATCAAAATAGTCATGAGTCGGGTTCAATTATTAGTTTACCCAATTTTAGTTTAAAAATTAAACCCCTTCACTCGTACATGACCTTACTCGGGTTTAGGAGAGCCTCACCCTACCTAAAATTGATCCAATTTTCAAGTTAAAATTTGCATTAGACTCGACCTGACTTGTATATATATATAATCATTTTTATTTTGTGAAATAAGGACATAATTGAAAAATATAATATTGAAAATTATCTCTAAATATATAAAAGATAATTATCTCCGGTTTAGTCACATATTATTTTTTACTCTAAACTCAAACTTGAATTTTTTATAAAAAGACCAATTGGAACCTATCAAGTCTAAGTCAAATGTCTATCCCTAATATCTAACCCTAAATCTTCAAATTACACAAACTAACCACTTAAGAATAAAAAAGCCATACGAGAAATTAGTTAAAAATCTAACTAAACAACTTTGATTAATGATTGATACAAACAAAACCATTTACCAATGTGAAAGTAAACACCATCAACACTAAAATTAAACTATATAGAATAATGATGATTCATCGACAACATAAAATCATCACAATACAACTCAATCGTGACTCATCTTTGACAATTGTAGGGGCCTATCAAAGATCCAAAGTAGGACATATCAATGATAACTAATTAAGCTCTATTTAAATTTAGAGAGATGAAATTACATTCAATCCTAATAAAAAAAAGAACTTTATATTATAAGAACAAATAAAAAATATACTATAAAAAAGACAAAATTATCTATTTTTTTATATTAAAAAATGTAATTAAAAATTTTAATATAATTAGATTATAATCGCTTTAACTTAATAAAAAATATAATTAGATTATGAGAAGGGACGAAAGAAAAAACATTAAAAACAATTTGTCGACGATTAACTTAAGACAAGCGCTGTCATCAACATAAGAGAGAAACAGAGTGACTAAGGTTTAAAGATGATTCTTTTCTTACTTAACGTAATTTATTATTATATTATTAATTATTTACTACAATAGTATTAATAATCAATGCAATCTTTACTTGAAGGAGTCGATATAATCTTTTTATTTTTCATATATTAATAATTTAATATTCTTTTTCATTAAAAAAAGGAAAAGTCAATATTCTTTATTTATTTAGATCTTTTGAGTTATAGTGATCTAACGTGTTTTTTTTTTAATGTAAACAAAGTTATTAGTTTTGTTAAAAAGAATTACAATAAATGTTTATAATAATAAGCCTAAACTAAACACAAAACTAGTACATCTTATCCAATCATAGGCACAAAAAACTAACAGTTTCAGATCATGCACGAACCAAAAGATTAAAAATACATCCAAAAACTCGAACAAAATATAAATATGAATAGATCTGACTGCATCGGCAAACAAATCACAACATGAGATCAAACTACTGAAAGACCACTGAAAATCGTAAATCAGAATCACGAGAAAACTATCTTCGAACGTAAATCGCGTATCTAAATCCACTACGTGAGTCCAAAGCATAAAAAATTAACATAATAATAAATAAGTGTTGTCTTAATTAATTTAGGCCATATATGGCTACAAAATTTAAAAACTTCAAAGTACAATTATAATGCTATATATGGCTACAAAATTTGTATCTCTGTAAATATGAAAATTATTTTACTTTTTATTTTTAGTTTATGTAAGTTCTAGAATTATATTTGTGAAATTGACTGATATCAGCCGTTTAATGATTCCTCGTATTAGAACCGACCAAATCCAAATCAAAGCGAAACCCTAATCACAATTTAGGATTGTAAGTTTCGTGAAAGAATGGACACGAAATGAACGCGTTTTAGATGACGTGTGACCTTGTGCTGACGAGGTTGATCTTGAGCACATCTGAAACTGAGCCCACCATTGTTGTCTTCTACCTTCAAATTTCTTTCATAAATGGATGTGAAACATCTTCATTCATTCCAATATCTCTTCATTTCCCCAAAACATGGCCTTAACATTACGTTCTTCTACTTCTTTCATCAAGCTAAAAGAAACCAACAGCTTCAAAACCCCTGATGACTTCATGGCCACCATTTCCATTGCTCAGGTGAAGCCCACGTGCCGTCTCCGAGCAAGGAGTTCGACGTCGATGACGTTTCCGGAATCACCTCATGGGAGTGTCTTGATCAAAGGAGCGGAAAAGTTACATGGACTGACAATTTCCCATACTGAAAACAACTCCAAGGTGCCTGTTTTCGTGATGCTGCCACTCGACACGGTGACTCATGGAGGTAACTTGAATAAGCCGAGGGCGATGAACGCCAGTTTGATGGCGTTAAAGAGCGCCGGCGTCGAGGGAGTTATGGTGGACGCATGGTGGGGTTTGGTGGAGAAAGATGGACCTTTAAACTACAACTGGGAAGGGTATGCCGAGCTTGTGAAAATGGTCGAAAAACATGGCCTGAAACTCCAAGTTGTCATGTCTTTTCATCAGTGCGGAGGCAATGTTGGAGACTCTTGCAGGTAATTACTTAAACTTGTGGTGTATCTGATTTTCCTCGACTGATAAAATCTATAAAACTGAAATTTATGTGCTTGAATTTTTAGTATTCCATTGCCTCCTTGGGTGCTTCAAGAAATCAGCAAGAACCCGGACCTTGTGTACACCGATAAATCGGGGAAGAGGAATCCTGAGTACATATCCTTGGGATGTGACTCGGTTCCTGTTCTTAGAGGAAGAACGCCTATTCAAGCTTACACAGATTACATGAGGAGCTTCCGTGAGAGGTTCAGAGATTACTTGGGACGAGTTATTGTGGTAATTTCTCATTCATTCTGTATAAAGCTTGGATTTCTCAACACCAAAATCTTATGAAATTCTACTTATTTCAGGAAATTCAAGTGGGGATGGGACCTTGTGGGGAACTCAGATACCCATCTTATCCAGAAAGTGATGGAACCTGGAAATTTCCAGGAATTGGAGAGTTTCAGTGCCATGATAAGGTAAATTTGATGAACTAAATGAAGTTTCCGTTTCATTTATGGTGCACATACAAGGGCTTAAATATTGTACATAACTTGAATGATCAAAACTTATGTATGGTTTCTTCCTAAACAAGCAAAAATGTTAAACTTACAGTTTATGAGAGCTTCCCTGGAAGCAGCAGCAGAAGCCATCGGGAAGAAAGACTGGGGAAAAAGTGGTCCACATGATTCCGGTCATTACAAGCAAGTTCCTGAAGAAACTGGTTTTTTCAGAAGGGATGGAACATGGAACACCGAGTACGGCCAGTTCTTCCTACAATGGTACTCCGGAAAGCTACTCGAACACGGAGACCGGATACTCGCGGCCGCAAAAGGAACATTCCATGGAACCGGAGCGAAACTATCGGCAAAGGTTGCCGGAATTCATTGGCACTACGGAACTAGGTCTCATGCTGCTGAACTAACAGCAGGATACTATAATACTAGACATCATGACGGTTACCTCCCCATAGCACGAATGTTCAGTAAACGTGGAGTTGTTTTCAATTTCACTTGCATGGAAATGAGAGATGGAGAACAGCCTGCATATGCGAACTGTTCACCCGAGGGATTGGTCCGGCAAGTAAAGATGGCAACAAAGACGGCCAACGTTGAACTCGCCGGAGAAAATGCACTCGAGAGATATGATGCTGGTGGATATTCACAGGTTTTGGCGACCAGTAGATCGGATTCAGGCAACGGATTGAGTGCATTTACATACTTAAGAATGAACAAAAAGTTGTTCGAAGGGGACAACTGGAGGCATTTAGTTGAGTTCGTGAAGAACATGTCGGAAGGAGGAAGAAAGATCGCCGAGTGCGACAGCTGTGGCACAAATCTTTACATTGGGTTTATCAGGGACAAGAACGTTGAGAAAAAGGAGGCTGCTCTTGTATAGAAACAATGTACAGAGTCGATACACAACAGTATATAATTAGTGTATCATAGAAAAAAAACAGAGCAAAGATTGTTATTATTAACATCATAATTTTTTGCATTATACGGAAAACTAGCAGATGGGTCAAAACACAATAAAAAGGATTATATCTCCATGAATTATATGGAGATTTCATTCTACTTGGGCAACAACATTTTTTTTTCTTCTTCCAATTGTTTTGGTCACCTATGAAGGTTGAATCAGCTCATTTCAATGTATTGATGCTCTTATTTGTACTTCATTTATTTACACTTCTAATATGCTGCTTTAGATCTTCTCCGTAAATCACATCTTTACGGTCAATCCTTCATTTATCGAAATCTTTGGAGTTACTAAGGCTACATTCCTTTGATCTGACTCGTAGAGGGATGGATTCACGATCGGTATCAACCAATGATTAAGTTTTTTTAGTCTACTTGCGGTTCAGTAAAAACATGCATGACATGATGTTTTCGACGATCAAAATCTCGCTTTTACGTAGTCTTATATGTATTTGATTGTGTTCAATATATTTTTTAAATTTTATTGCATTCTTAAATATTTGATATATATTCGAATACGTTAACTGTGTGTCGGTGTCATACACTAATCAAAATCTCCCTTTTAACTTTGTACATATGTCGTATTAACAAATCCTTATTTATTTAGACAGTATCTCACTTGTTGCGCCAGCAGCATGAGAAAACGATTATCTAATGCCATAGTGGCCCAAATGATGGACCAACAAAATAGATTTTTATTACTATTATTGTTTCTTTCAAAAGAAGGAACCCTTTTTATCAACAACATACAATGGCTACTCTGATTTACGAATATATGATCAGTCACAGTAATATGAGCTGTCTTGATTGGCTATCTGCTGAAGATCAGATCAGAAATTCACTCATACCGAACCTTATTTCGATCTTCGACCACCATTTCCCGATGAAGACCTTCCTTCTGATGATTCTTGTATTGCTTGCTTCAAGCTCTCTGCCACCTGACTCATTGTTGGTCTTTTCTTGGCATTTTTGTTTAGGCAGATATCAGCTTTTGAGCTGCACTCAAAGAATATCTGTTTCCGAGTCGAGGGTTCATTATCATGCTGAATTTTCTAATATCAGGAGGGAACTGTTTCACCAAATCTAAAAGCTTCTGTTCCGATGTTAGCCGGTTTCTTTCCACCACTCATCTTCCGGTGAGGATCTCGTAAAGTACGTACCACCTCAAAAGTCCATATATCACTTTGGATTGTAAGATGGCCTGTTCTCACATATTCCGGGGCATCATATCCGTATGTTCCGACCACCTTTAACGAAAATAAAAGATTAATTTAGTATCCTAATGATAATGAGTGCCTAATGTTCAAAACAGCTAAAAGAGGCTTATTAGTGCTAATAGTACACCACCACTTAATGGACCGTGGAGCCAACGTGCAATGGAGATGCTTTGCAGACACTAAAGTAAGTGAAGATTCATTAAGTACTATACACAAAACTTAAGATATACATACTGCAGTGGACACGAGAGTACGGTCAACGGCTGGCCCTTCCCTTGCAAGCCCGAAATCCGAGAGCTTCGGCTTAAAACTTTCATCCAAGAGCACATTTGAGGGCTTGAAATCTCGATATATCACCTTTGGAAACAACACAGGGCAGATTAAGTGCATTAGTTGTAATGTAAAGAGAAGTGAAGAATGGGTGCTTTTGGTGAAAGCCATCTGAATAGAAGAAGATTGTACCTTCATTTCCAATCCCTCGTGTAGATAAGCCAAACCTTGTGCTGTACCAAGCATGACCTCTAATCTTGTTTTCCAAGGCAAAGTAGGTGCCCTGTTGAAAAGATGATCTTCTAAGCTCCGGTTCGACATGAATTCGTACACCAACAACCGATGTATCCCTCGTTCGCCGTTGTTGAGCATCGTTCAGAAGAGCTGAAGCTGTAGGGAGGATGTTGAGCATATTCTGGAAGGTACCAGCTCAGCGTGGTTGTTATCCAGCTCAGCATAGTTAGTTAGCAGACTAACAACTTTAGCTAGTTTGTTATGGTGTGTATGCTATATAAATAACAAGAGCAATGTAATCATAAAGATGAATGAAGACTTTTATTCTCTTGATACATTTCTGTACTGCTTTCTCAACATGGTATCTTTCGCCATTGATCTTGGAGGCGTTGTCTTTCCGTTGCTTCTCTGATAGCTGCTGGTTTGATTGCTTCTCGTGATTCCTTTCATTTTTTTTTCGGTTATGGCACCTGAGGATGTTGAGCACAGTTTGGTTGTTGGAGACTCCTCGAGAAGCAATCGTCTATTCACAAACAAGAAGATCAACATAGTTCTTGATGAAATGAACTTTCTATTATGGAAACAACAAGTTCTCTTGACAGTAAGGAGTCATCGCTTGGAACGTTTACTCACTGGTGAATTGAAACCTCCACCGGCGCAGATTCAGTCTGGTGATGGCAGTCTTGTGACCAATGAAGATTATGAAATCTTTGTTGCACAGGACAGTGCTTTAACTTAATGGTTGTTGTCCACAATTAGTGATCACATACTTCCTCAATTTGTTGGTGCAGAAACTACTGCGGATGTATGGTCCACCGTTCTCAAGTTCTTTGCCAATCGGTCGACAACAACGGTAATGAGCCTTCATTGCAAGCTGCGAGCAATTAAGAAAGGTGATGAGAGTATTAGATCGTATCTTACTCAAATCAAAGAAGTATGCGATGCGTTGGCTGCATGTGGAAGTGCAGTCTCAGATCTTGAACAGATAGCAACCATATTGAATGGCTTACTGTTTGACTATCAACCATTTATGGCGGTTATCACTGCGAGTAAAGAAGCATTCTCGCTTGATGGAGTAAAAGTTGTGTTGGTTGATGCTGAGGCGCAACTCAAGAGTTTTCAGATTCAAAATCAAGTGACAATGAGTGCAAATGTTGTTCACATGCATAACAGTAATCCAGATTCTGGACGCGCTAGTCAGTACAATCGGCCTTATAGTTCGAATGGAAGGACTGGAGCTAGATCAGGAGCTCGTGGTCGAGGACGCTCTAAACTTCAGTGCCAAATATGCGGTAAAATTGGCCATTCGGTGGATAGATGCTGGCATCGATTTGATCAAAGTTTTCCAGGGGTTTTAGCACACAAAGATGAGTACAACGATGAGTCTACTGATGTGCGTGTTAACTCGTGTGAGATGGCAAATAGTTATATCTCGCGCAACAACAATACTCAGTCCCAAGCACATGTCCCCTCGTCAACTTCAGATAGATGGGTGATAGACTCGGGGGCTACACATCATGTCACACCTGAAGCTTCTAAGGTGGTTGATGGCTCGGATTACTCTGGTCCAGGTAAGCTGGTTGTAGGTAATGATAATTTTTTAGACATATGCAAGGCTGGAACTGTTAAGCTTACTACTAAGAATCGAACTTTATTTCTTCATAATCTGCTTCATGTTCCTTTTGTAACAAAAAATCTGCTTTCTGTCTCAAAGTTTGCTAGAGACAATGATGTCTACTTTGAATTTCATGCCAAGAGTTGTCTAGTTAGAGATAAAGCTATTGGTGCGGTGTTGTTACAAGGGTGAGAGAGTGGAGGTTTATATCAATTTGATGCTACAACAGGAGATCAACATGGCAATACAGGTGGTTGTCTAGAAATAAATGTAGTTCATAAAGTGCATGCTGATTTGACAAATGCCTATGTCTTGTGGCACATGAGACTTGGGCATCCTGCACATGCTTCTCTTGTAAAGGCTTGTAAAAATGTTGGTCTTGAGTTTCCCACTGATGCCAGTGCTATTAATAATGGTGTTTGTGTTGCTTGTAAGATGGGAAAAAGCCATAAGATTCCTTTCAATGAATCCTCTACAGTATATGCAAACCCTTTCCAGCTTGTTTTCTCAGTTTTATGGGGACCTTCTCATATTGCTTCAAATAACTTTTATTATTATGTTTCGTTTGTTGATGCTTGCACAAGATACTGTTGGGTGTATTTTTTGAAAACAAAAGACCAAGCATTACAGGCATATCAGTCATTTCATGAAATGGTTAAAACTCAGTTTAATATTGTGATTAAGGAAGTCCAAACAGATTGGGGGGTGAGTATCGATCCATTTCATCTTTTTTGGCAAAATTAGGTGTTCATCATCGGTTGTCCTGCCCACACACTTCTGAGCAGAATGGCGTGGTTGAAAGGAAACATCGCCATATCATTGAGTCAGCCCTTGTGTTGATGGCTCAAGCATTGTTACCGTTTAAGTTCTGGTCCTATGCAGTAAGCACTGCAGTTCATCTGATAAATCGACTTCCCACACGTGTTTTGCAAGGAAAATCTCCTTTTGAAGTGCTGCATAATAAAATAACTGACTATGAATTTCTGAAAGTCTTTGGTTGCAGGTGATTTCCTCATCTTCGACCCTATCAAAATCACAAGCTAAGCTATCGCTCACAACCATGCATATTTCTTGGTTACAGTTCACAGCACAAGGGGTATCAGTGCATGGCTTCTGATGGGAGAATCTATATATCAAGGCATGCCACTTTTGATGAGCGGTCCTTTCCCTTTGCAGGTAAACAAGATACTTGTGTTCAAGATAGTGGGCAAAATGTTATAAAATCACCCATGCAGTTACCTGTAGTTGATGGTGCTGAAAGGGTCTGTGTGTAGCAGGGCATGCTCTATAAAAATCAACAGGGGTCAACCACCTTGAGTATGGATTCTGTCGTGGGATCTCAAAATGAGGAACAACAAGTGTCTAGTTCTAGTTCTTCTTCGAGCTCAGCTAGAAGCATAAGACACTCGAATGCGAGTGAGGGAAACACACAAAGTCTACTACCTGATGATGTTGGTCTGGCTCAAAGTAGTACACAAGAGATGCATCACGATTGTAATGAAATGCAATCAGTGGTTGTTCCTGTCACTGGATATTCGATGATGACCAGAAGTAAATGTGGCATTTTTAAGCCAAAGCTCTACTCCATAGTTCATAATGAAATTGAGAAAGAACCATGCTCTATATATGAAGCGTTGCAGTCTCCTCAATGGAAGGAAGCAGTCCATGAAGAATATGAAGCGCTGGAACGAAATAACACATGGTCGCTGGTCTCTTTACCTGAAGGGAGATCAGTCGTAGGTTGCAAGTGGATTTTTAGAACGAAAAGAAATGTTGATGGGACTGTTCAGAGGTATAAGGCCAGGCTTGTGGCCAAGGGTTTTACTCAAGTTCCTGGCCAAGATTTTCAAGAAACCTTCAGCCCAGTCATCAAGTCGTCCACCATCAATGTCATACTATCACTTGCAGTTCAAAACAGTTGGCAGCTAAGGCAAGTAGATGTGAATAATGCCTTTTTAAATGGAGATCTTCATGAGGAGGTTTTCATGTAACAACCTCAAAGCTTTGAGAAGAAAGCATTAGATGGTTCTCGTCTGGTATGCAAATTACATAAAGCATTGTATGGACTTAGACAAGTCCCGAGAAACTGGTTTGCTAAGTTGAGAGGTTATGTGCTTAGCATTGGATTCAAAAGTACACAGGCTGATAGTTCGCTTTTTATTAAGCACGAAAGTGGGAAAGTGTTGTATGTCTTGGTTTATGTTGATGATATAATCATCACAGGTTGCTCAAACAATGAGATTGAAAAGGTGGTTGACCTATTGAATAAAAAATTCTGCTTAAAAGATCTTGGTAAATTGAGTTACTTTCTTGGTATTGAAGTTAAGCATGCAAGAGGTGTTGTTTTTCTAAGTCAGAAGGAATACATAATGTAACTGTTAACCAAGACAAGTATGGAGAGTGTCGCTTCAACACCTACACCTATGATATCCTCTCCTAAGCTCTTCAAAGAGTCAGGTGGCCAACTAAATGATGCAAAGGAATATCGAAGTCTAATGGGATCTCGCTTGTATGCATGTCATACAAGGCCAGATATTGAGTTTAGTGTGAATAAGCTGGCTCAATTTATGCATGCTCCCCGAGAACAACATTTTGCTGCAGTGAAACGAGTCCTGCGATATCTTCGAGGAACGCTTGACTATGGACTGGTTTTCTCTCCGAGTGATGAACCGGTTCAACTAACAGCATTTGCAGATGCTGATTGGGGGGTAGTGTAGATGACAGATGCTCCATATCAGGGTGTTGTGTGTATCTAGGAGGCAATTTGGTTATGTGGAGTTCAAGAAAACAGAAGACGGTGTCCAGGTCTACTACTGAAGCTGAGTATTGGAGTTTGGCAGATACGACATCCGATGTAACTTGGTTAAGTGCGTTAATAACAGACATGGGAATTCAAATGCAAGCTTCACCAGTTATTTGGTGTGATAACTCAAGTGCAATTACCATGAGTGAAAATCCAGTATATCACTCAAAAACTAAGCATGTTGAACTTGATGTTCATTTTGTTAGGGAGAAAGTGGCAGCAGGGAAGTTGAAGGTCAGTTATGTACCTACAGAACATCAGGTAGCTGATGGATTAACTAAAGCGTTGACAAAGGATAATTTTGCTGCATTTCGATAGAAGCTAGGAGTGTGGTCATTTGAAGAGTTTGAAGAACTGAATCAGTAGGGAGGATGTTGAGCATCGTTCTGAAGAGCTGAAGCTGTAGGGAGGATGTTGAGCATATTCTGGAAGGTGCCAGCTCAGCGTGGTTGTTATCCAGCTCAACATAGTTAGTTAGCAGACAAACAACTTTAGCTAGTTTGTTATGGTGTGTATGCTGTATAAATAACAAGAGCAATGTAATCATAAAGATGAATGAAGACTTTTATTCTCTTGATACACTTCTGTACTGGTTCGGATGATTAACGACACCCAGAAATTGAACCTCCGCAAGCCATTCCTTATGACCCTATATGAAGGTTACCAAATACACCATGAGAAACATAAACAAGTTTTCAAAATAGTGAGATTCTTTCTAATGGTCCAACATTAGAAATCTTTGCTTGCACCAATTTGTCTGCAAATTCCTATGAAATCTTTGTTCAGTGCTGAATTTAAAGAAAGGTAATGGTTTTTGCATCAGTTTCACCTGTAAACCCTGGGTGTTGAGCTTCTTGATAGCAACAACTATGGGTTCACCTTTACCATTTGGAGGGCTAATTGTTCCTTTATAGACACCACCAAAGCCACCCTCGTCGATCTTCAAGAGCTTGTTGAAACCGTGTGTTACATCCCTCTACTCTTGGAAGGAGAAAACTCTCAAGTTATTCTCTTTCTCTTTGTGCTGATCGGGTATGCTCCTTGGAGATGGCAAAGAGCTCGATGTCCGAGTTCGACTCAGTTCTGAATTGTCCGATTTGCTTTGGTTTCTAAATTCTGGATCGGTTCTTGATTCTCTCTTGGTGTTATTTGATTTGTCCTTGATGAAGATGGAGAAACACTTCATATCTATGTTTTACTTCTCATCAAAACAAAATCTTTTTCTAGTAAAAACTCAAACATATTGTTTCACAAACTGCAACCCTTACGAATCATCATCAAAGGAAAAATGAACCCAAGAAGGAAAACGTAGATAGAAGATGACCCAGAAAAGTCTAGGTGCATGGGAGTGGGAAATGGTGAAGGAAAAGCAAAATATATAACAAATGAATCAAAAGAAAGGGTAGAAACAAGCAAGGAAAAGTAAAAGCCAGACGAGAAACAATTAAATAAACCCAGAATTACGTTTGGTAAATGTTGAACGGTGGCGTGCTTAAGACTATGAAATTAAGGCAATGAAAAAGACGGGACATGGTTCATGAATGAGAGAAAGACACTGAATATTGAACTGTGGTGGACATGAAACATCGGAAACAAAGGAAATTAACGCATAATTTTCACAAATGGTGTGTTTTGCTTTATAGGTCCTATCAATTTAGCATGCAGATTAAAAATCTTTCTTTTAACTTGATTTGAGTTTAATTTTCACTCGGTTAAATAATTCATTAAACCCAATTGAACCTATCATTAAAGTCATGTTCGAATTAACATATAAATGTCAAGTTCAACATTTAGATTACAACACTTTGGAGGTAAAACTTATTGGGAATGGGTTTCTAGTATAATTAACAGAGATTGAATTTTAGATTCTCCAGTACTCAAGTTTAACTTTAATATTGTATGAACTAAGTTATCTCATCAGTTCAAGAAATGATTTTTATTTTTAGAGATTCCAGAGACTACTAGGGTTCACTATTAAATAGTTGAGAATCTTTAGACTTTTAGATCACTCGTAATTGTGATTTTATATTACACTTTTATCATCAAATAAAAACTAAACTTATAAAGTTTTGAAAAAATATAGAAATTAAATTGTGATGAGAATATAAAATAACAACAAATTAAAGGTAATCGGTTTATGGCACAAAATACCACTTTGGGCCTTGAACTTGCTCAGCCATGAATATTAGAATAACAAATGGGCCTAAACATAAAAATACCGTCGATTAGTTTCCGTAAAAGCCTAGCAGGAGAAACCCTAATTCTTCTTTGATTCTGTTGCATTCCCTGGACGAGCAGCTCGTCACTTCAGAGACCGGACAGCCAGAGATCCTGCGAATCCAACAATGGTATTTCTCTTCTTTCTATTTCAGAAAAAAATATTTCTTTTTATCAGTTTTGTATGTCCGTGGATATGTTTGTTTCCTCAGGAAATGCTTTCTGTGAAAGTTGTTTCTTGGATTAGATGGTCAGCTAAACAAGTAGAAGAAATTGGAGATTATATATAAACTTCTTTTTTTAGCTTAATTAGAAATTGTGTACTAGTTCTGGTGTTGGTTTTGATTGGTTCTACAATGTCTTCATGTTCCCCCTTCATAATTTTCATTTCTTATTTCAAATAAGAAGCAAAAGGAAATCTGTTGGAAAGTTGGATTATCATATTACAAGATTAGGGTTAATAAATTTAGTCGATTATTCATACGTTTGACTTGTTCCTGTGTTTATTTATGCATTTTGGTTCAGTATCAAAAGGCTAGTGTTGAAGGAAAGGAATTACATTAGGATTGCTTAAGTTTATAACCAATATGTGTTTGATTCGTGTTAATCGGTTTATGTTGTTTCTTGTTGCAAATGATTAACTCATTTCCTCTCTTATGATGCCAGACAAAGAGAACCAAGAAGGCTGGAATTGTTGGAAAATATGGTAAGGATATTTTATGACTTCTTACTTTGTTTTTCCTAAAGAGAGCTTCTAAGCAGAACCTATTCATAGTATAGGAATGATCAAGACTATTAAGTATCTCTGTTATTTGATTGTGCTTTAAATTACTGCCATTCCCAAGTTTTTTCCAAATTACTCTCGATTTGGTAGATGTTAATGTGATTTTGTCTCTTTAAAAGGTCCATTAGTTTCTAATTTCTTGTTTCCCCTCATAATAAAGGTACCCGCTATGGTGCTAGTTTGAGGAAGCAGATTAAGAAGATGGAGGTTAGTCAACACAGCAAGTACTTCTGTGAGTTCTGTGGAAGGGTGGGCTGCTTGTTTTCTATTCGATCCTATATTTCTGAGGCCTTTTTTTGCCTGTATGTTGGTGCATTTCTTTGTTTATTTGAGTTGCATGTATTTGTTCTAATAAACTTTGTTCCCACAGTATGCAGTGAAGAGAAAAGCTGTCGGAATATGGGGTTGCAAGGATTGCGGGAAAGTCAAAGCCGGTGGTGCATATACTATGAAGTAAGGATCCATGTTGTACTCCCTTCACATTTCAAATTCTTCTCTTTGGATGTCCAAGTAACTTACTGGTTGCTGCATTTGTTAATTTAACAGCACTGCTAGTGCCGTGACTGTGAGGAGTACAATTAGGAGGCTGAGGGAGCAAACTGAGAGCTGAGCCATCATCGGTGATCGATATATCTTCTTCTTTGATATGACGATGTTTTGAGTGTTTTAGTTAAGTGGCTTAATTGACATCTTTTTTAGACAATGATGTGTGTACTATGTGCTTAATTTTCATTTTTTATCGGTATTCAGTTGGAACTTTATTTAGGTTCAACTGTTTGCTTCATTATACATCATCTTGTTTACTTGAAATCAAACCATGGCATTCTTGCATGATTTTTCTTGCGCATGAGTGGTTCTCTTCATTGTTTTCTTGGTGCTGCAATGGTGGATGGCCAGTCTGAAAATATTTTCAGAACCCTAGATCCTTACCCCAGAATGAGAGTGATATGGCCAAATTCCAGCCCGAGTCATTCTCTATTTAGGCTAAGTACTTTTGAATGAACAACTTATGTTGAATCAAGTTATGTTACTTTGGGTGATTATTTTTTCCACATTTATTGTTTGGTTTTTTAATTTTAATTTTGAATAAAAAATCTTTATTTTGCTAAAATTCCCACTAGTTCAGGTGTTGTTCAATAGGGTTTATAGATGCATAATATTTTTGTTTTAATTCATTGGTGTGGTCAACAAATTTTCAAGTAAATTCATTGGCCTGCCACTGAATAATTTGTACAAAATAAAGAAAATAGTATTAATTTAAACTTGATGTGAGAAGATGAGTAAAAATTCAAATAATTCAAACTATGTAATATATACTTTTTATCTCTGTTTAAATTAAATAAATTGAGTGATTAAAAATTATTTAATAAACATAATTTATATACTGAAACATAGGAAAAATTTAACACTCCAATTAAGCCTAATGTTACAACAACGGGATCGGCAAACTCCACCCACACCTAATAATGCATAAATGTTTAAAAAAATCAAAGTTATAGTTGTAACCAGATCTAGGTCTTGTAATAATTTCCCAACGCATAAATTAATCTAAAAAATCACTTTATCAAAATAAATTAAAGAATCAAAATTAAAAACTAATATAAAAATATAAAGTTAAAATAAATTAATGTAAACTATTAAAAAATTGATGTTTGATACACAAATTATGTAAACTAAAATTTACACAAGTTTATATACTTGAACCTAAAATCTTAAACTTAAAATATTCTTTCTTAAATCTAAAATTATAATCTTTAAATGCTAAATTCATAAAATCTAAACTCTAAATAAGACACATAATATTAGAATAGAGATAATCATATAAATTAAAATTTATAACATTTAAATCCATTTGAGTGGCTTAAATGGTAAAAACCAATGTTATTTTTTTAAATAATATAAGTTGAAACAGATGTATCTATAAATTGTATATTACACATTGTCAAAAGGTTAAAAAAATTATGGATAGATATTATTGAGTCTAATTACACTAGATTATTCAATATTTTTACAAAATTTATATGTTAGAAAATTTTCAATTTTAAAAAAGAAATGGAATAAAGTGACCAAATCTCACGCTAGAGATGGGTTGGTGGGTGTGGGGAGTGGTTTGCACGCACTGAATACTGCCCAATCCCATCGGCTATATGTGTGTGTGTGCGCGCCCAAGTGGGTTAGGTGATAAAGCTAGGTAAGTGTACATTGGCATTTGTGGTGTTACTGGTGGTTGCAGTTGCAGCCATGTGGGAGGTGGAGATGGCTGCTGCAACACTCAGTGCGGCTCAGTGCGATCAAGAAAGGAACCTTGCCATCACGGCTTGCAAGCCGGTGGTATACGGTAAGTTTCCGTCCCCTGACTGCTGCCAGCGAGTTAGGGTCACACACTTGGAATGCGTTTGCCCCGTCATCACGCCACGAATCCGTTTGCCCCGTCATCACGCCACGAATCGCCTCCATTATCGACCTCAACCGTGCCATCCGCCTCATTCAAGGCTGTGGTCGAAGTGTCCCCCGCCACTACAAGTGTGGAAGTACGCTACTACCTCTTCTATTTCCGTATTTTTGCGTAAACATTTTAAAAATAATAATTACATAATGCTTCGTCTAAATTTGATGAATGAAACAATCTCGTTTTCATCTTTTAGACACCCATTTTTGACCGGGTTTTATATTTTTATTTTTATTGTATTATTTATTTATTTATTTATTTATTTATTTAATTATTATTATTATTTCTTTTATTTTTTTTGCAGGGCCCATTTCCAACTACTCAACAACCTCCACTACTCCTACAACATTCATAACCACCCATTATCTCCTCAACTCACATCTGGGAAGGGGGAAGCCAAAGCAAAGGATGTGCTTATAAGGTGATATGTCCATGACAGAAGGGGGGGGGTTCAAACCGATCATCAACAACAATACTGGGATCCATTCGAGATGCATTTTGGTTTCATTGATCTTACGTTGAACTAAACATCATTTTTCTTCAACCCGATTCCACCACCAACGCTACACGTTTTCCACTTCCAATCAGCGCTTTTTAGAGTCTCAACGTCACCAGTTTCAACAACAAAAACATCAACGGAGAGAAGATTGATAGATGGCTCGACTTTGGGATCCTTTGAACCTGGATTATGTCCATCACTACTTGTTGAAAACCAAGGAGCCACCGGTTTGAACCAGCAATCGAATTAGCGGACTGACCAAAGACGTTATCTAAGCCAACGCCACGCATTCCTCATCGTCGCTGCCCTTATTCTGTACTGGATCCTTTTCTCTGTTACTAGCTTTCTTGTTAAAATCGTGCAGTTAAACCAGCAACTCGAGGAGCTTAAGAATCGCTATTGAGATAAGTGATGTGAACTTTAGATCTGTTGTATTTGGCCTACTTCTTATTTTATTTTTCAATAATCTTTTGTTTGAATTTCTTCACGGGTTTGTTTGGATGATTTGGAGTGCTTATCTTACAATAATTATATGATGTTATCATTGCATCTATGTTTATCAATTTCTGATTTGATTAAAAAAGAAAGGTAATGTTCACTTCAAATTACTGCTATTTCTCCAATACTGAGAACCACTTATGGAGTTGAGATTTAGGCTTTACTAATTTCCTTCTCCATGGCCCTGCAATATCAATTAGAACAAGTTGATTATCTTCTAGGATTTAACTATGCAAGGCTTGATGATGATCGAATCGACATAATCGAATACTCATCTATAGCTCTCTACATTAGCTGTCCAGAAATTGTTCGATGAAAAGCCTTTGACAGATTTAACGGAGGAAGACGAGGAGATAATTAAATCTGTTGTGGCGGGAACAATTCCTTCGTATTCGTTGGAATCGGAATTAGGTGATTGCAAGAGAGCGGTTGCAATTAGGCGTGAGTCGTTACAGATATTAATGGGCAAGTCATTGTCTGGATTGCCCTTGAAGGGGTTCGATTACAAGTCGATTTTGGGTTTCCATTGTGAGATGCCGATCGAGTACTTGCAGATTTCCGAGGGAATTGCTGGGCTGTTGTTGCTTAATGGAGGAGAGTTCTCGGTTCCCATGGCTACCACTGAAGGTTGCTTGGTTGCTAGCACTAACAGGGAAAGTTTGTTTTAAATTAAATTGCAAATGCCTTAGAAAAGGCTCCTGCATGCGTGAGATCAAACAAAAAAATACAATGCTTTTGAACTTTTGGTAAATTCAACATATGGTCCTTCATCTATGGGTTCCTTTTTTATATTTATTTCATTTAGTTTAATACTTTTTATTTCATTTTTTTCTTTTGATTTATTTAATGTTTTTATTTCCTTATTTTAGTATTATTTTTTTCTTTTCCTTCTTTTCATTTATTTAATATTTATTTATTATTCTTTATTTAACATTTTTGACTTTTTAGGGATATTTTCAATCAATCAAAGGTAATTAATTTGAATCGAACTTTTTAAATTTTATTTTTAATTTTTAATTTTCGTAATTAAGACAACCGACAAATTAATTGGTACCGAAAGGGTGGTTCAAGGGTGCTAATCCTTCCTTGACCGTAACGGACTCCCGGACCCGATACATTTTTGGTAAAATGCAGATCATGTAAGATGATGTCCGACCTACCTAAATTCGTTTAAAATGGTCGGTGGCGACTCCCTAACCCAATTATTCACGTCGAAGCCCAATTTCGGGGCTCAACCGAAAGACTGTTTCGACAGCTTGGCGACTCCGCTGGGGACATGTAAGTGAGTCAGGCCAGAATTAATTTTCGGTTGTCTTTTTATGCGAAAATTATAAATTTTAATTTATTTATTCGATTCCATTTATTTAACTTTGATTATTTTTCAAGTAAATAGTTGTATTGACGTTTGTTCAATGATTTCAGATTTTTTGAAAAGTTTCTATCTCTAGCTCTATACCCGAGCTCTGAACCCTATTTAAGTGGGGGTGAAAGCGACGCCTTCGTGTGAATTTATTCACCGTGCGGGCCTAGCAAGTAGCATTCGGGATTCATATACCTTATGTCTTCGTGTGAATTTATTCACCGTGCGGGCATAAGGGAATGTTTCCTCTCAAGTTTAACTTAGTCCACATAAGCTTGTAATGGGCTTAATACTAAGGGTCTGGCAAGCCCAAGGGGGCACCAGCAAGGAGAACTCGGGTACCGTTTTTTTAGAACCTAACTCGGGAGACTACAAGGAGTTAGAGCCCACCTCAAAACCTCATTTCAAACCCTAGGATGCCGGAATTATTTCCTGCTTTACTTTCTGTTCAAAGCATACGAACTAGACAAATATGCGGCTAGGATTTGTTTGAAATTAGCATGCGGGATAGAGATCATGTCCGGGTAGGAATATTAAGCATGTTCGGGTAGATTATCATGTGGGGTAGGATTTTTTATTTTGATTTACCTCACTAACCCCTTTTATTTTTTGTTCTATTTCATTTTGTTTTCATCATTCGCATCATTTAAAACGAGGTGTTGATCCACCAAAAATGTGTTTGTTAAACATGAATAATCTGCATTAATGGACAAAGGGATTATAATACAAAGAGATAAAAAGCTCAGAAGCCCAGCCGTGGTCAAAGAATACTCGGAGGCAAAGGGTGCAGGGGCAAGACGAGGAAAATGTTACTGACCCGGAGAGTCCTTTCGAAAACTGCGAGATCAAGATGGCGAAACCCTAGCTAAGCTGGAGATCATTATTGATAAATTCTAGAAACAAGTCGATACACTTTGGGTGGAGAGCTCCGATGGCACTTTCGTTTGGAACAAGCTCAACATAGAGTGAAAGCCGGCGATGCAGTCCTTCGAGACCTTTTGGGGGCAAGCAGCTCGTTATTTGCACATTTTATCCAAAGGAGCCGGAACGGTTTGACAGGGTATTCAACCGGTGACAGACGAAGGCAGAATACTAGTCAACCTATCAGAAGTTGTTCGGGGTCTATGCCTTCAAAATATTTTTGTCTCTTAAGACGTAACACTTTTGCCCCAATAAGGATTATTTATAATAACAGGTACATTTTTTGGATCAATGCCTCGAACATTTCATGCATTCAGACATATTGTGCATTTTGTTATATTTCTTTACATTCGCATTATTTTTCCTTTTTTTTTTACATTCACATGTCTCATCAAAAATGAGAACATTTTGATCCTATGATATATAAGGAGCTTTACCAACAGTTGTTTGACGCACACGTGGTGTCACCATATCCAGAGAAATCCATGTAGCCCCGTACCCCAGGTAGTATGATGAGAACGCTCATTGCGAAAATCATAGCGGAGTCTCAGGGCGCACTATCGAGAATTACTCCACAATCAAGAGAATCATACATAAAATACGTAACAAGAATCGGATCGACTTCAACAACTTGGGGGCATCCAAGTGAGGAAGACCATTTCATCATTTGAGACATTTTGTTTGAATTTGTTTTTCATTTTTATTTTTTTTCTCAAGTTTTTGTAAGGACTTTTAAATAAATTTATGTTACTTTAAAGATGTTAAACAATGAATCACATTTGCAAACTTGCAATTCTTTGACTATCATCTGAATTAAGAAACTCTAAAATGGTTCAAAGTTACATATCTTTGACAAAGTAACATAATTTAAAACAAGGAATTTGACTTTACCCAGAATATACACTCAAACACCGTACCCTGCTCTTGTAATTAACCAATATAACATTTTCCTTTCATAAGGTGCGGACAACATGGGGCATCCTTTTGCATATGACATTATTATACTTTTTATTTAAGACGTTCAGTGATGATAATGATCTTCTCATATGGAATAGTTGAGTAAGTGAATCTAGTTTAGGTCAGTTGCTTGAAAATTGAACTCTAAAGATGAAATTTTTTACTTTCAACAAACACCTAGACTATAACAGGTTCTTCTTGACAATCTTAAGAAATTTAATCCGTAAAACTGAGCTATTCCACTAAGGCAATTGGTTATAGAGGAAACTCGAAAGCCCTGGCTTTATGAATAGATGTCATTCAAACCATGACATTGCTCGGACACTTGGCAATTCGGTGTTTGCTCCACTATTTTTGTCAGGCCGAAGACTTTGTGATGAGATGAACCCTTCAGTTAACTTGATAAAAATGATTATAATGATAAGTTGTCCCTCTAAAGCAATTGGTTAAACGCCCCGGATTTATGGATTCAGCTAGCCAGATAATGGTAAATTAAATCAAATTTATCTAAGCGTAAAGTTTCGGTAAAATGGACTAAGGGAATTAAGGAACACCTGTTATAGTCAATTTCACACGAGCACTCAAGAATTTCATTTTTAGACCGATATTTTTGCACTGTCTTCGTTAGAGGAGCCTACAAAGCTTGAACAAATGGAAGATTTCAGAGGACCGAAATAAAAGGTCTAGTAATTGATAATGCTAGTTGCGTCATTTTGTCCGCACCCAATTGAAATACCAAAGCATGTTGCGATATTTAAAAAATGACATTTTGGGTTACCAAAACCTTATAAAGGAGGCCAACCTAAGGCCAACTCATCCATTTGAACATTTGTCAAAGATTTGTAACTCTGAAAGAATTAAAAGAGCTCTTGATTCCTTTGATATTTTTTGAACTCACATTTACAATTTGATTCAATTGCGAACAATATTTTACAACATTTTTATCATGTCTCTCTCCTAAAACAAGAAAAAGGAGAAAAACATTTTCAAGCAGAACAGTCTTAGATATGAAAGGTATGTAAAGCCAAAGCTCGGGAAGCAAATGGGGCACGATCCATTCCAAGGACCTGATTGACAGACAAAGCACGACACTCCATCCAGAAGATAACACATAATTCATCCATATTGCATGCATCTTAAACATACTTAGGTGCATCACATTCATCATTTTAGCATACACGTTTTTGCAGCTTTTAGAGTCAAGTTTTGACTTCAGGATGAAGGATACTCGATTCTCAAGTGCCTTCAAAGAAGGATGGTGGTTGATTAACTCGGCAGTAAGAAGCTACACCTTAACCGACTTGACATCTTAGAACCAATTTCAGATAGGTTCGAGAACCAGTTCAAAACAAATCCAGTTCGACACAAACTCAACCATGAGCAGTATGTTTCCAGTTAACACTTTCAAGCCAGATTTCAATTCCACGACGAAAGATATCCGGCTCACAAAATTTGGCGAAAGGGGCCATCATTCATTTAAAGGAAATTTACAGCACAACTTAAGTCAAGAAAAGTTGTCTGTCAACAAACAACTTTCCAATTTCATTCAGAGTCTATTTCAACTTCGCAGTGAAGAAAATTGGACTCCAGACAACGCAAGTTCAACTTCATGACGAAGGGACCGCTGGTTGTCAATAAACAATTTTCCACTTCTAGAGCCAATTTCAACTTCACAGCGAAGGAAAGTGGACTCCAGACAACGTAAGTTCAACTTCACGACGAAGGGACCGCTGGTTGACAACAAACAATTTCCCAATTTCGGAGCCAATTTAAACTTCACAGCGAAGGATATTAGACTCGAGACAATGCAAGTTCAACTTCACGATGAAGGGACCGCTGGTTGTCAACAAATAATTTTCCAATTTCGGAGCCAATTTCAACTTCACAGCGAAGGATATTGG
This sequence comes from Hibiscus syriacus, assembly GCF_006381635.1. Taxonomy (NCBI): domain Eukaryota; kingdom Viridiplantae; phylum Streptophyta; class Magnoliopsida; order Malvales; family Malvaceae; genus Hibiscus; species Hibiscus syriacus. The sequence goes on from NW_024063007.1 coordinate 70,586, forward strand.
ACTCCAGACAACGCAAGTTCAACTTCACGATGAAGGGACCGCTGGTTATCAACAAATAACTTCTCAATTTCAGAGCCCATTTCAACTTCACAACGAAGGATATTGGACTCGAGACAACGCAAGTTCAACTTCACGACGAAGGGACCGCTGGTTGTCAACAAATAATTTCCCGATTTCGGGGCCAATTTCAACTTCACAGCCAAGGATATTGGACTCTAGACAACGCAAGTTCAACTTCACGACGAAAGGACCGCTGGTTGTCAACAAACATTTCTCAATTTCAGAGCCAATTTCAACTTCACAATGAAGGATATTGGACTCCAGACAACGTAAGTTCAACTTCACGACGAAGGGACCGCTGGTTGTCAATAAACATTTCCCAATTTCAGAGCCAATTTCAACTTCACAACGAAGGGTATTGGACTCCAGACAACGCAAGTTCAACTTCACGACGAAGGGACCGCTGGTTGTCAATAAACATTTCTCAATTTCAGAGCCAATTTCAACTTCACAATAAAGGATATTGGACTCCAGACAACGCAAGTTCAACTTCACGACGAAGGGACCGCTGGTTGTCAATAAACATTTCTCAATTTCAGAGCCAATTTCAACTTCACAACGAAGGATATTGGACTCCAGACAACGCAAGTTCAACTTCACGACGAAGGGACTGCTGGTTGTCAATAAATATTTCTCAATTTTAGAGCCAATTTCAACTTCACAACGAATGATATTGGACTCCAGACAACGCAAGTTCAACTTCACGACGAAGGGACCGCTGGTTGTCAATAAATATTTCTCAATTTCAGAGCCAATTTCAACTTCACAACGAAGGATATTGGACTCCAGACAACGCAAGTTCAACTTCACGACGAAGGGACCGCTGGTTGTCAACAAACAATTTCCCGATTTCAGAGCCAATTTCAACTTCACAGTGAAGGATATTGGACTCTAGACAACACAAGTTCAACTTCACGACGAAGGGACCGCTGGTTGTCAACAAATAACTTCTCAATTTCAGAGCCAATTTCAACTTCACAACAAAGGATATTGGACTCCAGACAACACAAGTTCAACTTTATGACGAAGGGACCGCTGGTTGTCAATAAACAATTTCCCAATTTCAGAGCCAATTTCAACTTCACAGCGAAAGATATTGGACTCAAGACAACGCAAGTTCAACTTCACGACGAAGGGACCGCTGGTTGTCAATAAACAATTTCCCAACTTCACAGCGAAGGATATTGGACTCAAGACAACGCAAGTTCAACTTCACGACGAAGGGACCGCTGGTTGTTAATAAACAACTTCCCAATTTCAACTTCTCAGCGAAGGATCTTGGACCCAAGACAACACAAGCTCAACTTCACGACGAAGGGGCGGCTGATTGTCAGTAAAATTTCATTCAGAGTCAATTTCAACTTCACAGCGAAGGATATTAGACTCGAGACAGCACAAGTTCAACTTCAAAAACGAAGGGACGGCTGGTTGTCAACAAACAACTTCCCAATTTCAGAGCCAATTTCAACTTCACAGCGAAGGATATTGGACTCGAGACAACACAAGTTCAACTTCACAACGAAGGGACGGCTGGTTGTCAACAAACAATTTCCCGGTTCCAGAGCCAATTTCAACTTCACGACGGAGGATATTGGACTCGGAACAATGCTACTTACTTGGAAGGATATCCAATTCCAGGCTCAACTTCACGATGAAGGGGTCACCCGCGGTTTCAATCTCACGACGAAGGGAATCGTGCACACAAGCATCATCCATCTTTAGATTGGATTTCAACCTCGCGACGAAGGATATCCGACTCAAAGAAGGATTATCTGTCAACAAAGACTTTCGAGTTCGACTACGCACAGCTCCAAGGCACATCATTTACAGCATAACTCAAGGCTAGAAGGGTTATCTGCCATCAAAATTGTCGAGTTCGATTCCATTCAGCTCGATGACACATCAATCGCACTACTTTCCGATTGCAGTCGAGGTTTTCAAGTCGAGAAGAGGACCTGGGTTAGCCGTACCTTAGTGACAAGCAACCATTTGCAGCATAGCTTAAGTCGAGAAGAGCTATCTGCCAACCAAAGACATGATGAGTTCGATTTCATTTAGCTCGATGACAGCGATGAACTACTTTCTGGAAAAATTTTCAACCCAAAATCTTTAAACCAAGAAGAAGACAACGATCCAATTCCAGGAAGACCAATCACATTTGAGAATACCAGCCAAAAACTGGTTGTCTTTTTCGTCTTTGCCCTATTCTTGTTAACACAAGAATATGCAAAGAGGGGCAACTGTAGACACCCATTTTTGACCGGGTTTTATATTTTTATTTTTATTGTATTATTTATTTATTTAATTATTATTATTATTATTTCTTTTATTTTTTTGCAGGGCCCATTTCCAACTACTCAACAACCTCAACTACTCCTACAACATTCATAACCACCCATTATCTCCTCAACTCACATCTGAGAAGGGGGGAAGCCAAAGCAAAGGATGTGCTTATAAGGTGATATGTACATGAAAGAAGGGGGTTCAAACTAATCATCAACAATAATACTGGGATCCATTCGAGCTGCATTTTGGTTTCATTGATCTTACGTTGAACTAAACAACATTTTTCTTCAACCCGATTCCACCACCAATGCTACACATTTTCCACTTCCAATCAGCGCTTTTTAGAGTCTCAACGTCACCAGTTTCAACAACAAAAATATCAACGGAGAGAAGATTGATAGATGGCTCGACTTTGGGATCCTTGGAACCTGGATTATGTCCATCACTGCTTGCTGAAAACCAAGGAGCCACCGGTTTGAACCAGCAATCGAATTAGCGGACTGACCAAAGACGTTATCTAAGCCAACGCCACGCATTCCTCATCGTCGCTGCCCTTATTATGTACTGGATCCTTTTCTCTGTTACTAGCTTTCTTGTTAAAATCGTGCAGTTAAACCAGCAACTCGAGGAGCTTAAGAATCGCTATTGAGATAAGTGATGTGAACTTTAGATCTGTTGTATTTGGCCTACTTCTTATTTTATTTTTCAATAATCTTTTGTTTGAATTTCTTCACGGGTTTGTTTGGATGATTTGGAGTGCTTATCTTACAATAATTATATGATGTTATCATTGCATCTATGTTTATCAATTTCTGATTTGATTAAAAAAGAAAGGTAATGTTCACTTCAAATTACTGCTATTTCTCCAATACTGAGAACCACTTATGGAGTTGAGATTTAGGCTTTACTAATTTCCTTCTCCATGGCCCTGCAATATCAATTAGAACAAGTTGATTATCTTCTAGGATTTAACTATGCAAGGCTTGATGATGATCGAATCGACATAATCGAATACTCATCTATAGCTCTCTACATTAGCTGTCCAGAAATTGTTCGATGAAAAGCCTTTGACAGATTTAACGGAGGAAGACGAGGAGATAATTAAATCTGTTGTGGCGGGAACAATTCCTTCGTATTCGTTGGAATCGGAATTAAGTGATTGCAAGAGAGCGGTTGAAATTAGGCGTGAGTCGTTACAGAGATTAATGGGCAAGTCATTGTCTGGATTGCCCTTGGAGGGGTTCGATTACAAGTCGATTTTGGGTTTCCATTGTGAGATGCCGATCGAGTACTTGCAGATTTCCGAGGGAATTGTTGGGCTGTTGTTGCTTAATGGAGGAGAGTTCTCGGTTCCCATGGCTACCACTGAAGGTTGCTTGGTTGCTAGCACTAACAGGGAAAGTTTGTTTTAAATTAAATTGCAAATGCCTTAGAAAAGGCTCCTGCATGCGTGAGATCAAACAAAAAAATACAATGCTTTTGAACTTTTGGTAAATTCAAACATATGGTCCTTCATCTATGGGTTCCTTTTTTATATTTATTTCATTTAGTTTATTACTTTTTATTTCATTTTTTTCTTTTGATTTATTTAATGTTTTTATTTCCTTATTTTAGTATTATTTTTTTCTTTTCCTTCTTTTCATTTATTTAATATTTATTTATTATTCTTTATTTAACATTTTTAACTTTTTAGGGATATTTTCAATCAATCAAAGGTAATTAATTTGAATCGAACTTTTTAAATTTTATTTTTAATTTTTAATTTTCGTAATTAAGACAACCGATAAATTAATTGGTATCGAAAGGGCGATTCAAGGGTGCTAATCCTTCCTTGACCGTAACCGACTCCCGGACCCGATACATTTATGGTAAAACGCAGATCATGTAAGATGGTGTCCGACCTACCTAAATCCGTTTAAAATGGTCGGTGGCGACTCCCTAACCCAATTATTCACGTCGAAGCCCAATTCCGGGACTCAACCGAAAGACGGTTCCGACACATCTCATTCTTTTTCTTCTAATATTTTTAGTAGGCCTCCTTTAAAGAAATCAAATCATATAAATTTTCTCAAAAACTATATATAAGTGGGATGAATATACAACACATGTCGCACACGTAACACACCTCAGGCAAATTTGTCTTTGTTATGTAAATGTTAAAAATGTGTAATGATTTATTTATTTTAAATTAATCATTTATTAAATCTAAAATTTAATTTTAATAAAATTTTAATATAATTATATTTTTATTAAATAATAATTAATTTAAGTAATTTAATTTGTTTTAGAATTAAATTTTTTAAGTTATATAAGTTTAGTGATTAACCGGCCATCACCTTTAATCACTGTCGACAACAATTTTGTTTCACCGGAAAATGATTTGCTACAATATCCAACGCTGTCGAAGACTTAAATTTTAACATAAGTATATTAACACTTTTATTAATAATTTAAAAAATTAAGTACTTAAATAAAATTTAAAATTAAATTAAGTAATTTAATTTGTTTTCAGCGAAGCAAAATTATCGCCGACGGTGACTAATGGTGATGACCGGTTAATCACTAAACTTATATAACTTAAAATTTTTGATTCTAAAACAAATTAAATTACTTAAATTAATTATTATTTTTAATAAAGAAATCATAATTTAATTAAATTCTATTAAAATTAAAATTAAAATTTAAAAAATGATTAATTTGAAATAAATTAATATACTTTTAATATTTATATAATAAAGATTAATTTGCATGTGGTGTGTTTCGATACATTATTTTAGTGATGCGTTGCAGTGTGCGACGTCCATTATAGAATTTCCCATAAGAGTGTGGTACGTATTAAATCATAAATTGAAAGGGATAATATGTACATGTGTTAAACATTAATCTTACTATTCAACTAATGAGAGAATTACTCTATTTAATTTCTTTAAAAACATTTTTTTACATTTAATATTTATGTATATATATTTTCATGATCAACATAATCTTATCTCCGGTTAGTCGGAGATAAAGCAACTCTAATTGGAAGTCGACTGCCTTTGTCTCAATCGGAAACTCGTTCTCCGTAATTCACACTAATCATTCAGTTCAAATTTAATCCGTAGTAGTTTTAAAAGGTTAACCTAAATATAAAAAAATTCAAAATATGATTTAATATAATAATATTTTTAATTTTAAAATGTATATATTTTATCAATTCTAACTTATTTGAAATAGTTTAATAAATTTAAATCTTAATTTTTTAAAATTTTATTAATTTAATATTTTTTGTGATACTGTTAAACTAACTAAACCTATAAAATTAAAGCAATAATTAGATAAATATATTTTTTCATAAAGAAGTAACACATTATTGTTAAGATGTTATTATACTATAAAAATAAGAAGAAAGTAATACAATATTTTGAGGAGAAAAATAAATAATTAAAATGATGTAATAGTTATAAAAGATTATATTATTGAATTATTCTGAATTATTATCAAAATGATAAACGATATAAGTTTTTATGACTAAAATTATTATTATATCGAGTCACTTTATTATTCTATTTAATATTTGACGACCAATAATATGTTTATAATAATATTTTAATTAATTTTTTTTTTTTAAAAATTATTCTATTTACCACTGAATACATTCTTAAATGATTTGAGATATATTTTATCCAAAAATCAATATAAACAAAATTATTATAATAATAATTGAAAATAATATTTAAATAAATAAAGCAAAGAAAATGATAAAATGATTATTGAGTTATAAAAATTATTATTTTAAAAGTAAACTCATTTTAATTGATAAAATAATAAAATAGATGTCATTTTTAAAATTAACACAAAAACTCTTAGAAATTTTATCTTAATTGTTTTAAAACCATTTCACAAATGCTAGTATCATTGAAGCAACATGAATTCATGTATTTTTTTTAATATTACAAGGTGATTATAAGATAATATTTAATTTTTTTTTAAATATTAATAATATACCCGCCTTATAAATAAAACTGTTTTAATTCAAAACTTTTAAAAAAATAACACTCTTAACCACCGAAACTGTTTGATAGATTCCAATCCATGCTAGTCCAATGGCAAAACTGAGGGTTTTGTAAACTGTCATTGCAATTGTGTGGGTGCAGGGAGAAGCTTTAAAAGCTGATTTTCTAATCGATTTTGTTGCCATATCCTCTCATCTGGACCTTCTTTGATGTGGCTATGGCTTCGTGGGTCCTAAAAGATGAGTCTTTAAGCCCAAATTTAAATGAATTTTGAGTACAAAGTCCAAACCAACGAAGTGGCCTACAGCTCTGGTTATCATTATGAGCACCGCACCACCATGATCAGCCACTGGGCTCAGTCTCTCACCCGCATGGCCACCTTCCTTAGTTGACATAAACTAGTTTGATTAGCGTGTTTAGTGCCGGACTCTAACTCTAAAAAGCCCTTACGTGTTTCGCTGTCGAAACCCCACCGCAGGATAGCCGCCCCATCAATCGTCAGGCAACCCCTCAATTAACCAACCAACCCACCGCTTCTCTCCCTCTTTAATCGCTTTCATATTTCTTTATTTGTTTTTTAAGCCACTCAACAACAAATGCTCTCTTGTATTTTCTTTATCCCACGCCGACCACCACCACCGCGTTCTCTATCCTTATGTCAACCACCACCACTTCTCCTCTTCCTCAATCCTCCTCCGCCACAGCCACACGGCGGGTACCTCCTCCGTGTTGGACTAAAGAGGAAACTCTGGCGTTGATCGAGGCTTACAAGGATAAGTGGTTCGCTCTTCGACGTGGGAACCTGAAAGCGTCGGATTGGGATACCGTGTCGGACGTCGTGTCCTCCGCTTCCGATCCCGGGACCTTGAAATCGTCTGTTCAGTGCCGACATAAGATCGAGAAGCTGAGGAAGCGTTACCGTGCCGAGAAGCAGCGGAGCCTAAAAAATTCAGGCAAGTTCTCTTCGTCTTGGGACTTGTATCCTCTTCTTGATTCTATGAATTTTGCATCAACGTCAGTTGCTGGATCTGATGATAAAGATCATACTACTGATCATAAAGCCACTGTAATTGGCGGGTTTTGCTTGAAATCCAGGAAGCGTGAAAATATGATGGGAATTCTGGGTCTAATCTAGGTTTGATCTTGAATATAGAGGTGGGTATGATTCAAGTTTTAATTTTGATGACAAATTGGGAAGTGGGTATGGGGCGAAATGGCATGAAAATGAGGATTTTGTGGCGAAAGGAATTAAAAATTTTAAGAGTAACGGTAGAATTGGCGATGGTTATGGTTCTATGGTTGATTTTGATCGTAGTTTTGCTCAGGATGTCGATAGTGTTGGAGAGTTTCCTCTTAAGACCTTAGGTGATAGGAGTTTTTTGAACGTGGGATTCAAACCAAAGAATTATGGTTGCCCTAATCTTGATTATGATTATGATAATGACTCAAGCGATGAAGAGATGGCGTTTCGAGCAAGAGATTCAAGTAATTGGGATTCAGTGCCTAAAACTTTTCATCAAAAGAAATGTGGTAGAGTTGATTGGAACTCAGAACCAGGTGGTGGCTTTGGGGGTTTGAATGGAGTTGCTTCTTGTTCAAGGCAAGGACTTGGGAGAAAGAATGCTAGTGCCAAAGTCAAGAGGGGTGTGGATCCGGTTGATGAGATGGTTTCCTCGATTAAGTTGTTGGCTGAAGGGTTTGTGAGGATGGAGAAGATGAAGATGGAGATGGTGAAGGAGATTGAGAAGACGAGAATGGAGATGGAGTTGAAGCACAACGAGATGATACTCGAGTCCCAACAAAAGATCATGGATGCATTTTCCAACGCATTGTCTTCGAAAAAGAAGAAGAGGAAAAGGAAACCGTCCTCTATGTTCCCTAATACGAAAGGAAATGGGGTTGAAGAATGGCAAGAAGATGCTTTGATTAAGAAAGAAAAGTAGATATTGTGTCACCTAGTGTTGGGATAATTTAGTTTACTTTCATAATTACATTTGCATTATCTTTTTAAGCTTGCCAAATGTTCTTAAAAACAATGCAACTTAGGTCGATTCTCGTTTTTCTAATTCGAAATTAAGAGGAACTTAGATTGATTGTCTCTCATTACTTGCATAGTTACATTTGCAGTAGCTTAAAAGAGTCGATCAAGTTAACTGAATTTGGAACAATAAAAATAATAATAATAATAAAGCTTAAATAATAGAAAAGTGGGAAGGAAAAGCTTGATTTTTCTAATTTCAATTGAGTTTAAATGGTTTAACATCTAGCTTAGTTAATTGGATATATGGGTTTGACACTTCATTAACAGCCACTTCCATCTCCATCTCTTCTGCTTGAAACGTTGAGTGAACTCCATATAATACATAGAACAAAGTTATCAAACATGCCCATATAGCAAGCCTTTGGAATGAGAGCATCTTTAATGTGGTCATAAGGAAGACATTAAAGAAAATGGATATGGCAGCCGGCCAAGGCATGAGTGGCACTGACTACTCACTTGGCTGCCCTAGGCAAGGCATCATGTATTGGAAGAAGGCGATGACGGCAATCGTGATCCCACCAAAAAGAGGCAAACCCATCATTGCTGCTCGAGTTTCCATGATATCGAGAAGCCTATCGCGCATGATGTAATGAGGATGAGGAAGGAAAGTGTGAAGAAAGGCGGATTTTTACCTGTTATCACATATTTCTGTAGATAAGAGCATTGGCAACCAGGTAGAACACCAACAGTGTGCCGATGGATATCATTTCAATCACAATGTCCAAGTCAGTGAAGAGTACAATGAACGCTGTGCAAATCCCTATACCATGGACACACACACATCAAATTATCTTTATTACTTCATACAATCACAATGGTATTTGATGTACAAAAAGAATTGCACTGAAGAACATGCTTTTGCTATGCACTCAGGGATGTCTGCCATTGTTAACCTTCTAATGGTGATTGAAAGTGACCCTTAGACAACTGTCAAGCACTTCACAATTAAGAAATAGTTAAAAAAGAAATTCACGTACCTAGAAAGAGAGTGCATTCAATGGGGTGCCTGTTGAAGGATGAACCTTAGACAACCAGGATGGGACTAGCCTGGCTCTTCCAATAACACACAGGTACCTGGCTTGGCCTAACATGGCGACCAAGAGAGAAGTCACTATCCCCAAGCTTGCTCCTGCCCCTACAACATTCCCCGTCCACTTCCAACCAATACTTTTGAAAGCCATCGAGTATGATGCCGTTTCAGCAATCTATACCATGAAGATTGTTCCTCTAAGAAAAAAAAATTAGTCACACCTATACTTCAATATCAAGTTGCAGATGACTGACCTGATTGTAAGGTACCATCATACACAAAGCCAAGGCATGAGGCAGTAAAGTCCGGAGACGATAAAACCGAACCAATGATCCCAACCGGAAGAGTTACTGGAGGGTTATGAATCTCTTCGGCCAAGGTTGAGACTGAATCATAGCCTATATAGCTGAAGTCAACTATAGCTGCTCCATCAAGAACGCCTCTAATACCATTAGGAGTTAGCCCTTTTGGCTTCACCAAGTTATTGACACTTCCATTGCAGAAACTCATTATTATGATGAACCCGAAGAAAACAACATGGAAGATTGTCATAATAAGGTTCAAGATTGAGCTTTCCTTTGTACTGCAAACCAAAAACAAAAGGAAACATCCATCACTTTCAAAACCCACTAAAAACAACTGTGGCAATTTCTTTTTCTTTGTCTGCAACAACAATGAATAAAATAATAATTGTAATAATAAGGGTATAGTAAATGTTATCTTGACATAATAGGGTAGCTAGTGAGAAATCAAACCTATGGCATAGGCAAAGAGTGAGAATAAGAACAATAGCAACAACTAAAAAATCCAACTTGTTATAGCCTTGTAGCAATCCATGAACTTCAACTCTCCAGGAATTGGGATCACTTACGCCAAAGGCTGAGCATAAATGCTCAGTAAAGCTTCTTGCCACGACGACGTTTGATAATACATACTCTATTAGTATGTTTGCTCCAGCAAAATACCCCACAAATTCTCCTATGAAAAAGGAATTGCAGAAAGTGGTGATATGCATATATACTTCTGTATTATTATCATTTCAGTCATGCAATGGAGAAAAGAATGGTTATAAATGTGGTGATGCATACCAAAAGTCACTCTCAGATAACTAAAGGCGCCACCAGCAACAGGAATCCTGACAGAAAATTTAGTGTAACACAAAGCAGAAAGAAGTGCTGATATTACAGCAATGATATAGGATATGAAGACAGATGGACCGGAGTTATTGCGGGCTATAGGATTGGTGGTGACGAAAACACCAACGTCAAGCATTCCACCTACACCAAGAGCTACCAAGTCATACCATCTGAGTTTCCTCTTCATATCAGCACCACACCTTAGCCTTATTCGATTAAGCTCTTTATCTGGGGTCCATGTTGCTAACATTCTCTTTCTAAGCCTATGAGGTACTGTTTGGGAAAGAGATTGGAGATAGTTGAAGAAGAAAGCTTTGTTGTTGGATTGAATGGTGGCCATGTTTGTGAAATAACTCGTTCTTTTGTGGCTTTCCATGAGAAGCTTGAGCCATAAGGTCAGGGTTTAAATATGCAAATAGAAGAGAGAGAAAGGTGATTATAATATTTGATATCTGATAGATTTTTTTATCTAAAGTTTGATATGGAGAACAAAACTGGTGACCCTTAGTATTATTGATATCTCTTGAACACTATGATATCTCTTGAAGTTATTTAAGTAATGATTGATTTATTGATCGATCAGAATTCATGGAAAGAACAATTAGATGATAGTGGAATTTAGGACGCTAATTTTTACAATTGATTCGCGTGATGCATCTCTAGTTCATTTTTAGTGCTGCGGTTCTTGTTAGTTCGTCGCTCTCTCTTGTTGTACTTTTCTTGTGCAGTGATTTGCAGTTTGTTCTCGTCGTTTGTACTCTGTTCCCATGTCGATGTATTGATTATTGTGAAAAATTATAAAAAAATATTATGATTGTTTTGATAATGTTCAAACATAAAAAAAGATAAAATTATGGCACATAATACATTGTTTTGACAGAGAAATTGCAGGGTTTTCTTTTAATGATTCTGTGGCTATCCTTCCTCTACCCATGAATTTCATGTATAGCTCATAGCTCTATAGAGGATATACCCTTCTTCTTTACCCCCCATCTCCATCTCCAAATTAAGCCTGGATCACAACCCTAAACTCAATGGGGAAAAAACTTTATTTAATAAAGGCTGCATAATTATGGAAATAGATTATGACACTTAGACACTTACCCAAGACCATCGTGCCTTTTTTTTTATCATCTCTGTGGAATAACCTAAGATTTTATGTTAGAGAGATAAATTTATAAAATTTCAGTGGGCGATAAACAAATTATCAATAAAAATTATAAAAAAATATAGAATTTGAAATTTTCAGGGGACGGTTGTCCCCATCAGCCCCCTCGGTCCATACTCCATCCCTACTCCTCTAAAATCATTGTCAAGTTAAAGGTCACCTATGAGAGTATACAGAACAAACTTATCTACAGTGACAACAGAACCTATGAATCTTTATTTTCTTGATAGTGATTCTTAAAGCATCCACAGCTAATTAAACAAAAATCCATGTTAAGATTCATGCATGAATATACATGTCATTCTTCAAGGAATATTTTCTTCTATAATTGTGGAGGCGAATTGAGCTATCAGATTACTCCAAGATTCAAGAGGTTTATCCAAATACTAATTACGATTAAAAGTGAAATCTTGAGTTATGGACTGGGTCATTGTCTAGTATAAATTAACATGATGAAAATTCATTGTCAACAAGGACTGCTATATGTAAAGGGAGAGATCATATGGTTAAATTTACAACAAACACTGTCATTTAATCATGTATGTTAATGGGAATAAAGTGTTTACAGTCGTAGGTGATTTATCTCTTCTAATTTGAACAGAAAATTATAATCGGTAATTAAACGACAGTCAACCGATAATATCAATGATGAAGATTTTTAAGAAGGATGATCATCGAGAGAGTAGAAAAATGAGGAAGGAGAGGAAGATCCCCTCCTTGCAGTGCACAAGGGTTTATATATTGATCTTTTAAGTGTGTTGGTATCAAACCTAAGATCATGATTATTATTCTAGACTGACAGAGTGAATAATGCAACTACCAATCAATAGAGTTATATCTTGTCATATCTATTGATTTTGTCAATAGTCTTGTCAAGAAACAATAACTATTTGATTGATAAAAATAACTTCGAAGATACAACATTTGACTCTAGAGAGACACAAATTTTTCTGGAGGTACAACAATATAGTTCCTTGATGATTTGATGATCAATTTAGAGCATGACTGACACTACATAAAAAGGCTAAATGAACTTACCAAGTTTAATTCAGAGTTCAAATTTATCTTTAAACTAAAGCACTTCAACTAAGTAGACGGTTGAGATATCAAATATGGGTAGTGAGCTTTTAAAACTTATCAAAACACGGGTGAGCATATTCACAAAACTAAAGATAAGTAAGGCATTAAGGGAGTGGGACTTTAGCTTTTGCAGTGCTTTTCAGAATGATCGGTACTTAAGTTGCACTCAGGAAGGTAGTAGGAAGTTCTTGGATGCTTTTGCTTTTTTAATTTTTGTTAAGTGGTTCATCTAAAAAATTTCCTTTGATCTCCCATTGAGTGTTGTCAAAGCACCCTTTAATTACACATTAGTGTTTTCTAATGCAATTCAGCCTACATAAGCACATATTACACGAGTGAAAAGTGTTTTGTTTTTTATTATCACAAAAGACAATTTAGTAATGAACGAGGAATAGTGAGTCATTTCCAGAGAAACTATGCATGGTTATTTATATATTAATAATTATTAGTATTGGTGTCAGACCTAATATGATGCTGATTATTTGGAGATTAATAGGTTAAGTATATCTAACTGTAGACACCCGTTTTTGTCCGGGTTTTTTATCGTTATTTTATTATTATTATTATTATTTATTATTATTATTATATTATTAATATCAAATATTACACTTTTGCAGGCTTAGAAGCCCAATTCAGATTACAAAGGCCCAATCCCGGAGCCCAACAATCAACCCATCATATTAGGGTTTCAAACCCTAAATCAGATTAGGGTTTCAAACCCTAAAACAGATTAGGGTTTCAAACCCTAAATGTTCCAGCCGCCTCGTTTCTGGCCGTTGGATCTGGACTCATCCAACGGTCCAGATCACGCAGAGCTTAGGGTTTGAAACCCTAAAATATTCAGCTCAGCCGTTTGGCCTTCCAGCTCCAGCCGCCGCTTGACGTTCCAGCCTCTCAGCCGAGTGAGTGCCGCCGACGATCCCAAGCCACCGCCGTTGTCATCCAGCTTCCAAACAGTAACTGAACGTCATCCCCAGTGCCCAAATCAGTCAAAAAAATATATCAAATCTAAAACCCATTAAAATATCATTCTAAATCCCGATTTTTTCGGGATTCAATCGTACCAAATCAGAGAAACAATCCCCATACCCCGTAGGCTTCATGATTTCATTCAAAACCCCTAATAAATCAAGCATGCAACCAGACAAGAGGGGGTATTCAAGGGTGATAACAAAAAAAAAAAAAGAGGAGGCATTCGGTAAAAGGAAAAAAAAACAGAGGAAAGAAAAGAAAGAAACCAAGAGAAAAATCATCCATCCCATTCAAACAAAAACACGAAAAAAACAGAGAGAGGGGAACCCATACCTTGATCGGAGGAACCATCGGAAGTCCAAAGGGGTCGTTGGAGTCTCGGTTTTCCGTGAGGTAGATCCTAAATCTAGGGTTTTCTGTTTGGATTTTGGGGTAGGGGACTTTAGATTTGGGTTGAGAGCTAAGAGAGGAGTCTTTTGGAGGCTTCTCTCTCTCGGCCGCCGTGAGTTCCGCCGTGGACTCCGTCGGTGGCGGCCAGAGCCCTCGTCTCCGGCGAGAGAAGTTGAGAGATTTCTCAACTATATCTCTTCTTTTTTGTTTCTGAAAGAGGAAAATGAGGGAGATGAGAGGTTTAGCCCGTGTATGGGGCTTTTAATTCCCCATCTGAAACGCAGTCGTTTTGCCCCCAATATCATCTGATTTTTTGAGTTACGGGATAACTACTCTTTTGGTCCTGATGCTTTGTAACCGTGTTATTTAGCCATGGAATGAAGTTTACATTATTTCAATTTGAGCCTTTATCTTTTCATTTTCATATTTTAGTCACTATCCTAGGTTATATCATTTTTGTGTATATTTGGTTCTGGGTTCAATATTTATAAATGTTACATCTTAGCCACTGATTTAATATTTCATGTATGTTTCTTTGATATTCGAATCTGGCCATCCCATTTTTAAATATTTTATTTTAGTCCTATTAATGTATGTTATGTCATTTTGTGAATATTTGACTTTTAGACATTATGTTTGTAATAGTTTCATTCTAGTCCTAAGTTCTTGTGTTGTGATATTTTGTGGATGTTTGAATTCAGCCATCATACTTGCAAATGTTCTATTTTGGTCACTGTCTGACATTTTATTTAATTACTTTTGATCCTCCATGATTCTGTGAAATTTCAATTTAGTCATAAGCTTTACTTTTGGGTTATTTTCACTTCTAGTATTTGACTGTTTAATGTTTGTGATATGGGCTCTAAATTATTTTTATTTTTATATTTAGTCCTTTAAATTTCGGTTAGTGCTATTTTTGGTCCATTAACTTTCTGTTTTTTGCTGTTTAGCCTCCTAAGTTTCTGTTTATATTATTTTAGCCTCTTAAATGTTTTATATTTATTTTGGTTTGTAATATTTACTAATTTATTTTTAGACATCTATGTATGGATGTGTATTTTACTCATTACTTAATTATTGGATTATGTAAATAATGTTTTCAATTTCATTTAATGTAAATATTTTATTTTGTATTTCCAATACATTTATTTTCATTATATCTTTATCTATGTAAGAAATATTCGATTATATTTCAAGAACACGTATGCGTAGAATGGGCGTAGAAAGTACCACTTGGTCGAAGTGGTACGATCCGATACGGCATTTAACGACATAGGAACTTGCAACAAGTCGAGTATATTTACTAATTAATTTATCCAAACGATGCAATGTGTGTTATTTTAAATGACAATTTACTTTATTTTATGTGAATGTAAATTTCAAAATTTTTAATTTGTATTCAATTCACGTTTTCAGTTAATCAATTTATTCGTATGTAAACATTGTTTTTAGTTATATTCGATTTGTATTTTTAACATAATCAATGGTAGAATATTCTTTACGAATGAGAAATGGTTGAAATAGCTTTCCCGACAGAGGATTGCAAATTTCAAGATTTCTGATTGAGTTAAAGGATTTTCTTTAAATAATTCGAGGCAAATTAAATAAATCTCAAAAAATGGATCATAGGTTAATTTTATATTCGATTTATCATTTCCATCATTTACGACAATGTGTACGCGACACAGTACCATTTTGGGCGCTGTGGGGGTGCTTACCCTTCCCCACACGTAACCGACTCCCGAACCCGTTAAATTTGATTTCTGGTAAATGTAGACCATTTTTGTCTTAAAAATGATTTTTCTTAAATTTCTTTTAAAAAGACGTTTTTAGGTATTCGACCTACCTAACCCAAAGGTCTATGGCGACTCTATTCAATTTAATCCAAATTAATCCAAAATACTCAATTTTTCAAAATAAAAGTCATAATCGTTTTAAAAATAATATTTAATTATTTTACAAAAAAATGGTTATGACAGCTTGGCGACTCCGCTGGGGACTTTTTTTAGAGAGTCAAGCTGTATGTCGCTTACACATTGTCGTTATGGTCGAAATTATGAGTTCGAGTCTTTAGTTAATTTATGATCCATTTATTGAAGTTTTTTATTGCTTCATTTTTAATTATCATACTAACATTTTATCTTTTTGCTTTCAGCTCTGTCCAAGTTTTTGTCGAGTTTTTTTCTTTTCATTTTGGGTCAAAGGTAGGTATGTTCCTCCTCACACACATCACTCGCATTGGCATAACATAAGCTCTAGACACGAGCTTCGATCCAAATTAGTTGGGGTGAATGCTTTACTCTCGTAAGAATTTATTCTTCGTATGAGTTTTAGCAAATAACCCATGGGATACATACCTTATACCTTCGTAGGGATTTATTCCTCGTACGGGTATAAGACAGTGAATCCCCTCGAATTGAACTCGTTCCGTTTGAAACCTGTAATGGGTGAGGATCGAGGGTCTGGCAGCCCAAGGGGGCACCGACATCAGGGACAATTCGAGTCTTTTTTTTTTCGTTAGATCCGAAACCAAGCATATAGTGAACCGTCGAACGATCACCCTAGGTATAGTTATATCGAACCTCTGTCCGTCAGTAGGTACCCAACTAGGTGTACACAAAGGAGGAGTGTTTCTAAACCCTTATCTTTTGTTTTAATTTCGTAGAATTTGTTTTCTTTTTGAATAAAAGCATGCGAACTAGATACCATGCGGTTAGGACCAATTTCTTGAAAATAGATCATTTTGGGTAGATAGCATGTCCGGGTAGGATTGTTATTAATTGAAAGCATGTTTGGGCAGATATCATGACGGGGTAGGTGTTATATCCATCTCTGAATTACATTTTTATTTGTATCAATTATTTTACATGTACTAACTTATTTTTCTCTTTTGTTTGTGTATACTAACTTATTTCTTCTCTTTTGTTTGTGTCATTTTGTCACTTGCATTGCATTGCATTGCATCATCATAATGCAAAAGTGTTGATCCGTAAGGGATATTCGAGAGAAAATTTTCACAATAAGAGATAAAGTTTTCAATCAAGCGATCGCATACACAGACATGCATCGAGGGCTAAAAAGAAGTCCAGAGTACAAGAATGAGATTTTCTCGAAGATCGTGCATCATTCGAGACTGATATGATAATCCACTGATCTAAGGAGTAATCCAGCAGTAGATTCTCATCCACAATTATTCCATCGTTAACCATCAGGGAGTGAAGCACAAACTTCAGCATAGCCGAGGTATTAATGGAGTTAGTTTACAGAGCATAGAGGGGCATCGGTTCCAAGTACAAAGATCCGAGACGAAGCAGTGAGCTCGAAGATCGTGCATCATTCGAGACTGATATGATAATCCATTGATCCGAAGAGTAATCCAACAGTAGATTCTCATCTACAATTATTTCATCGCTATCCATCAAGGAGCGACGCACTGACTTCAGCACCGCCGGGGCATTAATGGTGTCAGATTACAGATCATTGAGGGGCATTATTTCAAGGACGAAGATCTGAGACGAAGCAGCGATCTATTTCAGACTCAGCATCTAAGCGAATGCATGTCTGTAAAGTGGACTGTCTTGTAATGTGAAAACTTTTATTTCTGGTGAAAATTGTTCTAAAATATTCATTGTTGGGATCCACATTTCTGCATTTGCATTTGCATCGTTGCATTTTGCATAACATTCATTTAAGCATGTTTACATGCATTAATCATACCTTGCTGGAAACTTTGAGGAAGCACTTCTAACTGTGCAATTGCATTCACATAGTACTGAGAATGGATGCAAAATTTGAGGAATTAAAGAAAGAGCTGAACGAGAGTTTGCAAAAGATGCAAGTTGAGTGGGAGGTTAAAATGGAGCAGATGCAAAAGACCACCGTGGATCGTATCTTGCAAAACCAAAGAGACCTAGTTGACCAAATGGTAGCAAAGATGGCTGAGCTCAACCAAGAAAAGGCAAAGAAAAGATTTCATTAACCCGTGAAACAGTTAAATGTGTGAAAGCACAGGCTAGTTCGCAACCAATTATCTCGCCCAACAGGATTTCTAGTCACCTAGCGACGAGAAGAGCCAAGAACGAGATCCCATATATTTGAAACAGTGGTGCAGAGAGACATTCCATGGAATGAGAGGACAAAACTCTCACAACGGGATGGATGCAACAGAACTAGTACTAGTTCCTGACCTGGTGCTTCCGCCCAAATTCAAGATGCCTGAGTTTGAAAAGTATAGTGGAACCAGTTGCCTTAATTCACATCTCACGATGTTTATCCAAAGGATGACTGTATACACTAACAATGATCCGATGTTGATCCACTGCTTTCAAGACAGTTTGATTGGACCCGCTTCAAGGTGGTACCACCAACTGAGTCGTTCTCAAGTCCGCTCCTGGAGGGATTTGGCTAGTGCTTTTCTGGGCCAATACAAGCACATGATTGATATGGCCCCGATCGAACAATGCTTCAGAATATGAAGATGAAGAATTATGAGAGTTTCCGACAATATGCTCAACGATGAAGGGATGTCGCATCTCAAGTGCGTCCACCAATGACTGAAAGAGAGTTCATCACTCTATTCATCGATATATGAAGTCTCCATATATCGACTACATGATAGGGGTTGCCACTAAGAGTTTCTCTGACATTGTCATGTGTGGAGAAATGATCGAAAGAGCAGTCAAGAATGGCCAGATAGGAGGCACTAGTCATTCCGACAATGAGGAAAGAGATGTATTAACATTGAAGGATCTTATCTAGCTAATCTGGGGACCAAACCTCATAAGGCATTCTGTCGCATCGATCCAATCCCAATGACATATGAGGAATTGCTCCCAGTACTAATTGAGAACAACCTGGTGATTCCAGTTCAGTCCAAACCAAGAACTGACCCATATCCTGAAGGCCATGATATTAATGCCATATGCAGCTATCACATTGGGATCTCGGGGCATACCACCGAGAACTGCAAGACACTAAAGCACAAAATCCATAATATGATTTATTCAGGGGTATCCTAATACTAAGCCAGAGAAGTCATTGCATCAACCACTTGCATCCATAGAGATTGTTTTGTTTGAACTCGTTTTTGTTCTTTCTTCGATATTTGCTTAAATATTTTAAGCTTTGATGACTGAAATGATACTACCTTCTAAGGTTAAATAATTGAACAAATTTTAATCTTTAGTTTTTTGAATATCGAATGAATTACATATTCTTTTAATTCTTCAAGAATTATAGATTTTTGACATATGGCAAGATTAGACCCTTTTTTTTTTATCCTGTCTAAAACCCAAAATAAAATCTCTCGATTTTTTTTTTACCCGAAATAATTCCTGGTCACTACCAAATAACCAATTTTGACATTCTATCTCTTTGAGACCTTGAAATATTCTTTTCGACCTTGAAACATTCCCTCTCTTTGAGACCTTGAAATATTCTTTCCACCTTGAAACACTGTATTTATTTTTTAAGACACAAAGTCATACCCGTACCTTTCTTTGAGCCAATAAAGTCATCATCGTCTTCTTAGACGTAAAACCAACATTTTCTACCAATAAAACCTACAGACATTGAGTACAAGATGTTCAATTGAACATAAACCTTCCTACAAAGAAGACACAGTGTGAGGCATCTCGCATCAATTTTCTGAAGACGAGCATGAGCAATTGAGACATGTTGAGAGCAAGAAGCGAAGAAAAAAAATAGAATTCATTCAAAATAATTCTATCATGCATTAATTACTATTTTCATTTAAATAAATTAAATCCTGAAAATCTATCCCCCTAGGGATACCTCTTCTGCAAGGACTTCTGTGTATGAGATGATGAACGGCTTTCTTTCTTTATCCCTTCACAAAAGGAGAAAATATCCCTTGTGTCCCCTTTGAGCCTGAATGATATTTTCTTTCGATTCAACCCTAACCAAGGATCACCCTCCACACTGGGGGGCAATGTGAGGGAAATCTGAGTGAAGAAAATTGATCCAAATGAGATACCGAAAGGTGAACCAGACGCAGAGTGCAAAGATCAAACCAAAAAAAAAAAAAAAAAAAAAAAACACAGAGCAAAGAGAAAAATCAAAGCAAAAATCAAAGAAAAGCAAAGAGAAAGAACAAAGTGAAAAGAAAAAGAGAGAAAGTGGACAAAGAGCACATACAAAGAGTCTCTCGACTCAAATGGCACATCAAGTTTCAAACTATGAGATTGATCCAGAATTAGTTCACCAGAAGATCATAGAACATCAAGAGAAGACAAAGGACTCATACGAGCATATTCAAATGGAGCAAGACAAGATTGAAGGCATCAGGGTTAATTGATCCTTGGTTCAAATACCCTTAAAACACTGTTTGGGCCTTTTATCCATTTCTTTCATAACCCTGAACCATGACCTACATTACGTGCCTTACAAGTCCCTTCTAATCATACATGGATTTCTAAGCGGAAGAGACTATCCTCATATTTCATCCCGCCTATCAGGATTAATATTTTACTTATAAAGATTTTCTAAAAATCTTTAATGCATGATAGAGAAAAATAACAAAGGGGGGTTCAAGACGTAAAATTCTGAGTAACGTCTTGAAACCAAAGGAGGATTCGAGTTGAAAACCTGAAAGGGCGGCTCGAGTATGAAGATTATGACATAGGAGACGATTGCTCAAATCCCTTGATGAGGCATCACACAACATGAATGAGAACATGAGAGTTGGGAGTCAGAGCACACTTCCAATAGCTGAGTACAGAAGCTACTCCATCAGATCAGTGAACAAAAGAATAAATAAGAACACTATACTTTTGACCAAAAATAACCCCTTGAGACTTTTTTATCATTCCTTACTTAACCATCTCAAGATAACATTGATCTTGACACTTGTCAAATAGCTATAACTTATTGAAGGATTAAAAGAGTAATTAATTCTTTGATATCCAATGAACTCTTGTTTTATGATTTGTCAATTGTGAAACCTTGAAAAGAGCAATATTTTCAAAACTTTTGATTAAACATTTTTCAAAACTATTGATATTTTCAGACTTTTGAAAATAAAAGAAGAAAAAAAACATTTTCAAACAAGATAATCTCTCTGGAAGCGTATCTTGGAATTCAAAAAATATCTATCTGAAGCTCAATATCGAAGCTGGGGCAAGAGAAAGCTAATTTTTGGACAAAATTTGATGGAATAAACAAATGGTCTCAGGTTAAGGTTTGTAAGAGTACACATTGGTGGAAATACAGACAAATTGAATCAATGATAGAGTGAAGACTGCTCTCGCAACAATTCTCCTTCCAGATTGAGAAAACATACATACACATACATCCATGATACATAAAATTTGCATCAAACATTTATCATCATGTGTATTAAAGACATTTTTCTCCTCACTTGAGGACAAATTCAATAAAAGAAGATCAAATAAATTTCATCTTGACATCTATCATAACTTCCAAGATAGTTAGTCAAAATTGCATCATTCTGATCTTTTCAGGAAATTAGAGCTCGGAAATAACCAGGTGTTTTCAACCTGAAGAACAATGCAATCCACATATTTGGCTTCCTGAAGTCAACAATCAGATCTTCTGAAGATGTTTCCTCAACATGCAGGAATCAATAGATAAACTTTGAGCTATTGAGATTATTTTCTTTAAAAAAAATAAAGTGTCGTCTCACTTGAGATAGTTTTCTTAAAAACAAATTTATTTTGTCTCGCTTGAGACAACATTCTCTTTAAAACAAATTACGTCTCGCTTGAGACATTTTTCCACAAATTTTGAGAATTTTAAAACAAATTGCGTCTCGCTTGAGACATTTTTCCTTTGAGATACAAATTTGAATTTGATTCACTTAAAACAAAATTAATCTCACCTTAGATTGTTGTTTCTTTCAAAACAAATTTTGTCTCGCTTGAGACCTTTTCCCTTTGAGATCCAAATTTCGAATTTGTTTCACATTAAACAAAGTTGATCTCACTTGAGATCGTTTTCTCAAAAACAAACTTTGTCTCGCTTGAGACAATTTCTCTAAAAACAAATTTTGTCTCATTTGAGACTATATCTTAAAGCAAATTTCATCTCGCTTGAGACATCATTTTCTCTCATAATACAAATTTCAAGGTTGTTGTACTTAAAGCAAAATTAATATCACTTGAGATTTTCAAAGCTGATTGGTCTCGCACGAGACAGTTTTCCCTTTTAACAAATCCTGAAATTATTTCATTTGAAACAAAATAAACACTTTTGAAAACACCCTTGAGATTATTTCCATATAAACAAAATCGACAATATTTGAATCTTTTAAAACGATTTTTGTCTCTCTTGAGACAGTTTCTCTTGAAAAAAAATCTTTGAGTTTGTTCCTTTTGAATAAAAATCTTGGAGTTTGTTCCTTTTGAATAAATATCTTTGAGTCGTTTCTTTTGAAAAATCTTTGAGTCTATTTATTTTGAAACAAAGTTTTGTCTCTCTTGAGACAATTTCGTGAAAAATCTTTGAGTCTGAAACAAAGTTTTGTCTCTTGAGACAATTTTGTGAAAAAAAATCTTTGAGATTGTTTCTTTTGAAAAAAATCTTTGAGTTTGTTTCTTTGGAAACAAAATTTTTTCTCTCTTAAGATAGTTTCTTTTGAACAAAAATCTTTGAGTTTGTTTCTTTTGAAACAAAATTTTGTCTCTCTTAAGATAATTTCTTTTGAAACAAAATCTTTGAATCTGTTTCTCTTAAAATGAATTTTGTATCTCTTGAGACCGTTTCTTTTGAAGCAAATCTTTGAATATGTTCATTTTGAAAATCTTTGAGTTTGTTTCTCTTAACAAAATCATCTTTGAGTCTATTTCTTTAAAAACAAATGTTGTCTCTCTTGAGACAGTTTCTAATTAAAAACTAACTTTTGAGATTGTTTCATTTGAAACAAATTTGGTCTCACTTAAGATGAGATCCATCATTTGAGTCTGTTTCTTTTGAAACAAAATTTTATCTCTTAAAGACAATTTCTTTTGAAAAAATCTTTGAGTCTATTTTACTTTGAAACAAAGTTTTGTCTCTCTTGAGACAATTTTGTGAAAAAAATCTTTAAGATTGTTTCTTTTGAAAAAAATCTTTGAGTTTGCTTCCTTTGAAACAAAATTGTGTCTCTCGAGACAGTCTTTGAGAAAAATCTTTGAGTTTATTTCTTTGGAAACAAAATTTACCATCTTTGAATCTGTTTCCCTTGAAACAAAATAAACATCTTTGAGATCGTTTCTCTTGAAATGAATTTTGTCTTATTTGAGCCAATTTCTCATGAAACACCGATCTTTGAGAACGTTTCCCTTAAAAAAAAAACAAATTTTGTCTCGGTTGAGACAATTCCCTTTAAACGCCGTCTTTGGGTTGTTTCCTTTGAAACGAATTTTGTCTCTTTCGAGACAGTTGCTTTGGAAAAACTTATCTTTGAGTTTATTTGAAATAAAGCAAATATCTTTGAGATCGTTTCTCTTGAAACGAATTTCGTCTCCCTTGAGACAATTTTTATCAAAATCCAATCTTTGAGTTTGTTTCTATTGAAACACACCTTTGAGTTGGTCTCCTTTGAAACCATTATCCTAGAGATAACCAGCCGTCCTCGTCATGTAGGAACCGTGTTATCACCTTTAGATGGCCAGAACTCTTCATCACGTATGAGCCGTGTCATTCCCCGACCAGATCTCTTCATCACGTAGGAGCCGTGTCAACCATAGATAACCAGCCGTCCTCATCACGTAGGAACCATGTTATCACCTTTAGATGGCCAGAACTCTTCATCACGTATGAGCCGTGTCATCCCCAGACCAGATCTCCTCATCACGTAGGAGCCGTGTCAACCATAGATAAACAGCCGTCCTCGTCACGTAGGAACCGTGTTATCACCTTTAGATGGCCAAGAACTCTTCATCACGTAGGAGCCGTGTCACCTTTAGACGACCCAAACTCTTCATCACGTATGAGCAGTGTCGTCCCCAACAACCAATATTATCCAATTTCTATGTATAAATGGAAGAGAACCAGACAAAAACGTGTTGTCTTATTATCTTTGCCCTATTCTTGTTAACACAAGAATGTGCAAAGAGGGGCAGCTGTAGACACCCGTTTTTGTCCGGGTTTTTTATCGTTATTTTATTATTATTATTATTATTATTATTATATTATTAATATCAAATATTACACTTTTGCAGGCTTAGAAGCCCAATTCAGATTACAAAGGCCCAATCCCGGAGCCCAACAATCAACCCATCATATTAGGGTTTCAAACCCTAAATCAGATTAGGGTTTCAAACCCTAAAACAGATTAGGGTTTCAAACCCTAAATGTTCCAGCCGCCTCGTTTCTGGCCGTTGGATCTGGACTCATCCAACGGTCCAGATCACGCAGAGCTTAGGGTTTGAAACCCTAAAATATTCAGCTCAGCCGTTTGGCCTTCCAGCTCCAGTCGCCGCTTGACGTTCCAGCCTCTCAGCCGAGTGAGTGCCGCCGACGATCCCAAGCCACCGCCGTTGTCATCCAGCTTCCAAACAGTAACTGAACGTCATCCCCAGTGCCCAAATCAGTCAAAAAAATATATCAAATCTAAAACCCATTAAAATATCATTCTAAATCCCGATTTTTTCGGGATTCAATCGTACCAAATCAGAGAAACAATCCCCATACCCCGTAGGCTTCATGATTTCATTCAAAACCCCTAATAAATCAAGCATGCAACCAGACAAGAGGGGGTATTCAAGGGTGATAACAAAAAAAAAAAAAGAGGAGGCATTCGGTAAAAGGAAAAAAAACAGAGGAAAGAAAAGAAAGAAACCAAGAGAAAAATCATCCATCCCATTCAAACAAAAACACGAAAAAACAGAGAGAGGGGAACCCATACCTTGATCGGAGGAACCATCGGAAGTCCAAAGGGGTCGTTGGAGTCTCGGTTTTCCGTGAGGTAGATCCTAAATCTAGGGTTTTCTGTTTGGATTTTGGGGTAGGGGACTTTAGATTTGGGTTGAGAGCTAAGAGAGGAGTCTTTTGGAGGCTTCTCTCTCTCCGGCCGCCGTGAGTTCCGCCGTGGACTCCGTCGGTGGCGGCCAGAGCCCTCGTCTCCGGCGAGAGAAGTTGAGAGATTTCTCAACTATATCTCTTCTTTTTTTGTTTCTGAAAGAGGAAAATGAGGGAGATGAGAGGTTTAGCCCGTGTATGGGGCTTTTAATTCCCCATCTGAAACGCAGTCGTTTTGCCCCCAATATCATCTGATTTTTTGAGTTACGGGATAACTACTCTTTTGGTCCCTGATGCTTTGTAACCGTGTTATTTAGCCATGGAATGAAGTTTACATTATTTCAATTTGAGCCTTTATCTTTTCATTTTCATATTTAGTCACTATCCTAGGTTATATCATTTTTGTGTATATTTGGTTCTGGGTTCAATATTTATAAATGTTACATCTTAGCCACTGATTTAATATTTCATGTATGTTTCTTTGATATTCAAATCTGGCCATCCCATTTTTAAATATTTTATTTTAGTCCTATTAATGTATGTTATGTCATTTTTGTGAATATTTGACTTTTAGACATTATGTTTGTAATAGTTTCATTCTAGTCCTAAGTTCTTGTGTTGTGATATTTTGTGGATGTTTGAATTCAGCCATCATACTTGCAAATGTTCTATTTTGGTCACTGTCTGACATTTTATTTAATTACTTTTTGATCCTCCATGATTCTGTGAAATTTCAATTTAGTCATAAGCTTTACTTTTGGGTTATTTTCACTTCTAGTATTTGACTGTTTAATGTTTGTGATATGGGCTCTAAATTATTTTATTTTTATATTTAGTCCTTTAAATTTCGGTTAGTGCTATTTTTGGTCCATTAACTTTCTGTTTTTTGCTGTTTAGCCTCCTAAGTTTCTGTTTATATTATTTTAGCCTCTTAAATGTTTTATATTTATTTTGGTTTGTAATATTTACTAATTTATTTTTAGACATCTATGTATGGATGTGTATTTTACTCATTACTTAATTATTTGGATTATGTAAATAATGTTTTCAATTTCATTTAATGTAAATATTTTATTTTGTATTTCCAATTACATTTATTTTCATTATATCTTTATCTATGTAAGAAATATTCGATTATATTTTCAAGAACACGTATGCGTAGAATGGGCGTAGAAAGTACCACTTGGTCGAAGTGGTACGATCCGATACGGCATTTTAACGACATAGGAACTTGCAACAAGTCGAGTATATTTTACTAATTAATTTATCCAAACGATGCAATGTGTGTTATTTTAAATGACAATTTACTTTATTTTATGTGAATGTAAATTTCAAAATTTTTAATTTGTATTCAATTCACGTTTTCAGTTAATCAATTTATTCGTATGTAAACATTGTTTTTAGTTATATTCGATTTGTATTTTTAACATAATCAATGGTAGAATATTCTTTTACGAATGAGAAATGGTTGAAATAGCTTTCCCGACAGAGGATTGCAAATTTCAAGATTTCTGATTGAGTTAAAGGATTTTCTTTAAATAATTCGAGGCAAATTAAATAAATCTCAAAAAATGGATCATAGGTTAATTTTATATTCGATTTATCATTTCCATCATTTACGACAATGTGTACGCGACACAGTACCATTTTTGGGCGCTGTGGGGGTGCTTACCCTTCCCCACACGTAACCGACTCCCGAACCCGTTAAATTTGATTTCTGGTAAATGTAGACCATTTTTGTCTTAAAAAATGATTTTTCTTAAATTTCTTTTAAAAAGACGTTTTTAGGTATTCGACCTACCTAACCCAAAGGTCTATGGCGACTCTATTCAATTTAATCCAAATTAATCCAAAATACTCAATTTTTCAAAATAAAAGTCATAATCGTTTTAAAAATAATATTTAATTATTTTACAAAAAAATGGTTATGACACTAACTATCAGATATTAGATTTAACTTTGACAAATCAAGTCATAGTCATGTTAGAAGACTGCAGCCATTAAAAGAATATTGAAGTTCAGAGGCAGCCTGTAACTCCGGAGGTTTCGCCAGGCAGAAAATCGACAACGGAGGTACATTTGTGGATGAGGTCCAGAGGAGATACAACATTTTAAACTGTTTTTTTAGTGAAGCTAGCTTTGTGGGATTTAGTAGCTAGGACAGCCTATCAATGGCTTTTACTGACTTCAAACATGCCGATGATCATGTACCTTATTGGTCATAGACAGTTTTATGAGGATATGCATAAGAGATTCTTTTAGAGCCAAATGTGTTGAAGTTAGAGGAAGATCCATTATAGCCAGTTATCAGTCTGCAGATGAAGCATGAAGAGACCTTCACGTGACTCACGCTGTTATATAATATCAAAGCAGAATGAAAACAAATTGCAAGGGGAATGATTTTATCTTCATTCCCCCTTGTTCAATATTTTATTAGCAAAAGCCATAATTCAAGGGTGGGAATAAAATACTTGCCATGATTTCAGTCTAATAACAAAGAAAAGAATTGCAGATGATGTTGAGGGTCGAATCAAAATCCTATGGATTTCATCTGAACCTCCAAGGTTAAGTCTGGGTTCAGTAGGTTAAATATTACATGATAGCCATGAACAGCCAATCTAATTAATGGGATAATTACGTCACCTTAGAATCTATACAGTTTCCTATTTGGGATAAACTTTTATATAGTGGATGTTTTAGACCCATCAATCAGCAGAAATCAGTATTTTATGTAAAGTTTACATAATGGAAACTCTTTTATGTAATTACCTGCATAGAATATGACATAACAAAACCTACTTTTTTTCTGTTTCTTGTTTTCTTTTCCCTCTCAACTATCATGGTTTCAATTGGATCTAACGAACCAACATTCAGGTTAAGTGCATCCTTATCATAGGGAGAAGAAAGTATAAAATATTGACTATGGTGCGATGGTAGCAGCATATAACTGTTGATGGTGAAAATTACGGTTGTGATGTCTTTATACGGTTTATTTTTTCTGAATTAAATGAAGAGTCACGAGAGGTGATTTCATTGAACCAAAGAAGATAGTACACGATGTGGATAGAGAGATCGAGAGAGAAAGAGAGTTCATATCCATTCTCCATTCTCCAATCATACATTGTGACTTATATATTGGCACTTAGTGTTAGTGTCGGACCTTGGTTGGTAGATTGACAGGACTAATAGATATGAATTTCCTATATACATTTGTTTCTGATAGATTATAATCTGTTAGTGATTATGTTAATAAATTGTAACTAGTCGGAGAATATAAATTTCGAAAGCTTCGAGAGATTTTAGAAACTTCGCTCAGCAAAAAATTTCTTCCAAAGAGTTCGATAATCGGAGGAGCTGCAACGAAAATGCAACTTACAAAGAAAATCCGAAAGATATACAACATATATAAAAATATTCAGACTGAACTCAATTGATTCACATAACTACCTTTAAAAGGTGGCATCCAGCAGGCAAGGGATCTAAATCCCGGCATTCACAAACCCTTCCTCTACCTCTAGGGCTCCGTTTCCTAGCAAAAAGTAAAAATAAACAAAGAAAGGTGCATGAAAAAAACAAACAAAAGTGACAATGAAAAAGTACATATACAGGGAAAATGGAGTTCCAAAGTATCACACAGGACAAAAAGAGAACTTACAGATGTAATAATCTAACAACTATAAAGGATATATTAAATTGATTTCATATAACAACAAGGTAACATCTCGAGGATTTAATGTAATTCATATTACAAGGTCTGCCAACAATGAAAAGAAAACCTACTATTTCTACTTACTGAGCAATGGATTAAATAACTCATCCATGGCCCGCATGCAGACAATTTCAATATTTTTTTTCTGGTTTACATGCGCAGTCTCACCAATGGAAAGCGATGTATAGGCATGATTTGCACCACATTAAAAATAAAAGAGAGGTGGACTTATGTTTCATGGCTTGGATGAGCCATTGGTTTCTCCTCTTTTTCTTTTCTTTTTTTCACAAAGCAAACAAGAACAGTGTAAAAACCAAGAAAAAATACTATGTAAAGTTCACATAAGACATTGTTTTTGGGGCTGGACACCACAGGACTTGAACATTACCTTTATTCTCGTCTGGAGCAACTGGTTTCAGCATCCATTATGTGTCTCCTCCGGATGAAGGATATCGAATACTTAATATCTCTCGAGAAACCATTATTCCTTGACCTATGATAGACTCGGACCTATTAGAGTCAAATCTATATTAACTGATAATA
Source organism: Hibiscus syriacus (assembly GCF_006381635.1). Lineage (NCBI taxonomy): Eukaryota > Viridiplantae > Streptophyta > Magnoliopsida > Malvales > Malvaceae > Hibiscus > Hibiscus syriacus. The sequence goes on from NW_024063007.1 coordinate 99,976, forward strand.
TCTACTTAGTTTGTTAGTATACGAGTAGTCATAATAATCTACAAATATCAATACTAAAGGTCACTATAAAACTTCTCGATCATAGAGAAACTATCTTTCTACTACTTACTTATAAAGACAAAAAAAAAAAAAAGGAGTAAATTGCCTACAACCATGACCCATTTATTTCCATCAACCAATCTCCATGCATATGCTTTCTTGCATGTGTCCTTTCCATGAACACCACTAAAATCAAATATTTTGTCCCTTGTGGTAAAGTACAAAACATGATGGATTCTCCGGTAAATTCCTTCGTAAGTACAAGTGTCGGCATTTTTTTTTCTTTATCGAATTTCCAAGTGGCATATGAGGTTTGTAAAGTCCAAAACAAGCACAACACATAGATGAAGATAAATATATAAACAGGTCATGTAGAGCTGCCAATTTTTGATGAACAGATCTTAACCGTGAGTATCAATATGTCAAGAATCTCCTTTTAGGGAATGCAGCTGTCAAGAATTGACATTTGAACATTCTCCCAACTTGCTTTGAACCAATATCTAAAGTTCAACTCCAATGCCACCAAGCTTAATGTTCTCGCAAAAGAATATACGCAGAAAGAGTTAATAAATTGGTTTAACTAGAAACTCTACATACCTTCAAATTGAAAGCATAATGAATGGTATTATAAATGATCTGATCCAAACTTATCGATATCCAACAATCAAACGACATGTTCAAGATAGTGATTGGGATTTACAAAGCAAAAGATCTAGCTTTTCTAAATGTGCGTATCTTTTTTTATCCTCTTGTTCGTCAGAACAACAAAAAGATTAAACATTGACAGGATTGATAAAATCATTACACTTCATTTGTCTTTGCTTTTCTTGGATAAGTGGAGTTGAAAATTATGGTATGCATGATACGCTAGGATTTGAATCAACTTGATTAGCAAGAAGATATTAAGAATCTTTAATCGTTGTTTGTGTAATTCTATGGTGCTACTTGGCACATATAAAGAAATTTGCATAGAAATAAATCTAACCAAATTGAGTTTTCTACTCTTCATCAACGTGCAAAGAAAAAAAAAAAGAAGTAAAGTTTTACATTAAACAAGATTGCATAAATGTCCTTATGTTCTACGTCAACATCGATGAAATATTCTCATCATTATAACAATTACATATATTCTGCAGAATCTTGCACACTCTTAATGGTTATTGGCCTTTGTCAACAAATGCTTCTTACTCCTGTTTAGGTCAAAAGTATCATTTCTCTATCTAAATGTACGTATGTATGAATTAAGCATCATGTTGATGTTTTGATATCTCCCAGTCCAGACAGGAAAATTAAACTCAAGAAAATGGAGTTAACAACTTCTAAAATACTGTCATGGAAAGTGAAAAGGCAGAGATTCTTTTAAAACCAAATTAAGTGACTGAAGTATGACTCTGAAAAGGCTAACTACTTCTGTAGAAGGCCAATGGATTTACATAACTAAGAGATAGTTATTTGATTACAAATGAAACTTACATAGCAATAAATCTAACATAAAATATAATATACTTCTTACTTTTAATGAAATTAAGTTTTCTACCATCTCTAACTCCGAAAGTTACAGAAACTACTAAAATACTACATATATTTAAAATAATTCTCATTCATCCGTGCAAGTAGACAGTATTAAATCATGTTACATCTCACTTCTCATATATAATCTTTTCTTCGTTGATCTCATTTTGCTTACTTTTCCGTTTACAAAGTTCCTAACAATCTACCTATCCAAGGCACGGGAGCCTAAATGACGATGAAGGAGAGTAGACGTAAATAACCAAAGACTGAAATGGAAAACCTCTCTTAATAAAAGTTTGTGGTGCTAGCTAAGCTAGGTTCAGATGGCAAAGATTCAGGCATCCAACATTGTTGGAGAAATGATCTCTCAGTTTTAAGTCCTAAATGCTATCTTAGTATATGAAAAACATATCATTTTAAATTTTCCCACCAACATATTTTTTTTATGCATAAGTAAATAAGTTGGTTAATAGCAGTCAGTGGAACCGTTGGCTAACAGGATTCTGCCCCAAGGGATAATCCCAAGGAACAGATATTGTGATTAAATAATAAAACATTAATGCGAGTATTGGCTTAGAATAAGTGTTGTATAGTCAGAGATAATCAAAAGGAGCAGATATTGGAAGAGAATTTCATGACCAAGAAAAAGCCATTTGAAAGGAGAGTTTTTTACATAATAATACCACTAATGATATCTTCAAGGAAGAAGATCTTTTTTTTTTAAAGATAATAAACTTTTCTTCCACAGAAGTGGATACCGTATATCATGATCTTCCTCATTTGGTAAAGCCTGATTTGAGGCATCCTACCAAAGTGAGAGGAAATGGGAGAAAGTAGTGGTGAAGGGAATAGGCAGGTGGGCCAGGGATGGGCATGGCCCAGGTTGAGTCGGATTTTTGATCCATCCGACCTGACCCGACCCTAGAACAATGACTCCACCTGAAATTTAACCCGGCCCACATAATATATATCATCCACCTGACCCGACCTTTTGAAATAAAATCTGAACCCGACCCGACCCGAAATAATAAAAAAATTATTTTTATTCAATAAAAAATAGTGATTTAATTTTAAAAAAATAATATATAGAGAGATATTATTGTAAATATTCTTAAATATATAAGATAAAATTATAATTTTTTCCGAGTCGAATCGGGTCAGGTATTTTTCACCCTAAACCTGAATCCGACCCGACCCGAACCCAAATTATTTTTAAAAAAACCTTACCCGATCGGGTCGAGTCTGAACCCATCGGGTTCGGGTCCCATGCCCATCCCTACGGGTGGCATTATGGTGGATGTGATGGTGTTTTTCATTGATATAATGTTAAAAAATATTTCTAATGTTTGATTAAATAGTCATTTTGTTTCATTTTTTAAGAGTTTTGGTTTATAACGTTTCATTTTAGGATAAAAAGATCCCTAACGTTTGATTAAATAGTCACTTTAGCCTTTATTCTTTTTTGGGGTATTTTGTCACCTAACATTTCATTTTTGGGTAAAAATATCTACATTTTGGGGCGCTGACCATTTGTTAACAAACGATTTCCATCTATATAGGAACTTTTTGCCTCAAAATGAAACATTAGAAGTTAAAATGCTGAAAAAAGAATATGGGTCAAAGTGAATACTTTGTCAAACATTATGGACATTTTTTTTCATTATACTTTTCTTTATTTGTGGGATTTAATAAATATTTTCACTCCCAAATCCCAATAGTGATCTGTCAAGAGCCATGTGGATGTTCTTGAACCAGATAATCTGTTCTTTCAATGGAATTGTTGGTCTTCAAGCAAGGGTGTCTGTTGGCCTTTCAAAAGCTAAACATAGATGATAATCTTGTTAATTCAAACACAAAAGTTTTGTATAAATGATACCTATATTCTCTTACAAGTTTAAAAAGAAAGTTGTATTTAAATAGATTTGGGGGCTTTAACTAGTTTATTGATTAGAAGGAATATGCTAAGCTTCACAAGGTACAAGTAATTGGGTGCATCTGATTGGCTGGTTAACTGAAAGACTTTAGGGTTGTAGTTTGAAAGGAATAAATCTTTCAGGAATTTATATACTTAGTGGAGATGAAGTTGGGTTGATAATGTGATGATTTACAGGAAATGCTGGCATTAAATCAAACACTAAAAACTAATCAATCAAGAACTGGATCCCTATGGAATTTGACTACACTATTACACCACTAAATCCTTAATAAATGTGTTTGTAGGGTCAATCTCTGAATTAGATACAATTCCATGTTTGTTTTGCAGTTTGCTGCTGTTGTGTTTGCAGATTGGAAATCAACCATCAATAGTAATTTATAGTGCCAGTGGTTTACTCAGCTAAGAGCTGCTACCTAATATATTACATTATTTCCCAATGATTTCCCCCATTTTTCTAATTCATTAGCTGAGTTTTGCATCTTTTAGCTGCCTCATAACTGGTGAGCAAGTTATATACGGTCACAGAAAGTATCCTTAATTTGCTTGCCATGAAGTTTCCAACAGTGTTCCCTTGTGTGACAAGACTATTTATCGTATATTCTGCAAATCATCTACCATAACAGCAACACTCTCAACATTACACGCATAGTTGATAGGGCTCGTAATCTTGGTTAAACCAGATGAGTATGCAACATTAAAACCACAGGTGCAGGCACGGGGCTTGGCTACCTTTTCTTCAAACGCTACTTCTATAAATATTGATAGAATTATGTAATTCAATCACATTCTTTTAATGAAAAATTCTTGACTTGATTTCTATGTGTATTTTGTTTTTAACGTTCTTAGATACTTTTATGCTGATTTTACGAAGTTAGGAATTAATATTAATCTCAATTTATGAACCACATATTCACATTCTTTTACACCGTGACGAATCTAAAAATATTTTTTTTATGGAGCGGATATAAGGTAATATCTATTTAAAGAATTTTATGCTCGAATCCGGGATCTCAAGAGATAACAATGTTGGGAAATAAACGAGAAACAAGTAATTTCCCTTACTAAAGAGAAAAATTACATGTGTTTACAAAACACACTTGAGAGAGAACTGGAATATTTTGGGATGATTTTCAAGCTAAATGAGCTAGGGTATTTATAGTTGAAACATAGGGATTAATCTTTGAAAATACCCTAAAGTTCAATGACTCAAATTTATGATTATCCCTATTACTAAATAATAAAATATTTAGCAGCCCATGTTTTAAATTCAAGCAGCCACTGACTGCTAGCTTTTCTTTGACCAACAATCTCCCACTTGAAGACTGATTTCAATCTGTCTTCACACCTCGATCAATGCAGCAACATTTCTAGTCTTGTTATTCTAGCATGCCAACTGAAGCTGAACACAACTTCAGTTTGTCTGTGGTCACCGTCTTTGTCAACATGTCTGTCAGATTTTGAGCTCCACTAATCTTTTCAAGTTTCAAAATCCCATCTTCCAGAAGAGACCGGATAAAATGATATCGCAGTTGTATATGCTTCGTTCTGGAATGAAAAGACGGATTCTTGGCTAGATGGATAACACTTTGACTGTCGCAATACAAGACATTGTTTTCTTGTTTCTTGCCTAACTCTTCCAAGAAACTTTGGAGCTAAACCATCTCCTTGTTGGCTTCTGTAACAATGACATATTCTGCTTCAGTTGTGGAGAGAGCAACTATCTTCTGTAGTTGAGAAACCCAACTCACTGCAGTTCCTCCTAGAGTATAGACATACCCTGTAGTGCTCCTTCTGATGTCGACATTTCCGGCTAAGTCAGCATCTACATAGCCTGTCAGTATCGTATCTCCACCTTTGAAACAAAGTGCTTTGTTTGTGGTGCCCTGAAGATATCTGAGGATTCATTTGACTGCTTCCCAGTGTACCTTGCCCGAATTATTCATGTACCTGCTAACAGCTCCCACTGCATGAGCAATATCTGGTCTGGTACAAACCATGGCATACATGAGACTTCCAATTGCTGAGGCATACGACACCTTCACCATATGTGCTCGTCCTTCCTCCTTCTTTGGTGACTGTTCTTTGGAGAGTCTGAAATGAACACCTAAAGGTGTACTTACTGGTTTAGCATCTTGCATGTTGAACCTGGAGAGTACTTTGTTGATGTACTCAGCCTGTGATAACATCAAAGTCCCTGACTTTGTGTCTCTCTTAATCCTCATACCAAGTATCTGCTTTGCAGCGCCCAGATCCTTCATAGTAAACTGCTTCGACAATTTTTGCTTCAAGTTTATAATCTCTTGCATGTCTGAGCCTGCAACGAGCATGTCATCAACGTACAACAATAAAATAATGAAGCTATTGTCGAACCTCTTGATGTAGCAACAATGATCTGCTTGGCATCTGGTAAAACCACTGCTACTCATGAAGCTATCAAACTTCTTGTACCACTGTCTAGGAGCTTGTTTTAAACCATACAACTCTTCTTTAACCTGCATACCAGGTTTTTGTTTCCTGCCTCTATGAAACCTTATGGCTGCCTCATATAGATTTCTTCCTCCAAATCACCATGAAGGAAAGCTGTCTTTACATCTAACTGCTCAAGATGTAAATTTTCTACAACTACAATTTTCAACACCAATTTGATTATGGACAGTTTTACGACTAGAGAGAAAATTTCATTGTAGTCAATACCTTCTTTTTGCTGAAAGCCTTTGACAACCAATCTTGCTTTGTAGCATTTGCTCCCATCATGCTCTTCTTTGATCATGTAAATCCACTTGTTATGGAGTGCTTTCTTGCCTGGTGGTAATTTAGCTAATTCCCACGTCTGATTTGACATAAGCGAGTCCATCTCATCTTTCATGGAAGACTCCCACTTGACTGAATCCTCCACTTGCATTGCTTCATCATAGCACTCTGGTTCACCATTGTCAGACAGCAACAAGTAGTGCAAAGAAGGAGAATACCGCTGGGTTGGTTTAGGAATTCTAGAGGAGCGTCTTAGTTCCGGTGTGTCTGGTTCTTCTTGAACTGCTTCAGGACTGATCTGAACATCATTTCCAGAAATCTCCTCGAACTCAGCAGATTCCTTTGTTTCAGCTTTGGTATTCGAACTGCTTGATTCTACAGTTGACCTGTCTTTGTACATCACATTCTCATTGAAAACAACATCTCTGCTTCTGATGATCTTCCGATTTTCATAGTCCCAAAACCGGTAACCGAACTCATCACCGCCATAACCAACAAAGGCACATTTGTTGGACTTAGCATCAAGTTTACTTCTTTCAGCAGAGTCTATGTGTACATAAGAAATAACCAACCACTCTTAAGTGTGAAAGATTTATTTATTTCTTGCTCAAAACTTCCTCTGGTATTCTGTCATCCAAAGGAACCGAGGGCCCACGGTTGATCAAGTAAGCTGCAGTGTTGATTGCTTCAGCCCATAGAAATTTGGGCAATTCGGCATGTATCCTCATGCTTCTGGCACGTTCATTCAGAGTTCTATTCATACGTTCTGCTACGCCATTCTACTACGGTGTCATGGGAACTGTTGTCTCCATCTTGATCCCATTGTTTGCGCAGAAATCTCTGAATCTACGATTTCTGTACTCTCCTCCATTGTCAGACCTCAACCGCTTGACTTTCAGACCAGTCTCATTTTCCACCATGACCTTCCATTTTCTGAAGGTATCAAAGACTTCTGATTTTTTCTTCAGAAAATAAACCCACACCTTCCTTGTAGAATCATCGATGAAGGTGACATAATATAATGAGCCTGCAAGATATGTAATTGGAGATGGTCCCCATACATCAGTATGGACCAACTCTAATTTTTCAGCCTTGGGTGTCTTACCAATCTTTGCAAAGCTGACTTTCTTTTGTTTGCCAAAGATGCAATCCTCGCATAGTCTGACATCTACATTCTTTAGATCCGACAGCTTCCCTTTTGACAAAAGTGTCTTCATCCCTTTCTCGCTCATATGACCAAGCCTTTGGTGCCATAGGTTTGATTTTCCATCAGCATCTGCTGCAACAATGATATTCTCTAAATTTGAGGTTATATAGAGAGTACCGGTCTTCTTACCACGAGCAATGACGAGTGCTCCTTTGGTAATCTTCCATTCACAGCCTGAAAAAGTTGTGCTATATCCTTCTCAAACAAGCTGTTCTACAGAAATTAGATTTCTTTTGAGGCCAGGAATATGTCTTACTCCTTTCAGCGTCCAGGTGGTCTGGTTTGGCAACTTTAGACGGATGTCTCCTTTTTCGACGATCTTCAAGGTTTCATCATCAGCTAGATGAACCTTCCCAAAATCACCACTGACATAGTACTCCATGATTTCTCGGCATGGGGTGGAGTGGAAAGATGCCCCTGAATCCAAGATCCAGGATTCAATCAGACTGTTAACGCTTAGAATCATGGCATCACCTATCTCCTCTGTCATGTTTGCAAATTCCTGTGCGTCGATATCTTTTTTCAGTGCTCGACAATCCCTTTTAAAGCGACCCTTCTTGCCACAATTATAACAGGTAAAATCTTTCTTTCCCGTTCTTGATTTTCCCCGTCTGGATTTTGATCTGCCACGATTTGAATTTCTTTCTGAAGTTCTCCCTCTGGACTCCGTGTGCAAGGCTGAGGAGGTTGATGCTTCACCCGATTCTCTCCGTCGAATTTCTTCGCTCAGTACCAGATCCCGAACATCGTCGAATTTCAATTTACTATTTTCCGACGAGCTGCTAACTGTTGTAACAGTTGCATTCCAACTGTCTGGTAGAGATGATAAGAGAATTAAAGCTCGAACTTCATCATCGAATTCAATTTCCACAGAACTCAACGGGTTGTGATTATGTTGAGTTCATTAAGGTGTTTAGCCACTGATGCCCCTTCCGTCATCCGCAAATTGAATAATCGCCTCATCAAATGAACTTTGTTTGAGGCCAATGACTTCTCATACATACTGGAGAGAGATGCCATAAGACCCGCCGTGGTCTTTTCCTTTTCTATGTTGAAAGCAACATTTCGGGACAACGTTAGTCGGATAACTCCGAGGGCTTGTCGGTCGAGAAGAGCCCAGTCTTCATTCTTCATGCCCTCTGGTTGTTTTCCTGAGAGGGGTTGATATAGATTTTTCTGGTACAGAAAATATTCGATCTGCATCTTCCAAAAGCCAAAGTCCGCACCATCGAACTTTTCAATTTTCACATTCCCTTCGTCTGCAACTATCGCTCCCACTCGAATCTGGCTACTTCGGATCGTTTCTGACAATTTGTGCGAACCACCGTGTATTATAACACCTCCGTCGACAAATTCGTATCGCCGATAAAATTTTACTATTCACGAAATTTACTATTCACGTGAATAGTAATGAATAGTAACCTCGTAAAAAATTGACAAAATTCACAACCAAAAGCTCTGATACCAGTTGTTGGGAAATAAACGAGTAACAAGTAATTTCGCTATAGCCAGATTAGTGAGAATACGAAATAAAAGTGGAAAAATAATACCCGAAAAATTGATAACGGAGTTCAGCCAATTGTGCTTACGTCTCCGAACTGCTGCAGATCTTTTACTAAAGAGAAAAATTACATGTGTTTACAAAATACACTTGAGAGAGAATTGGAAGATTTTGGGATGATTTTCAAGCTAAATGAGCTAGGGTATTAATAGTTGAAACTTAGGGACTAATCTTTGAAAATACCCTAAAGTTCAATGACTCAATTTTATAATTATCCCTATTACTAAATAATAAAATATTTAGCAGCACATGTTTTAAATTCAAGCAGCCACTGACTGCTAGCTTTTCTTTGACCAACAAACAACAAGTCCTTTAACCACCAATATCGCTTGATTTGTACATAACTAGCACGATGTTGCATGAAAAGCTGCACAACTATTCTTTATAAATAGGTTAAACTATGTATTTAGTTATCATTGAAAAAATAATATTTTTCTCAAAATCATAATGTTTTGATCACTTACTATTAAAAAATTAATTGTGATGCTATCATGTCACCATAAGATAATGTTATGTTATCATTGAAAAAATAAATAAATAATTATAATGTCAGTAGTTTTGTTTATTTTTTAATGGTGGGTGGCCAAAACGAAACCAAAACATAATGTTAGGTACGCTTTTGAAAAAATAGGTTGTGATCAAAATGGAACCAAAGTGATACTTGGGTGACCAAATGCATAATTTACCCTTATAAATATATTTTTTGTTTAAAATATTTTTCTTACTCGTTTTGTGAGTCAAATGAAATAAAGCTAAAAATAAATTAATTATGGTTAAGAACAATTATTTGTAAAAGAATAATTTTATTAATCAGACTAACATGATGATAAGTGTTTTCTTAAATATATTTAATATTTTTAAAAAATATTTTATTTTATATAATATTTACCTTTTACCTATATTATAGGAGTATTAAATAATAATCCATGTTAAATTAATAAAAGAAAAGTATAATAGACATTGGATCTATATACTTATTTTATTTTTATGAAACCTATCATATTTTTTTGATGGATTAAAAATAAAATACATATTAAAATACATAAATTTTAATCAAATTTAAAATACGATAAAAGAAACTTTGATTTGGTACTATAATATATAAGTATTCTCTCTCACACACACACACACGCACGTACGTGTGTGTGTATATATATATATATATATATGATTAATCAATTTTTTGTACAATTTCACGGTAATATTGTACGAATAATACTCATTTTATATTTGTTTAAGTAAATGACAAATATTTATATTTGGGAAAAATATACTATTTTGGTAAAAATGCATCAAGTAGGAGGGTCTTTATTGATGTGACAGTTTCATTGAACGATATTTCTAACGTTGACGATATCTAAGATTAAAATGAAAGAAATAAAAATAATACATACAAATTTAAAACAAATTGTATGAATTTTATTAAAAAAATAACGCGGCATGGAACATGCCAAAGACATATATGAGCACGAGTCGGATATATAACAATGCACATGTATCAACTTTATCTTCAATCACTCAATGAGTGTATATTTAGAATGATATAATGAAAGGCTTGCAAAAACACATATATAAAACAATATGAGATTTAAAAATCTCAATGTCAATTTTTTTTTGAGTTGTTAAAGATATTTCTTAAATTTGATTAAACTCATATCAGTACGACAATTAAAGATGGTTCTTAAATTTATTTGTCGTACTAATATGAGTCTGATCAAGTTTAAGAACTATTATTGACAACTCAAAATCAACAAGTATTGATCATGTTATTCTTAAATCTCATATTGTTTATATATATTTTTTTCAAGTGTTTTAGCTTTCTAAATGTGCATTGCTTCTTTTTTTTAAAATGAAATTCATATATTTTCTGTAAGTTTTTGACCCGTTATTCTAATTTCTTTCATTTTAATCATAAATAACGTCAATATTAAATGTTTCATCTAAAAAATTACTACATAACACACCTTTTAAAAAACGTTTAATACGTAATATATAATATCAAAAGTATGCAATTTTCCTAAATATAAATGTTTGTAGTGCCATTTATTTAAATGAATATAAAATAAATATTATTTTCATAATTTAACCCTATTTCACAATATTTTTTAAAAATGATTTTTGTCAATTGTAAAAGCACTAGGGCCTGGAAAGGTTCTTGAGCCCAATGCACGAGATTAGGGTTTATACAAGAAAAAGGCGGTTTATGTAATAACTGCAATTTGTAGCCGTTGCGCCAATCTTTCCCGTTTAAATTTCTATAAATAATTGAAGAAGAAAAAAAGTAATTTTTCAACGGATGCAATGGCCGCCGCCGTTATCTCTTCACTGTCAAAGAGCTTCGGAAAAATTCCTCCATCAGCCATACCACCTATGTTGGATTGTATATTGACTTCAACCGTCTTATCTCCGTCGTCACTTTTCTCTTCTCTTCTGGACGATCTCCCCGAGCTCATCGAGGCAAGTTTCTTTTCCTACTCTGCGAAAACCTAATAGGAAAATCACAATCAGCGTTTTCTTTTATGCAAAAGAAGCAAACTCTACTATTTGTTCTTTTATTTTCCATCTTTTTCATAGCAAATTATTCATTTTGTTGTCTTATTATTAGAGTGCTAATAAGGATGGGAAATTGGATTCTGATCGTCGTAACAGTATTGCGTCAATGGTTGGAGCATTATGCCATCTTCTTACTAAAGCGAGTCAGTTATTCTTCCTCTTCGTTTTCTGTTGACACTTTTCAACAGGAAGATGTAAACCTAGTTCTTTCTTTGCTTATCTTAGTTTATTTCTGATTTTATCGTTTATTTTATTCGTTTTGGTGACTCTCATCTAGCTCATGAAAAGGAACTGAAAAGCCCGTTGGAGAATAAAGTGAAAACAAGTTCATGTTCACTGTACTAAGAGACTACCGTGGCTGAATTAATTGTCACCTTGGGTGATATTGAGATTATTAATCTAGTATTATCTACGTTTGATCTGTTGTAGATGAAACCTAAAGAGACTTTTTATTCTTGTTTTCTTGATGAGTATCAATGTTTTGATGAAGTTCATTACTAATGGTAGTTTCTATGCAGAGACTAATCATGAAGGCCTACAGTCTTTTATATGGGAAGGTTTTATTCCTCTGATGAAAATGGGACATGAATTTGACCTTGAGCTTCTTAACCAGGTAGGATAGTTTTTTATTTACAGTTTTGACATCTAATAACGTGCATCTACTTCTTTGTTTTCTCTTTTTATTTTTACGGTTAGGTTGAATGCATGATGTTTGATTTTAGATTGCAGATTTGTTCTTTGATATTGTGCAAAGGACTAATGCTTGGGAAGTTCTGGATGCAACTTTGGTATCTTTTTCCCTAAGGTCTATTGGCATTTCTGCTGGTATGATTCAAAATGGAGATTTGCTTGGTACCGGGGTTGATAGAATATCAGTTTTCCATGTCTCAAATGACTTGCTTAAGAATATCAACGAAAATTTGGATTCTAGCATGGATTGTACACTTTCTACATCTGAATATTTCCCCTTGCCTCTATCATTCCATGTTCTAAGCATTACTTTGGATGCTGGACTACAAGCTTTTCAAGCTGCTCCAGTTACATGCTCATTTCTGGAAAATGTGTGTTATGTTGAAAAATTCACAGCTAATTTACTTTATAATTTGTGTAATGTGACTGAAAGATTACTTTTACAAAGTTTGGAAAATCGGTCTTGTACAATTTGCTTTCTTCTGCCTGTCATCTTCAAAACATTTGTTTCTCACAGTTCTTTTAAAACCTCAGTTCATGGGCAGACACATATACTTTCCAGGTAGTGGTTCCTAGCAAATTGTGTTTGTTAGTAATATTCTTTTTACCTTTTTAACATGACTTGATTACTGACTAAATCCGGTTAGCTTGCAGGAATCAGTTCTTTATGAGAATGTGGACTTGCTGTGGAAAACTGTTCTCCCTTGGATCGTTAGAGAGGAGAGATGCATACAGGATACTTTCCCTATATTTGTCTTATTTCTCTTGTAGTGTAACTTTTGAAAACACTAAGATAACTGATGCAACAGAGGAGTTCGATATAAGAAATGAAAAAGAATTTTGGAATGAAATCAAAAGAGGATTGGTATTTGACCCAATCTTTTCCCCCTCTTCTTGTTGATTTTGGTTTATCTAACATATATTAACTACCTTCACTTCCTTTTCATTTATTATCACTTTATTTGTTGGTGTGTCAGGTTGATGATGAGAGCCTAGTGAGGAAACAAACATTGCATATACTGAAGAAACTGTTATGTATGAGTAGTGGGAACCAACAACATTTTGATATTTTAGAGAAGAGAACCCAAGGGAAACATTCAGTTCCTCATGGTGTGACAAAGAGAGAGCTCTGGGCTTATAACGAAGCAAAGTCACTGGGGGTAGGGGAAGTCTGCAGCTCAACTGATTCAGGCTTGAATAGTCGGCAGCAATGGGAAGCTTTCATACTCTTATTTGATATGCTTGAAGAGTATGGTACTCACCTTGTAGAAGCTGCTTGGAATCATCAGGTACCAGATAAAATCCATTTTTTACTGAAAGTATGGTATGATCTTAGATAGTTTAATTAGATAGACGTCTAATCATCTTTTTTTCATTGATAGAGGAGTAACCTATGATGATGATGATAGAAAGATGCTAGTATGGAATTTTTATTTTATCTAATTGACAAAGCTAATTTATGGGATAAATAATGCCAACATTTACATGTTCTCCCAAGGGAAAGTAAAAAGAAAAGAGTTACCAGGGGTTGATTTCAACAACATTGATGAGAACTGTAGCGCATGATGTTTGAATGAGAAAATGTTTAGGCACTTGGATGTGGAGCTAATGTTTGAAGAAATTAGTTAAATTTATATTATCCAAAATATTGGAGTACTTTCATGGCCCTTTCTGAGGATTATTTAACTACTTGTAGCATATCTATAAGGTTTTTGCTAGTCTGCGTCTTTTCCTGAAGTGGTTATTTTTTTGGCACAAAATATATGATGAAAAGATATTGATAATTGTTTGACTTAGTTGACTAATTATGTTTAAGGAATATCCACGCAATCAACGAGTTTCCACTTGCATAGTGGCATGTCTCTAATGTATTGTGTTCCAATTGTTGTTACCAAAAGGAAGTAACCTGTATTTAGTGATGCTAATTTTTCCCTTTCTTTTCTTTGTGATGCAAAACTCTTTTAGAAACTCAGTTGTAACCTACCTACTTGCTTAATTGTTTTGGTTTCTTACAGATAACTTTGTTGCTTCAATTTTCCGTCTCACATGATAATTTTGTAAGTGCTATTAGTGGAAGTGTCCATCCAACTCAGTCAGAAACTTGGACTGAAGTCTTTAGCTGGTTATCGATTTTGTGGAAGCGAGGCTTTTGTCATGGTAATCCTCAAGGTATTGATGTCATCCTGCATGACCTTGATTAGTGATGGGTTAATTGATGGTTTATGGTAAACTTTTTCATAATGTGTTCATGCTCTCTTTCTTTCTGAAACAATGCAGTTAGGTGCATGATCATGCAGTCATTTTTGGAAATAGAATGGATAAAATATGGAAGTTGTGTGAAGTCAGTACCTGAGAGTTTTATTCTTGGTTCATTGATGGAAGCTTTGAATGATCCAGTTCACCACAGTGATTTTGGTTTGCCCTGAATCTGATTTACTCCCGTTCTAAGTTTGCTAGTGTGGAATATTTTGTGTTATCTGAATAAAATTGTTCTCTTATATCTCGTATTGACAATAGGTATTAACTATTTATAGTTCACAAGGAATGACTAATCTAGGAAAGTTTTAATTACACAATATCATGATTATTTTATGCATTTACAACATGTTATCCTATTTCTATTTACAACTTGCATTGACTAGGATTGTCAAGAAATAATTTCCTAGAGATCAGCAACCAGATTATTAGGGGTATAATACCTTAATTTTTTTAATCCAAATTTCTCAGATTGTCAACACCCCTCCTCAAGCTGTTGAGTGAGTTCTTTCCATTCCTATTCTGTTGGTGATACTTTGAAATGTTGTATTTGGGAGTCCCTTTGTTTAGATGTTTGCCAGTTGCTTGTTGGTAGGAACGTACAGAGTGAAAATGAGTTCATTCTCAAGTTTTTCCTTAATGACAAGACTATCGATTTCTTAATGTTTTGTTCAGTCCTGTTGTATGAGATTGTATGTAATATTGATAGCTGACTTCTTGTCACATATATGTTGAGCCATTGCTTGAAACTTAGCTTTAGCACTCGATCTAGAGACCACCGATTGTTTCTTACTCCTCCAAGTTATAAGGCTACCTCCAAGAAAAATATATACCTTGAGGTGGATTTATCTAAAATTAGTCCAGCCCAATCTGCATCGGTGTATGCCTCCAAGTTGAGAATTCCAGTTCGTTTGAATAGGATTTCTTTGTCAGTAGTGCCCTTAAGGTATTGAAGGGCTTTGTATGCAGCTTGTAAGTGTACTTCTCAAGGATTGTGCATAAACTGAATTTGAACACCTACTGCATAAGATATGTTTGGTCTTGTATGAGGAAGATATATGAATTTCCCAATCAGTCTTTGATATCTTCTTGTCAACTTCTAAATTGTCTTTAGCTTTTCCTAGCTTGTCGCTTAGATAATGGGTCATAGAATACTTACCTGATTGGATCACGGAACATGATCCCACTGGCTTCTCAAGTTCTGTTAGGAAGATTTGAAGTTTTTCAAACGTCTTCCTTATTGAAACCACTCAACTCTTGGGTTGCAGCATCTCTAGTGGGTATGAATTTATCATCGGACGAAACTAGTTCAGGAGCCATGAAAATGGAGCTTAATGAGGAAAGGGAAGATACTTATATAAAATTTTCATGAAACAATGCTTGAGTTTAGTTCATGTTTTATTCTTTGTAGTTTTTTTATAGGAATAGAAGGCATCATTAAAAACCTCCCTCATAGATAGCTCTTTCCCAACAGAAAGGATCCACTATTGGAGGGAGGAAAAGAGTGCCTCGTTTTATTGCTGAACCAAAATTACATAAAACTTAACAATTACACCAGAAATCCTGACATAAAACTTAATAACTCCACCTACTTGAGAAACCTACTGACTGGGAAGGACAATAACAAGTGTCTATAGTCTTACAATCAACCAATCCCCATCTTTGCTAAACTATCTGCCTCCCCATTACAAGCCCTTGGAATCAACCTAATTAACAACACCTTTTCAGAGAAGAGTGATAGAATTTCTTTAACTAGAGGCAATAAGAAAACAGGTGCTTACGCCGGAAAGTGAACCCACTCCACTGCTGACTTGTAATCACTCTCAACAATCAGCTTAGTGACAGAAAACCATTGTGATGCCAAAAAGATTTCAATGCCTCTTTTAATAGCCTTTAACTCAGCAACTGGTGGGGAACCTTGACCGATATTCTCTGAAAAAGTCAACAGAGTGCAACTATTCCAATCCCTAAGGATACTTCCAATACCACCAACCGAGTCACTTAACCTTACAGCTCCATCGACGTTCATCTTCAAAAAATCAACAGGGGGGTAGCCAGCAAAGCACAGAGCAATCCTTTAATTCAGAAACCGAAATTCCATCTGCAAGTGAAGGATCCCCAATGAGCAAATCCTCCTGTATAGGAATTTTGAGAGAGTGAGCGTGGCGCATGGTATTGGTTCTTCAGACAGAGGCGGAGCACTGCCTGGCGAAGGAGTATGGGTTGCTTTCATTGATAATCTTAGTAGGAGAGTTCATAGAAGTGTTTTATGGGAGCGTTTTAGTTATTTCGGCAAGGTGATTAAAGTTTTCATTCCGTTTGTCAATAGAAGACCAAAGTACAAGGACTATACATTCGCCTTTGTGCATTTTGCAAGTAAGGAGGATCTGTTCTATGCAAAGGATAGGATGAATAACGTTGTGGTAGATGGTAGGAAAATATCGGTGTCGATTGCAAAATATCAGAAGAGAGGCTTTCTGAGAGGCCGTGAGCAAGTTCCTGGAGTGGGGTCAGGAGTGGTAAGAGAAAAGGAGTCGCGTGGGAAGAGATCAATAAGCCTTGTTGAGACTAGGAAGAGGGAGTTGCTTAGTAAATTTCATGATGGAAGATCTTACAAGGAGTCGGTAGTGGGAAGGGATTTTATGGAGAACCAGCAGTGGAATAGTGGTTGCGATGTGAAGGGGGGGTAAGAAGACTTTGGACGTGCATATTCCATTGGAAGAAAGAACTTGGTTAAGATCATCTCTAACTGGTATATGTAAGCATATTTTCGAGGTGGAGCTTGTGCAAAGAAGTTTAAGGACTAAGGGCTTCAATGTCAAGGTGGTAAGGTGGGGTTTTGCGAAAAATGCCTGTCTGATTGTCTTTCAGTCGGTGGAAGAGAAAACCGCAGCGGTGAAGGATAAATGGGAGGCATTGTCTTTTTGGTTCGATAGGTTTTGTGCCTGTTATGGAGGAGGAGGGTGTTCCTTTATCTTTCTGTGCAGTTTCCTTGATGGGTGTCCCTCTGAATTGCTGGTCAGTTTCTTTCTTTTCTAGCTTGGCAGAGAGATGGGGCAAGTTAGTAAAGATTCAGGATCAAACTGCTCAAAGAGTGGATTGCAGGGTGGCTCAATTGCTGATAAGAGTGGAAAGTCCGTTTGATATTCCGTCCCAGGTAGTCATTAATACATATGGTAGATCCTTTATTATTAAAATCAAAGTGGAAGGCTGCGATGAGTTCTTTCTGGAGCTGGATGATGGAGTGGAGGAAGCCGGTTCTGTGGAAGGACGAGTCGGTCCGGGGGAAGAAACTCATTCGGAAGGGAACAAAGGAGACGATAGAGAAGAGCTGCAAGGACGGTTGAATTTTCAGTCGATGTCAGGCGCCTGTCATGGGGTTGACACGCTGTTTGAGGGAAATTTGAATTTAAACGTGGAAGTCAATGATATTATAGGGACTGTCCAGAGTGATCAAGGGACAGTACTAGGTAAGGTTAAAAGTAAGAAGAAAGTGTCAAAAACCCTTTCCGCAGAGAGAAAAAAGGATGTGCAGTTTGGGAGGTGAATCCTCGGGGCAAGATAAAGGTGTCAATGACTGTGGGATTAACCCTAAAACGGGCAGATATGTGAAGATTGGGCCTGAGCAGATTGGGTATATTTCTCCAGCCCAGTGTTGTCCTGTGGTTAATGAAAGTAATTTCCGGGACCAAACTCTATTTCAAACATATGTGGATAATAGTAGTTTCATGGGGGAGGAGGTGAAGGAAAACAGCAAGGATTTGGAAGAGTGGGATAAGGGCGATAAAGAATGTAAATCTAAAAAGGCTATTAGCAATCCAATGGGGAAGAGGTGTAGGAGATGGAGAGTGGGATATCAGGTTTCGAAAGGATTGTCAATTAGCAATACTTCTGAAGGTGTGAGGGGTTGTGGACGTTTTGTTAGGGTGTACAGAAGGTCGAAAACAAGAAGAGTATGGCTATGTTCAGAAAATAGCCATAAACAAAGTCAGATCAAGCTGGTTCTTCATAATTTTAAGCAATTTTCTTCAGCTTCAAGGGATAGGGGCCAAGTCAAGTAGTCAACAGGTTCTGGTCAAATTCAGAATACTTCTACGGGGCATATGAAGAGCAGTTTTTCTCCAACCAGGGGGGGGGTAGACCCGTCTATTATTTCAAAGAGTCGAAGATTGTACAGAAAGAAGAGAAGAGGCTTAATCACAGATGCTTTGGCAAGTGCACAAGTGTCTACAGTCTATTCTCGGTCCTTCTCTAAAGTTTTGGAGGAAGCATTGAATACTTTGGAAGTTTGTCAGAGTTTAGGCATTTCTTTTAAGGAAGGGAGGGAGGCTTTCATGGATAAAATTAGAATGATGGAGGAAGGAGCAGGGGGGGTCAATGAAGCAGGTCAGTGAGCCAGTTTTCTGTGTCCTGAAGGTTTCGGCAGGAAGTGCATATGATGGAGTGCAATTTTATTTCGTGGAATGTTAGGGGATTAGGTAGAAAGGAAAAAATTAGAGGGGTGTCGAGACTTGTAAATAAGATTAAACCGGTTATATTGTTTTTACAGGAGACAAAACTAAATAAAAGTCGGAAGGGATTGAAGAGGAAGTTAGGAGGAAAGCTATTGAAGGGAGCAAGTTTTCAGCCAGCGGATGGGTCTGCTGGTGGATTGATGTGTTTGTGGAATGATAATGTTTTTGAGGCAAATGAGGTGGGCAATCATAGTAGATTTCAGATGTTAAAAGGAAGGTTCAAGGTGTCTAAGTTGGAGTGTGTTTTTATTAATGTATATGGCCCATCGGTTGAGGAAGAAAAGGAGTTTTTTAGTCAGCTGTTGAGTTTTGTGCATTCGGTTGATTTGCCTCTCTGCATTGGGGGAGATTTCAATGCTTATCTCGAACAAGAGGAGAAGATTGGTGCCTCTCAAAACTGGCATTCAATGGGTCTGCTAAGGAATTTCCTGCAACAGTCAAATCTAATTGACCTCCCTTTGGTAGGTGGCACCTTCACATGGGGTAGTAATAGAGAGGTTACCACATGGGTAAGGCTGGATCGTTTCTTATTGAGCAGCAGCTTCTTAAGGTGCTTCCCCAAGGTGGTTCAGAAACTACTCCCTAGATCTCTTTCTGATCACAACCCGATTCTAATGGCGGAAGATGGGAAGAATTGGGGACCGAAACCTTTTCGGTTTTTCAACTATTTGATGGAGGAGGATGGTTTTGTAGATATGGTTCAAAATGTAGTGTTAGATCGGGCCAACGATAGAGGGGGAAGCAGAATGTTCAATTTTTTAAAAGGTACCAAAAAACGTATCAAGGAATGGCCAATCAGGAGTAAACAGGGGATATCGGAGGCTATTATTGGGTTGGAGAGTAAAATTTATGATCTGGAAATTAAGGCACAAAGCAGTGGACTTTCTTCCTTGGACTGGGAACAGCTCCTATCTTCCAGAAATGAGTTATGGAAATTGTACAGAATCGAGGAAAGTATTTGGTTCCAACTGTCGAGAGAGAAATGGATTAAAGATGGAGACAGAAACACTAGGTTCTTCCACCTATGTGCTGTTAACAGAAACAGGTTCAACTCTATTTCGGAATTGAAAGTGGATGGGGAGGTGTTGACAGTCCCAGAGTTGATTAAAGTTGCTGTCTCTCAGTTCTTCAAGAAAGCATATAATTCCAGAGATTTTCTAGAGGTAGAGAACTTGAACCTGAATTTTGATATATTGAGAGAAGAGCAAAGGACTGGCCTCGAGGTTATGTTTTCAGAAGAGGAAGTAAGGGAGGCCATTTTTTCTTCGGACAGCTCTAAAGCTCCAGGCCCCGATGGTTTTACAATGGGGTTTTACAAGAAAGTTTGGCCAATTATAAAGGTGGATCTTATGAAGTTTATAGAGGATTTTTACTATGGCAGAAAATGGGATCATGGAGTCAATCATGCGTTCATTTCTCTGATTCCAAAGAAAGGCAATCCGGAATGTATTGAAGATTACAGACCTATCAGTCTAGTTGGCAGTCTCTATAAAATCGTCTCCAAAGTTTTAGCAAGGAGACTAGTTTCGGTGATCCAAGATATTGTGAGCCCTTCACAGTTTGCATTCATTCCGAGGAGACAATTACTAGACCGTGCTTTTATTGCAAACGAAGGTATAGATAGTTGGAGGAAGCGAGGGCTGAAAGGGGTGGTTTTCAAAGCTGATTTTCAGAGGGCGTATGACTCGGTTGAATGGCCAATTATTTTTAGATTACTGAGAGTCATGGGCTTCGGGGAGAGATGGGTTTCCTGGATAAAATGTTGCCTCTCTACGGTGTCGATATCGGTATTAGTGAACGGTTCACCTACAGAGGAGTTCTCGATGGGCAAAGGATTGAGACAAGGATGTAGTTTGTCTCCTCTATTGTTTAACTTAGTGGGGGAACTGTTAAATCGTATGTTGATGAAAGCGGCGGATGTGGGATTTTTTCAGGGTTTTACTTTTTGAAGATCGGATGCCCTAAGTCTAACTCATCTACAGTTTGCGGATGACCTGATTGTGTTTTGTCCGAGACTCATCTACCTACATCCTCAATATTAAAAGAGTCCTGAGAACTTTTAGCATAATGACTGGCCTCCATTTGAATATGTCGAAGAGTAATCTGTATGGAATCAATGTGGAGGGCGAGGTATTAAATGAATGGGCTAAGGAGATTGGTTGTGCTGTTGGGGTTCTTCCAACAGTGTATTTAGGGTTACCATTAGGTGCAAAAAGGAACTCAGAGGCTCTTTGGGAGCCAGTCATGCAAAGCTTCAACAAAAAATTATCCGGATGGAAAGCTTCCTCACTTTCTATGGCGGGGAGATTAGTGTTGATCAAATCAGTTTTATCCTCCCTGCCAATTTTTTTCCTCTCTATTTTCAGAATTCCGAGTAAGGTCTATAGGAAACTAAATTCTATTATGGCAAACTTTCTGTGGGAGGAGGGTTCTTCAAAAAGCAGAATTCACTGGGTGAATTGGAAAAGGGTTTGTCTTCCCGTAGAGGAGGGTGGGCTGGGAATCTTGGATTTGAATTTCGCTAACAGAGTACTACTAGGTAAATGGGTGTGGAAATTCGCAAATGAAAAAGACTCACTTTGGAAGAACATGATTTGCAGTAAACATAATGCGAGTACTATGTCTTTAGACCTTAACAAGATAATCTCTCCTTCGGATTCCTGGATATGGAAGGGTATTACAAGAAATTACTTGGCAGAGGACGCAATTGAAAATGGTTTAAGATCTCACTTGAAGATACAAGTAGGTAATGGAAAGTCGATTGTATTCTGGCATGATGTGTGGCTAAATGAGGAATCCTTAAAAAATCAATTTCCGAGAATATATGCTCTATCCAACAATAAGTGGGGAAAAGTTTCAGAGTTTGGAAGCATAATAAGCAATAAGTGGATTTGGAACATTCATACGAGAAGGAATCTCTGTGACTGGGAGATGGAGCACTGGATTCGACTGATGACACTATTGGAGAATGTTGGGTTATCTGATTCGGTGGATGATTTTTTGGCATGGTCGGGAAAGGGTGATGGATTGTTTACTGCTAAAGCCTGCAGGTTGACCCTTTCTGCCAACTCAGGGGGCAATCTCACTTGGAAGAAATTCGTTTGGTCAGGTTTGGCCCCACCTAGAGTCGAAACTTTTCTCTGGCAGGTTTCTCATCAAAGACTGGCAGTCAGATCGGAGCTGATAAAAAGGGGTGTTACGTTGGAGGAGGTGTCTTGTCCGTTATGTGCTAAGCAGGAGGAAACAGTTCAGCATTTGTTTATCTCGTGTCAGGTTGCATGGGAGTTATGGAGCAGTTTCTGGAGGTTATGGGGAGTCTCGTCAGTTTTACCTAATGATCCAGCTTCTTTGTTGTGCTCCTGGTCGGATTTAAGGCCAAAGTCAGTAATATGGGTCTTTATACCGGGGGTAGTTCTTTGGTCACTATGGAAGGCTAGAAATTCGGTGGTTTTTGATGATGGGAAACTGGACAAATCTAATCTTTTCTTCATTTGCAGATTTAGGTTGGTTAAGTGGTTCCTTGCTAAATACCCGAACGATTTCATTCAGGTTGATTCTCTTGTTGGAGACCCGTCGCTTGCAGACAAGCACCAGACAAGGCACCCTAAAAGGATGAAGGTTCAGGAATGGCTTCCTCCTCCCCTTCATTTTTTTAAAGTTAATGTTGATGGGGCAGTTAGTGGGGACGGGCTGTTGGGGGGAATGGGGGGTATTTTAAGGGACTCGGAAAGCAAAATCCTAGGGTCTTTCTCACTTGCTGTTGGTCCAGGTCCTCCTCCACTCGCTGAGACGAAAGCAATAGAGAAAGGCATTGAATTTTTTCTATCGTCGGAATGGGCGACTCAAGGAAGGTTAATTATTGAGAGTGATTGTAAGACTGTGGTGGATTGGATCTTACAACCGACTTCTTCTCCTCCTTTCCTTAGGTTACTGGTTCAAAAAATTGCTTCCTTTATCTCGGAGAGGGCGATGATTATTAGATATATTCCGAGGAGTTGTAATTGTGAGGCTGATACCTTAGCTAAACAGGGGATTGGCTGATCACATAATATAGCTTTAGAGGTCATTGAGTGGGGTTTTGGGTTATTGTGGTTGTAGGGGATGTGGTAGTTTCGCTATTGTATAGGGGCGAACTGGTCGTGTTAAATGTTCTGTAATTTTTATGGTGTTTAGTCAGTCTGTTGGGTGTTTTTTATGTACTATGTTTTCTTGAGCAATAAAATCCTAAGGCACTCTTTTCCTCCCTTCTCTGATTAAGGAACTTTCTCAAAAGTTCCATTAGTCAAGAAGGGGGTTTTTAATGAGGCTGTAATTCTTATCAAAAAAAAAAAATTCCTTGCTTTCCAAATAGACCAAAAAATGACTCCCGGGATAAACTTCCAAATCAATGAATTCACCCTCAAATTCCCCCACGAGATAAGTAAAGAAGGAGGTTCCTAAGGTAAAACTACAAATAAATCCCAAAGGCTTATTACCTTATTCCATAATTCCCAAACTACATTACACGTAATAAACAAATGTTGCACTGATTCCTCATGCTTCTTACAAAATGGGCAAAGGATATCTTCCCCTAAGGACATTCCTCTGTTAACCAACTCCACTTTTACTGCCACTTTCTAATGGGCTAACTGCCAAAGAAAGGCTTCAACCCTTGGTGGGAACAGTCCCAACCACACCCCCTTTGACCACAGATCCTTGTTCCCAACTTCCAACCCGAGCGCATTCCTGCAAGATTTGACCGAAAATAATCCATCCCCACTAGCTGACCACGAGAGACTATCCTCTACAGAATCTGAAATTTTTATATCCTTCAATTTCAACATCAAATCCATCTATTGATCCAACTCCCAGTCAGACAAATTCCTCCTAGTGCAAATATTCCACACCCAACAATTTGATTCATGACTGCCAAATTCAGCAACCTTGCCCCATTTGTTAGGAGATAATGCATAGATTCTAGGGAAAAGATTTTTTAGAGGAACCTCTTCCATCCACGGATCAATCCAAAATAAAATAGACTTTCCATTACCAACTTGCAGCTTCGAATTTGATCTAAGACATAAACCCATCGAATCATTCTTCCAAAAATTGTTGGCAATACTTCTCAAAATCCAAGAAGATCTAGGTGAAATAATCTTGCTGATAGACATCGAGTTGCAACTGATCTTGTGCTTGCTACATATCATTCTTTTCCATACGAAATTCTTTTCATTTGCGAACTTCCACACCTATTTCCCCAATAGTGCTCGATTCGTAAGATTCAAATCAAGAACTCCAAGGCCACCACTGCTCATAGGTTTGCAAATTGAACTCCAATTAACCCAGTGAATCTTCCTCTTATCTTCGCTGTCACCCCATAAAAATTTAGCCATTAAAGAATTTAACTTCTTGCCTACTTTGCAAGGCATTTTAAAAAACGATAAGAAGAATATGGGCAGGGAAGATAACACAGACTTCAATAGGACTGTCCTACCAGCCAAAGAAAGAGAAGAAGCTTTCCACCCAGCTAGTTTAGAATTAAATTTTTTAACGACTGGCTCCCATAAAGCTTCCGAATTCTTCCTAGCACCGATGGGGAGTCCCAAATATTCTGTTGGAAAACGATCAACTGAACAGCCCACTTCCAACGCCCAATCAGATAGGATTTCCTCATCAACGTTAATCCCAAAAAGTTTACTCTTCGCTAAATTTAAATGCAACCCCGCCATTATACTGAAAATCCTTAAAATTCTTTTAACGTTTTTAATCTGGGTAAGTGAAGCTTGACAAAAAATGATGAGATCGTCAGCAAACTGAAGATGTGATAGCCGAAATGAATTTTCAGAATTCCCAATAACAAAACCTTGGAACAGACCTTTATCCATTGCTTTAGAAAGCATCAAATGCAGCAGCTCCCCTACTATATTAAATAAAAGCGGCGAGAGACTACATCCTTGTCTAAGCCCTTTAGCCATAGAAAACTCATCCGAGGGGGAGCCATTTACAAGAACCGAAATAGAAGTTGAGGAAAGACACTGTGAGATCCATGAGCACCATTTCATACCAAATTCCATCTCCTTCATTCCTCTGAGTAGAATAGGCTATTTAACAGAATCGTAGGCTCTCCGAAAGTTAACTTTTAGTACCACCCCTTGTATTCTCCAATAGTCAATTCCTTCATTAGCAATAAAGGCACAATCCAACAACTATCTCCCTGGTATAAAAGCGAACTGGGAAGGACTAATGACATCACCAACACAACAGCTTAGTCTCTTAGATAAGACTTTTGATAGAATCTTGTACAAACTGCCCATAAGGCTAATTGGTCTAAAGTCGTCTATATTTTCCGGATTTAATTTCTTCGGAATTAGAGTAATAAAAGCGTGATTTACCCCATGCTCCCACTTCCTTCCAATATAGAAATCTTTAAAAAATTTCAACTCATGCTCCTTTAATGCAGTCTAGCATTTCTTGAAAAAACCCATTGTGAACCCGTCCGGTCCTGGAGATTTAGAGCTGTCCGAAGTAGCAACTGCTTGCCAAATCTCCTGTTCTAAAAACTGCTCCTCTAACTTAGATGCCTGGTCCCATGACAATTTTGTAAAGTCCAAAAGTAAGTCCACTTCCATTGTCAAAATTGAATTATACTCGGTCTTGAAAAACTCTAAAATATGAGTCTTAATCAAGATAGGATCTGAAACAACACTTCCATTGATCTTCAAGCTAGTAATGACATTTCTTCTACTTCTATTTAGAGCACACAAGTGAAAAAATCTTGTGTTTCTATCCCCATCTTTAATCCATCTTGTTCTTGCTCTTTGAAACCAAATACTTTCCTCAATCCTGTATAACCTCCATAGATTTGATCTAAGCTGCTTGACCTGTTCCCATTCCTGAGTAGAGAGACTACTATCGTGCGCCTTAAATTCCAACTCATTTATTTTCCTTTCGGAATTTTCAATCGACTAAAAAATCCCATTAAATTTCTTGCTTGACCAGATTCTAATTGATTTTTTAGTTCCCTGTAGAATACTGAAGATGCCACTTCTTTTGTTCCTCTCCCTCAAGCCATCCATGGTTGATTTAACCAAGTCCTCAAAACCTTCTTCCTCTAATAGATAATTATAAAATTTAAAAGGTTTAAGGCCCCACTCCACAGACAATTCCTCCAAAGAAATTGGATCGTGATCAAATAGAGACCTAGGTAACAGTCTTTGCACTACCCTCGGAAAACTGGTAAGAAAATTCCCAGAAATTAAGAACCTATCCAGTCTGACCCAAGTTGAATCTTCTCTATTATTACACCAAGTAAACTTCCACCCACCAAAGGAAGATCAATTAGATTCGTTAACTGCAGGAAATTTCTAAGAATATCCACAGAATGCCAATTTTGAGACCTTCCCAACTTCTCAGCCGGATCAAGATACAAATTGAAGTCCCCCTAATGCAAATTGAAATAGTTTGAGCAGAAACAAACTCCACCAACTCCCTGAAAAATTCTTCATTTTCTGATTCAATTGACGGACCATATACATTTATAATCACACTCATCTTCCATAGTCTTAAACTTCCCAAATATAGCTATAAATCTGCCACTTATATGAGTTTCGGAAACTTCAAATTCATTCTCATTCCACAGTACCAACAGTCCACCTGCAGTCTCATTAGCTGATGAAAAAACTCCTCCCTTAAGAAAATTCCCCCTATCCTTCTCCTAAGAGCCATAGAACAATTAGCTAGCTTTGTTTCTTGGATTAGTAAGATTCATGGCTTATTCTTTTTCACCAAACGGGACACTGCTCTGGATTTCTCCTTTTTCCCCAGCCCCCTAATGTTCCATGAAATAATATTGATAACTGTCATAAAAACAAAACAATAAGAACCCAACAGCCTCTGAACCATGTAGCACCAAATCCCAGAACGCTACTTTCAGCAATTCCTACTATCCCCCAAACCCTCCTCAAGATTTACTATTTTTTCCAAAAAAGCCTTCTTCCCCTCTTTGATGGAAATCCCCAGCATCCTACTAACTTCCCACGTAGCCAATGCCTCATCCAAAAACAACGAGAAAGAAGGAGAGTAGGCCGTAGGAGAACTAACCACATCCAATGCTTCCCTTATTAAAATCCTTCTCTCTCTCCTTCTCTGTTTCCCTGTCCCTACTCCAGATAAGCAACCTGCTTGAACCTCTTCTCCACTCTCAGAATGCTGGAATTTATCAGCATCTTCTTTTGGACAAGAACCACCTTCCTCATCTACACAACTGTTACCTTCCTCCATTAAAATTGGAACCGAATGAGTGTTCACGATATGATTAGATGCTTTTCCATTTTGGTCAATCAGCTCAACTGAATGCAGCAACCCTTCTTCTCTACTCGGATTGTACCAAACCTTTCTTACTTTTGTTCTTCTGTACACTCTATTACAATTACCTCTATTCCACCTTCCAATCGGAACGGTTCTAATAGCCAAACTTCTAGATAAATGAGCCAAAGGACTCCAGCTCGTTAGACCATTTGATAACAAACCCTTAGAAATTTCCAGTGGCTGAATTCCAGCTGGTTCAACCGGTAAAGCTTCCTTTTCCACCTCTGTATCTACCACATTTTTAACCACCTTGTCCAAGTCCACCCCATCCTCCACCATTTCATTCCTTGGCTTATTCAAATTCCTGTTTAAATGGGGAATAAATCTTCCTTTGGACCCTTCACCAATCCACTTTAAATTATACGCAGACCTTGAAGGACACAAAGTCTTCATATTTGACATTGAACTCCAACTATCATCCTCTTGGGCTTGAACATCAAGGCCCATTTCTTCCCTCAACCCAAGACCCACGTGATCCCCTTTATGATATTTTCCTTTTCCAAGAAAATCTGACAACCCAAAAATATAGGTATCATATTTGACTTTTCTGGAATAAACTGCTCCTCGTCCCCCTCTTTCAGCCAACTACTCTGACCCTAATCAAGCCACCCATCTACCTTATGCCTAGAGTCCTCAGATTTCTTGTGATTGTCAACTTCCTCCAGTGACTGTCGGCGGCTTCTCTCTTCCTCGGAAAAATCATTATCACTGTTCCCAAATTTTGAAATTTCACCAGCCTTCTCCCCTGAGAAATCCTCTGATTTTGAATTAATCGAACCCAATATGACTTTGACTTTGTATGATCTGCCGTAGGACCCAACCGTGACCGATTCCGGGACGTCAAATGGACTCGCCACCCTAATCAAAACTCTCGCCAACGATAGGTCTGACCTGTTTTTTGAGGATTCATTAATGCAAATGAATTTCCCCATTTCTGAACAAGTTTCTCCAAAAACTCCCCGTTCCAGCACAATAACGGCAACCCCACTAATTCCACCAGGCAGAACGCCAATGGCACTCCCTCTTCATTCAGCAATGGAGCCATTCATTCAAACCAGTAAAACAGATCCTCCTGTTTTTGTGCCCATACTTCGGAATACTCTTCAATCGAATTGAACGTAACGACACAGGCATTCCATGCATAACCCCATCTCGCTATTTTAACCTGCATACCTTCATTCTCCAAAGCTTTCTGCACAAAATCCTGCTTGAATTGAAGCTTGATTACCCCTGTAAAGGACCTTTTAACCCAGTCCGAATCCTCCTTAGGAATGTGCATCTCCCAAACATTCCTTAACCCATTTGCAGACTTCATTGTTCTGTCTCTAACTCCCTCAGTAACATTTTCACTCTCCTTTCCATTAATCGTTTCCACCTCCTCCTTGTATGATCTACTATCCCTCAAATTACCCAAAGACCCAACATGATTCAGTCCTTTTGTTTTCTCCACCCTTAATGCCTTTGAATCGATCCTCTCAGTCCTACCTTCAGAAGCTTCTCCTTCCCGACTTTTTCGATATTTTTCTATCCCTACTGTAACCCTTTTCCCGTCAATCCAAGTTCCATCTACAGACTGTATAGCCCTCCTTCTCCCTTCCTCACTTGCAAACTGAACAAACGCAAAGGTAGAATTTGTATACCTTGGCTTCAGAGTAAACTTTGGTATGAAAATCCTCACAACTTGACCATAATAATGAAATATTTCCCTTAACTTTCCTCTTGAAATCCTCTTACTAAGATTATCAACGAAAATCGTCCAGCTCTCCCCAACAGAAGAATGTCCTAACACTCTTTCTCTCTCTACGTTTTTGACTCTCTCACTCATGTTTTTTTTATAAACTTTTACAACATATTATTTTCTAGCTTCAATCTTTTCATTGGTAGGCAAATACTGCTATATTTCCATATCCTTATCAGTACACAGATGCTGCAGATTGTTCACTTATTTTTTGTAGTCTCAATCTTTACATTCAATTCATTTGTGCAGTTGTCAGTTTACTCCATCTATTTTGACTAGTTAATGTTTCTTTGAACCTTCTGAACTATATAAATAACTTAGAAATCCATATTTCAACCAGTTGTTATTTTGCTCAACTTTTTAGGTTTTAAAGGAGTTTACTCTTCAAAAACGATTGAGGGTGCTGCCCACTTTTTGCATCATTATTCAAGTTACATGGACGCAAGGTATGAATTTTATGCCTGATGATTTTTTCCAAATATTGTAGAAAGCTACGTGTAGAAAACTGTAAAACCGAGTTAGCTTTGCAAGGAGTTATGCATTGTTTTTCTTTTTTCTTTCTCATCAATGTTGTCATTGACATGCAATAATGATTGTTGGTTAGAATCTTATTGGTAAGCTCTGTTATTTAAACGCAAGTCAGATCTTTTCCTTTAGGCTTGACTCACGGTTGCCAAAGTAATGATTTCTAGATACATAAAGATAACACATGAAATATAAAGACCCGTATGTTATGTGATCGCTTTGCTCTTTTGGGTTGTTTTTAGATATTTGGTAGTTGAGAAAACTATATTTCTTTTAACTCCATATTGCAGCTTTTTAGGACTTCTTTCTTCCTCATTTCATTTTTTGTTATTACTTTTTATGTTTATAAATCCTAAAATAGTTGTTTGACTTGAAATCTGGTGAAGGTGTATTTTAGAGCACATGGCTTCATATTGAATCTGATGAGGCTTTCCAGTAACATGTTGGTTACCCTACATTTCATTCATTCCAAGTGTGCTGTTTTGACCTGTTAGATCCTTTTTCTTCTAGGTTTGGGCTCCAATGAGTCTATTTTTTTTCTCTATAAATAACCTTAAAACAATTTTTTTAGTGGGCCAATGTGCATGTATTACCTGTGATTGCATGTATGCACAAATGAAAGAGAAAGTTCTGGCTTCTCAGATGATAGATGGGTCAATTACTGCAATGTATGATACTTACATGTCTCGCAAGTTATTTCCCTTTCTTCAACCTTTGGGCCCAATGGGCCAATGGATCTATATAGTGGTGTTTTCTAGTTTGGCACCACAGCTTCATGTCATGCCTATCAGTGCAGGCATACATACAAATGCAAGAGAAAGTACTCAAATCTCTAAACTGTAGAAATGCCTAGAAAAATTGATGGACAATAACTGTTCTATTGGGATTGTTACAGGGAAGCCGCTATATTTTTAAACAGCTTAGCATCCCTTGCTAAAAGTATATCTTTTAGTAGAGCTGGATTGATGGGTCTTGCAGAATGTATTGCTGCATCTGCTTTTGGGGCTCGTAAATACAGCGACAATAAAGCAGAATCTTGTGAATTTGGTGTTGTTGATAAGGTCCAACTGGAATATTCTTTGGAGAACTCTCAGGATGATAATGGGACAGAGTTGCTCGATGTTCTTCGATATGTTCTTGAGAGTAGCAAACATCATTTCAATCCTAATTACCGTTTTCGAGGTACTGATCTGCTTAAATTCTAAAAAAGGTTTCTTATAGTTGCATATATACTGTGCAAGCACTGAAATCCTTGTGTCACTTTTTTCCTGTAATTGTCAGTCTGTGAAAAAGTAGTGCAGGCTGCTGCTTCTTTGGTGCCAGCAAGTGATGTTCCCCTTGAGATACTTTTGCACTTCATCTCTACTTTGCCGCGGGAAGTTACTGATTATGGTGGTAGGAAAAACATACGACTTATATTATCAATTAGCTATTTGCTAGCTTCATTTGTTTCCTTATGCCTATCTTCTTCTTGTGTGCTGCATTTATCCATAATGACATCTATAATTTTTCATTTGAATTTGGTGTGCTTTATGTTGAGTCTCTCTTTATATTATTATTAATAATATTGTTATTATTATTATTATAGATCTTAAATTGAGCCGGTTGATTTTATACAGAAAAAAGAGCTGAAAGTTTTATTCATCAAACTTCATAACAACTCATTTTCACTGTTTCACTTGTCTTCAACTTCACTTTCCTGACAGAAATATGTTTTCTCTTCACTGGAGTTGGGGGATTGGAGGTTGCAAAAGCAGACTAATTTCAAGGGGGGCTTTATTGAGGAAATGATTGTTGCATAATGCATAATATAGTGACACTTTTGGTGTTGTGTAGCAAGCTTTGAGTATGGTGACAACTGGGTTCAGAAGATTCTTAAGTTGTCTGGGAATACTGCTGGTGGTGTTTTTAGAAAAATGAATCAGTGATGGACGAGATTCATGTCAAAATTACTTATTTTCGATGATACATAATTTGGAGAGGATAATTAAAATATAATTAGACTTATCCCTGAATTATCAAATATTGTTTTTTAAACTTTGCTTCTTGTACTTTTTACCATACTATCTGGATTTTCCTCTCTTCTCATTGATCTTCTTCAATTCTTATAGCATGGATTTATTTTCTGAAGTATCTTTGCTTGTCTATTTTCTTCATGGAGGAGCTTTTTTTATATGCATAATTAAATTGTTCCTTCTCTTCAGGTTCGCTACGTGTAAGAGTGCAAGACTGGCTTCTGCAAAACTGCCAGGCTTCACATTCTGGTGGTATCCAGATGCAGCTTATGGAAAGTCTCAATGAATTTCCACAAAGGTTCATTATTCATCATGGCCCGTTTCAAAATTTTGATGATGAGGACTTGGATGCATGGGAATTTGAAGTGAGAAGATGGGCAAGAGTACTCTTTCTTGTAATCAAGGAAGAACATCAATTAGTACCTCTAATAACGGTTTGCCTTCAATTTTCCCTTTACGTGCTCGATCTTTTTATTATCATTTATTATTTTCCTGTTGTTGATAGGTATATATTTTAGGTTATAGAATGTAACTGGAAAAAATAATCATATTTCCACTTAAAGTATTAATGGTTATACTCTTTCGTATCGAAGTTTTAAAATGCAAGCATAAAAATGCATCAACTATAATATTTAGTCTTTTTTTAAGGTATGAAATATGAATGTTCAGTATCAATTTGAAAAAGAACAGCTCTAATTATCTTGGTTAATGATCTTTTTCTCTCCATCATGGTCCTTTGTTGGTTATAATTTTATTTATCTATCTTATCCTGTTAGGATACTTGTGTTATTCACTTATTCTCTTCCAAATACCTTTGTTTTGTTAACCATCTGGAATCCTAATGCATTTTGTCTAGTAAGTCTAGTTGAAGGGCTGTAGAGACTTCTGTTTCCCATGGAAATGTTCGTCAAGTTGATTGCACAAAGAATTGTTTGCAGAGATATCTGTCGATTTTGGCATTCCTTTTCAGAAATCATTTATAGTTTTGCCCAATAGGACTCTGACATTGTTGTTTATGTTGTATTGTGCAGTTTATACAAAATCATGGAACAAATATTTGTAAACAAAAGAATCATTCAGAGTGGATGCCTGTGAAGTTTCATATCCTTGTATTAGGCTTAATTCAAGAGATCCAGGTGATACAAAGAAGAAAGCATGGGTTCAAAGTACAAAACAAATATGAAATTGGCTTACTGGAGACACAGGAGGAGCAATCAAGTGATGTAGAAGCTTCAAACATTTACAACATGTTCACTGATTCTGTACTTTTTGTACTGGTATGCCTTCCCAAATTATTTTATTAAATTATGAGCATTCCTAAATCATTTTATCAAATAATGAGCATTGCTAGTCGCTTGTTATTGAGAGAGCTCTACCCAGGTATTCTGTCTGACATGCAGGAGGAACTTGTGTCCTTTGCCAACTTGTCTTGTTCCATATTCTTTTCTGGTTCTGATATAGAGGACAAGGTTCTGCCTGGTTCTGTGAGAGGAAAACTTGGCGGTCCTAGTCAGCGACGATTATCAATTTCTTTGACAACTGCTGTGTTGCAAGCTGTATGTCCCATTATATTATTTATTCATTTTGTTAATTTATTTTTCTTTAGAACTATTTTAGTAGCTTATGTTGTCAAGAACTTTTAGTGGACCTTCATCCACTGCAAAATATATAATTTGATATGATGATTACATTAGGGTCTCATTAATTGCTGCCCCTCTCCATTTCTCATTTATAAAATTCTCTTTTATCATTAAAGGCTAAAGTGCTTCAAAAAAGGGGAAAAAAAAGAATAGGGGCCAAAGGCAAATAGTAAGGGCAACTTTTACATTATGTCTTTTTGTTTTAAGCAGAAGATGTAATATGTCTCAATTTCATATATATGAACAGACAATCTCCATTAAAGCTGTTGCATGCACCTATGCTTGGTGTGCACAACATAGAAGTGACATTCTATTAAATTCACCCTTCACGGCTGTGTGGAAATTCTTATGCAATACCATTGCATCTCCAATTTGCAACTCTGAGGTGAGTTTTCAGGCATCCTGTTGGAAAATATGGCCTATTTTTTAACATTTTATTTTCAATTTTTATAACTTTTTGTGGCTAATATGGTTGCCTCAAACCAGACTGAAGCAGAAATATGTCTTGCTGCATATGAAGCATTAGCGCCTGCGTTGAAGGCCCTTATCTCTGTATTGTCTTCTCAAACTTTGCTCCTTTTTAGGGAAAATAGCAAGTCATTGCAACCTGCAATGGAAGGTGAACCTTGGTTAGATACCTTGGTTCTTTCTTTTCTTCAGAATATCAATAATCTTCTTGCTGTTGGATTTATGGCCCGCACGAGGCGGGCAGTTTTGCTTAATTGGAAGGTAATGCTTATTTGTTATATTTACGGTTGGTCTCCCTTCATCTTTTTCGCTTCATCTTTTTCGTTTAGTTGTGGTGTCTGAACTCATTCATAGTTGTAATGTTGATTCTGACGCAATCCAGAAATTGGAGTTGTTGATTTGAATCTTACCAATCGAGCGTTGTTGGGGAAGTGGGTATGGAAGTTTGCAAATGAGAAAGATTCGATATGGAAGAAATTCTTTTGTAGTAAACATAATATGAGTTGTCATTCCTTGAATATCACTAAGGCCCTCTCTCAAAAAGACTCGTGGATTTGGAGGGGAATTGTCAATAACTTCTCAAAGAATGACTTCATTGAAGGTTGCCTTAGATCTCATGCAAAAATACAAATAGGGAATGTAAAATTTGTCTCTTTTTGGAAGGATACTTGGCTTGGGGATTGTCCATTAAAAATACTTTTTCCTAGGATTTTTGCACTTTCTACTAACAAAGATGGCAATGTGGCTGATTTTGGAAGTTTTGACTTGAATGGATGGGAGTGGAATATTAAAACGAGGAGGAATCTATGTGATTGGGAAGTGTTGCAGTTGGTTGAGTTATTGAACAGCCTTAAAGACATTAAACTGATTGAGTCTTTGGAGGATTGTTTGTTGTGGGATGGCTTGGGGGAGGGGTTGTTTTCTGTCAAAGAGTTCAGGAAATCTCTAGAGTCTGTTTATGAGGATACATATTAGTGGAGAAACTGTGTTTGGCTGGGGTTAGTCCCTCCTAGAGTGGAGACTTTCCTTTGGCAGCTATCTCATCAAAAAGTTTATGTTAGAATGGAATTGATGAAAAGGGGGGTTCCTATAGGGGAGAATACTCTTTGCCCTTTATGCAACCTATGCGATGAATCAGTCCAGCATCTTTTTTTGTTCTGTCAAGTTTCATGGGAGCTATGGAATAAACTAATTTGTTATTGGGGTATTAGTCTAGCTTTTCCACTTGACCCTCCATCCTTACTTAGTTCTTGGTTTGATTTGAGGCCTACTTCGGTTATCTGGAAGTTTATTCCGGGTGTAGTGTTATGGTCAATTTGGAGAATTAGAAATGAAATTACCTTTGATAATGGCAATTTGGATAGACTTTCACTGTTTTTCACTGTTCGGTTAAGGCTAGCAAGATGGTTTCTAGCAAAATATCCTCTTTCCTCTATTAAGGTGGATTCTCTAATTGGTGATCCTTCCTTGGCAGATAGTATCTCTGCTTCTAAGGAACTACTCAGACCTGTGTGCTGGTGGATTCCTCCTCTAGTAGATTTTTTTTAAGTTGAATGTGGATGGGGCTTTTAGTAGAATTGGGAGAGTTGCTGGAATAGGGGGTCTTCTCAGGGATTGGAATCAGGTTATACTTGTCTCTTTTTTCAGAAAATGTTGGTCCTTCTCATCCCTATTAGCATAACTGAAAGCTATAAAAAGAGCATTGATATCTTTGTTTCTTCAGAATGGTTGTTGAAGGGCAGACTCATTATTGAAAGTGATTGCAAGCTTGTAGTGGATTGGATCAAAGACCAAGTTTTGGTTCCTGTTTTCCTTTCAAATTTTGTTAAGGAAATTGTATCTATTGTTTCTTTTAGAAATTTTATTGTTAGGTGGATTCCAAGGTCTTGTAATTGCGAGGTTGACAAGCTAGCAAAAGAGGGGATCGGGTGACGATTTTTTCTGTTTTAGTTGGTGTTTGTTTATGAGCTAAGAAGCTAGAGGAGTGTGTGAGGTCTTATATTGTATGTAAAAGTGTTTTTAAGTCTTATGTAACTTGGCTATCATTAATAAATTGAGGTACTCTTTTCCTCCTTCCGCTAGTTGGGTCTTACCTTAGGGGTAAGGTCCACTAAGAGGGAGGTTTTTAATGAGACCTCCTATTCCTATCAAAAAAAAAAAAAGAAATTGGATAACAAATGATAAAAATTTTATCTATAATATATTTTTAAAATTTTTATTAAGTTTTCCTTCTAATTCTGCCTTCAGAGATTGATGGTGACCTAAATTTTTTGCTTTGTATCAGTACTTTTAAATTCATGTTCTTGTTCCCTTCTAATTTGCCGTAACCATAAAAATGTCGCATGAAAATCTTGAGAAACTCATTCCTTAACAGCCTCCACAACTCCTTTTTACATTCTACCATCTGATCCTACTCCCCTTTGGACAAGATTCCACCTTGCGACTTCCTTTCCCAATTCTCTATCTTTCCTTCAAGAACCGAAATGGAGTTTGACAGACCAACATTGCTGATTCCAGGCCAACTTCTAATCTGGATTTTAACGTTATGAAGCATTCTGAAAATTCCCCCAAAATTCCTCTTATTCTTCTCAACTGCCACAAGATTAACCACAAAATCATCAAAGCCTTTCTCCTGTAAAAGATAATTGAAGAATCTAAAAGGTTTTGGGCCCAAAAAAACCATGAGTGAGACTGGTAGAGAGAGAATTAGAGAGCTTGAGACAGTTCGTTCTTCTTCCGATAAGGAATGGACTGTTTTCATAGATAATCTTAGTAAGAGAGTTACTAGAAGAGAGTTAAGAGAGATCTTTGATATTTACGGTCGTGTTATAAGGATTTTTATTCCAAGTTTTTATGGTGAAACCAAATTATAAGTCGTCGACTTTTGCCTTTGTGCAATATGCGAAGGAGGAAGGTTGTAGAAGAGCGATTCAGAATGTCAATGGCACATTGATAGATGGGAGAAGAGTCTCAGTGGGGGTTGCAAAGTATAGGAAGGAAAGGAGAAGAGCAACTGATGACAAAAGTTTACAGGGGGAAGTAAAAAAGCAAGTGAGAGGGGAGGAAGGTAGGCAGCAGGTGGTTTTGGAGAAGCAGAACAGCCCTAGGGATGGCAGAACGTACAAAGAGGTGGTGAACGCACAGGATAGAGAGGAGTATGATAGGGCGGGAAGTTATGAAAGACCGAGTAAGGAAGCAGTTGTCTCTGTGGATGGGAGGAGGGAAGTTCCAGTGAGTAAAAGGACCAGAGAGGGTCTCTCAGGTATGGTTAATGGGATGAGGAATTTGTGGGAAATGCATATTCCCCCGGATGATTATAATTGGGTGAAAAGATCTTTAACTGGGATTATCAAACCTCATTTAGATTTGGAGATAGTGGTAAAGAGGCTGGCTAGTGAGGGGATTAAGGTTAAGGGAGCTAAATGGGGATTTACATGGAACTCATGTATCCTAATGTTTGGTTCGATGGAAGATTTTGAGGAGGCTTGGTCAAGTAGACGGGAGGAACTGTTCTTCTGGTTCGACTGGCTTGATCCGGTTATGAATGTTGATGGTGTTCCGATGGCATTTTGTTCAATAGACTTAGTTGGGATCCCTTTACTTTGCTGGAATATTCCCTTTCTGGAAAAACTTGTATTAAGATGGGGGAAGCTGGTATGCTTTCATGAGTCGACGGTCAGAAAAGAGGACATGGCGGTAGCACGAGTTCTATTGAGGGTGGCCAGTCCATTCGATATCCAGGAATCTGTTACATTGGGTGCGTATGGGAGATCTTTTAAGGTCAAAATTACTGTGGGATCGGTTAGTTTACAACAGGAGAGTTTTTCTGCAAAAAATTCTATGGTGGCGGGAGAAGGTAGGTTCAGAGATGAAGCTTCATCAGAGGAGGAAGAGGATCGGTACTCAGGCGGGGTGGGCGGTCTAGAATTGCTAGCTGTAGAGTCTAGGGACAAAGTAGACAGGAGGCTGGTAGGAGAAGTTGGTACATCAGAGGCAGGGGGCAAAGGGTCGGTAAGGGTGGTTGGTGCAGATTTGGCAGGCGGCAAAGGGGGGCAGCATTTAATGTTGCAGGAAAATGAAGGTCAACATAGTGGTGTGAAGGTGTCAGACTTTCCTGGAAAAAATTTGAATTTGGAAGGGGATTTTCGAGGTCTTGGGTTCAGGAAAGTCTTCCTTAATGAAAGTGATAAAGCCCAGTCAAAGGAATCCAGTGAGCCCAATTCTATTTCTGGGCCAGCTTCGATTTTAAATAAATTGGGCTATGGTAAACTTAAAGAGTCTTGGGTGGAGGCAGTAGGAGAGCAACATCAAAATGTTTTGTTTGAACCCAATGAACAGAATTTGGTTACTGTTTCATCAGATCTTAACTCTTTTTCGACATGTGATGGGGACAAGGCTAGATTTCAGTCCCAGCCGTGTGGTATTCTAAAAGAGTCTAATAAAGATATGTCAGAGGCGGTAGAAGTGCTGGACAAGGAAGTAAGCAGTGTAGAGGAAGCAATGGTGGAAAGGGAAGCAAGGACAGTCACCACGGGTAGCATTCAGGGGTCAGGGCATAACAAAGGGTCTTTTGCAAAAGGTTTAAGAAGTTGGAGTCCATTAGAACAGTTGTCTAGGAGTATTCACATTAGAAATGCATCGATTGGAAGGCGGAGTGGTGGAGCTATATCTAGAGTTTATAGAAGATCTAGAAACAGAAAGGTGTGGTTTAACCCAAGTCGAGAGGAGGGGGTAGTGCAACCCTTGGTGTTGATGGATCTTAACAGGAATATTAGTAAGCCTATCCTAAGTAACTATTCTTTCCCCAAGATTTTTGAGGGAAGTCCCACAGAGGTTGAGGTGGAAGGCGAATCCAGTTTCATTTCAGCAGGAGACAACTTTCAGCAGGATAAGAGTGTAGAAGTGGTTGGTTCTGGGAGCCAGTGTAATCCAGTGGGTAGGAAGGAGAAGGGAAGAAGGAGAAGGATCTTGACTAGGGAAGCTCTGGATGTGGCTAGCATTCGTACAGTGTCTTCCTCTAATTTCTCGATTTTCTTGGAGGAGGCTCTGGCCACCTGGGAAGTTAGTAAAATTCTAGGGATCTCATTTAAAGAGGGGAAGAAGATATTCTTGGAAAAAATTATTAATCTTGAGGAGGGATTGGTTAAAGATAGGGAAGGGACGGGCCCGGGGGAATAGGTTTCTGGTTTATTTCTTTACTTCGAGGATTTTCTGTTTTTGTGTATATATGATGAAGATTAAGATAATTTCATGGAACGTCAGGGGCTTGGGTAAAAAGGAGAAATCTAGAGCTGTAGCAAATATGGTTAAGAAGCATAAGCCGTGTATTCTTCTCATCCAAGAAACTAAGTTAGAATGTTGTTCTCAGGCATTGTGGAGGAGGTTAGGTGGAAGGTTTCTTAATGGAGGAACTTTCGTTCCAGCAGTGGGTTCGGCAGGTGGACTGTTGGTCTTGTGGAATGATATGGTTTTCGAAGTTTCAAATAGCCATTTAACGGGCAGATTCATAGCAGTTTTTGGAAGATTTAAGAATTCAAATGAAGAGTGTGTGATTATTAATGTTTATGGTCCTTCAATTGATTCAGAAAAGGAGGAATTTTTCAGGGAGTTGTTGGATTTTGTCGCTGCTCAAACCGTGGCAGTCTGCATTGGGGGTGACTTAAATGTGTATCTGGATCCGGCTGAGAAGTTGGGAAAGTCTCAGAATTGGCTATCTATTGATATTCTTAGAAATTTTCTGGTGCAAACTAACTTAATAGATCTCCCTATGGTAGGGGGAAGATTTACTTGGTGTAACAAAAGAGAGACTTCTACTTGGGTCAGACTGGACCGGTTTCTTATATCTGGGAATTTTCTGTTATGTTTTCGAATGTAGTGCAGAGCCTATTACCTAGGTCTTTATCTGATCATAATCCTGTCTTATTGGAGGAAAAAACAGTAGATTGGGGTCCTAAACCGTTCAGATTTTTTAATTATCTTCTAGAGGAGAAAGGTTTTGAGGAGTTGGTTCAATCGTCTTTGGAAAATTGGAGGGGGAGTAAGAGCAGAAGGGGATTCTTCAGTTTTTTACAAGGTACAAAAAAATCAATAAAAAAGTGGTCTGGCAGCAAGTTTCAGGGGATTGCAGAGTCTATTTCAGAGTTGGAATTGAAGATCCAGGATTTAGAATTTAAGGCACAAGACGTTGTTCTCTCACAGCAGGAATGGGATCAGTTGTCTCAGTTCAGAACGAATCTATGGAGGTTGTATAGGGTGGAAGAAAGTATTTGGTTTCAGAAGTCTAGGACAAAATGGATAAAAGATGGGGATAGAAATACAAGATTCTTTCATCTGTCTGCGTTAAACAGGAGCAAGAGGAACGAAATAACAAGTCTGATGATTAATGGTTCTGTTGTTTCAGACCCGGATTTGATAAAGGCACATATTACGAACTACTTTAAGAATGCTTATAGCTACAAGTCTATAATGGAAGTGGAAGCTTTATCTCTGGATTTCGCCAAGCTGACAGAAAGTCAATCTACAAAACTTGAGGAGCAGTTCAATGAACAGGAAATCTGGCAAGCAATAGCCTATTCGGACAGCTCTAAAGCTCCAGGTCCGGATGGCTTCACAATGGGCTTCTTCAAGAAATGCTGGCCGACTCTAAAGGAGCATGTTTTGAGGTTTTTTCAAGATTTTTATTTGGGCAGGGATTGGGAACATGGGGTTAATCATGCGTTCATTACGCTCATTCCAAAGAAACTAAATTCGGATAGTGTGGGGGACTTTAGGCCAATTAGTCTTGTGGGTAGTCTTTACAAGATTCTCTCTAAAGTGCTATCTAAGAGACTTAGCTGCTGTGTTGGTGACGTTATTAGTCAATCTCAGTTCGCCTTTATACCGGGGAGACAGCTGCTGGATTGTGCCTTCATTGCGAATGAAGGAATTGATTATTGGAGAAAACAAGGGTTGAGAGGAGTAGTGCTAAAAGTTGATTTCCGTAGAGCCTATGATTCTGTGGAATGGCCTATTTTATTTAGAGCAATGATTTGAGATGGGTTTTGGTAACAGATGGTCTGCTTGGATTTCACAGTGTCTTTCAACAGCTTCGATTTCAATTCTTGTGAATGGGTCTCCTTCGGATGAGTTCCCAATGGAAAAAGGTTTACGACAAGGTTGTAGTCTCTCTCCATTATTGTTTAACATTGTGGGTGAGTTGCTTCATTTGATGCTTTCTAAAGCAGTGGACAAGGGACTATTCTAGGGGTTTACAATTGGCAAAAATGATAATACAACTAAGCTGTCTCATCTTCAGTTCGCTGACGACCTAATCATTTTTTTGCCAAGCTTCGATTTCTCAGCTCAAGAACGTTAAACGAGTGTTGAGGATTTTTAGTATAATGGCAGGTCTGCATTTAAATTTGGTAAAGAGTAAGCTGTTTGGGATTAACATGGAGGACGATGAATTAAAAGATTGGGCTTCACAAGTGGGTTGCTTAGTAGGTTCCTTTCCAACAGAATATTTGGGCCTTCCTTTGGGTGCCAAGAAGAATTCAGAGGCTCTTTGGGATCCTGTTTTTAAGAACTTTAGTGCCAAACTTGCTGGGTGGAAAGCTTCATGTTTATCATTGGCCGGTAGGACTGTTTTACTGAAATCGGTGTTATCTTCCTTACCAATTTTCTTCCTTTCTTTGTTTAGAATGCCATGTATTATTGGTAAGAAGTTAAACTCGTTAATGGCCAATTTCCTATGGGGTGATAAGGAGGGAAAGAGGAGAATCCACTGGGTGAATTGGAGCTTGGTTTGCAGATCAATAAATTGTGGTGGATTAGGTGTTTTTGATTTGAACCTCACTAATCGGGCTCTTCTAGGTAAGTGGGTGTGGAAATTTGCCAATGACAAAAATTCCATTTGGAAAGGCGTGCTGTGTAGCAGACATAAGGTTAGTAGGAATTCGTTGTCGATTAGGGAGGTCTCTCATCCTCATTCATCTTGGATTTTGAGAGGAATAGCTAATAATTATCTGAAGGATGATTCGGTGGGAGATTGTCTAAGGTCAAATTCGAAATTGAAAGTAGGAAATGGCAAGTCTATTTCTTTTTGGAATGACATTTGGGCGGATGACTGTCCTCTGAAATTCCTTTTTCCAAGAATTTTTGTGCTTTCCCCTATTAAAGAGGGGAAAGTTGAGGAGTTTGGCAGCTTCGAATCGAGTGGTTGGGTGTGGACTGTTCAGACCAGGAGAAATTTGTGTGATTGGGAATTGGTCCAATGGTTGGAGTTGATGTCTAAGTTGAAGGATATTCAACTTTCAGAACTTGTGGATGATTTTTTATCGTGGACTGCTAGTGGAGATGGATTGTTCTCAGTTAAATCTTGTAGGAATACTCTCGGTATTACGTCTGGGGGTACTGCAGTGTGGTCGAAAGGGGTTTGGCAAGGCTTTGCACCACCTCGGGTGGAAGCTTTTCTTTGGCAACTTGCTCATCAGAAATTAGCTGTCAAAGTCGAGTTGGTCAAGAGAGGTATACCCCTAGGGGATGATATTCTGTGTCCCTATTGTAAGAATCAGGAGGAATCTGTGCAGCATCTATTCATCTCTTGTACGGTGGTTTGGGAATTATGGAATAAGGTAGCTAATTTCTGGGATATTGCCATGGTTCTACCTCAGGATCCTCCTTCTCTTCTTTGTTCCTGGAACGAGTTGAGGGCGAAATCTACGATTTGGAAGTTTATTCCGGGAGCCATCTTTTGGTCTGTTTGGAAATTTAGGAACGCAAGGGTTTTCGAAGGAACTCCTATTGACAAAGTGTCACTTTTCTTCATTGTTAGATTCAGGATTGCCAAATGGTTCCTAGCCAAATTTTCGGGTATAACTATACATGAGGATGTGCTGATTGGTAATCCATCTCTAGCAGATGGTGTTTTCTTCTAGTAATGTTATTGATAGTGTTGTTTTGCGCTGGTTACCCCCACCAGTTGACTTCCTAAAGATGAATGTAGATGGAGCCGTTAGGCAGATTGATTCGGGTGGAGGTATTGGAGGTTTATTAAGAGATTGGAATGGTTGCACTCTTTTGACTTTCTCCGAGAGTATTGGTCAAGCAATCCCCCCTCTGGCAGAATTAAAAGCTATAAAAAGAGGCTTGGATATTTTTC
Organism: Hibiscus syriacus; assembly: GCF_006381635.1. Lineage (NCBI taxonomy): Eukaryota > Viridiplantae > Streptophyta > Magnoliopsida > Malvales > Malvaceae > Hibiscus > Hibiscus syriacus. Next base: position 142,866 of record NW_024063007.1, read on the forward strand.
TGTCTTCTAGGTGGGCTTCGGTAGCTAGGTTGATCGTCGAAAGTGATTGCTCGTCTGCAGTGGAATGGATTCATTCTCCGGTTCTGGCACCTATTTTTTTCATGCCTATTGTTTTCCAGATTTCAAGGCTTATTAGTGATAAGGTTCATTTTAGTTAGGTTGATTCCTAGGGTGTGTAATGGAGAGGCAGATATCTTAGCTAAGAAAGGGATTGGGTGATTGTAAGGGTCTTTTTATGATTTTCGTAATTTTGGGTGTAGGTTTTATGACGGGAGGAGTGTTTCAGTCTTATGTCAAGCAATTTAGTGTTATTTTTTACTATTATGTAACTTTCATTATTTATAAAAGTTCCAAGGCACTCTTTCCCTCCTTCCTATGATTAATGACCTTTCTATAAGGTCCTTAGTTAAGAAGGGGGGTTTTAACGAGGCCTTTCTTTCCTATCAAAAGAAAATCTTGAGAAAAAAGAGGTTTTGAATTCTAATAAAAGTGGTTTGCATGTTAATACAGTTACATTTCATAACTTAATAGACGGTTTAAATTGCATTAGTATGATGTTTTGAATTCTAATGCGAGCCAATCATTAATGTGTTCTAGTTCGGATGAATTTTGAATTTTTCCTTGTTAAAATATCTTTTCTAATGTGCAACGTAGCATTTTGAATTTACTTTGTGACCATTACAAAATCATGACTAAAAGTTTTTTCTTTTCTTTTCTGTGCAGTTCTTTTAATATTCTTATTTTTAATATTCAAGTTCATCATTAAAAGTAACAAATTCATAAACCAAAATACTATTTGATTTTCTGTGATTGATGCAGTGGGTTATCTTAGATTCTCTGCTCTCAATTCCTTACTATGCTTTTGAGAGTAAGCTTCAACTAGAGGATGGTAGCTTTTTTTTCTCAGATGCTGCTCTGATAAACATTTTTACTGATACTGTTGAGAGGTAAAAAACTAACGGAGCTTAATTTATTTATTACTTATTTGAAGATGGTTGCATGGTGAATATCTTGCAGTACTTAATTTTTTACAGTACTATGGCTTTTTTTTTTATAGGAAAGGTAGGCCTCTTTAAAAAACCCCTTCATGATTAACGGATCACACGGTGCTCCTTAATCAGCGGAAGGAGGAAAAGAGTGCCTCAATAATTCATTGATAACCACAAGTTACAAAGACTTAAAACAACCATACAATCTATCATACAAATAAGCAACCCAAAACCTAATAGAAACCCAACTAAACAAAACAGAGATCTATCCAATACCAGCCTTAGCTAAACTATCAGCCTCAACATTGGCTGACCTAGCAACCCATCTAATACTACTATTCAGTCCACTAACCTTGCCAACAATAGCTGTCACAATGTCTAAGTAAACATAGGGACAACGGTCGATGTTCTTGACTCAATCCACTGCTAATTTACTGTCTGATTCAACAATTAACCTTTCCTTAAACCGCTGCTGAAACGAGTCAAAGAAAGATAACCCTTTCATAATTGCCTTGAGTTCTAACAAAACAGGAGGACCTGGACCAGCAGCCTCTTGAAAAGAGCCCACCACCGAACCATCATGAACTCTAAGAATGCCCCCAACACCACTCTTCCTCCAATCTGCAGTCACAGCCGCATCCACATTCAGCTTAATAAATCCTTCTGGAGGATTAGACCAGGACACAGTTTTGATAATAGGAGAGCTTAATAAGGAGCAGCAATCCCCAAGTGAAGGGTCACAAATAAGAGAGTCCTTAGGGATAGATACAACCTTGTAGTAAGCTAAGAACCAAGCAGCCAGTCTACACCTTGCCAAAAAGAATAAATCAATTTGATCTACCTTCCCCCCTCGAAAACAATTGCATTCCTACCCTTCCACATTGTACCAGAGTATTTGTAGTAAGCAGAATGTGCTTCTATGTAAACATTTATTTCCACAACTTGCATTTTTACATATATTGCTAGCATGTTATATGATGGAATGTTTCCCCCCTATCAATGTTTTTCTGACAAGATCATTATACCCAAATAACTTTGCAGTCTTGAGAATGCTGGGGAGGGTTCTGTTTTACCCATGTTGAGATCCATCAGATTGGCTTTGGAGCTATTTGCTTCAAGAAGGTTGCCTTCAGTTGGTTCCAGATTCGCTGGTGTAGATTCTCAGGTTCACATAATTTTTCTGATTTTAAGCTTATGCATATATGATATTTTTTCAATGCATTTTGAGGGCCTTTTGCTCGGTATGGTTTATGTGTGAATTGTGATGCAATTGCTATTTCAACACTGTTGCAGAATATTAAGTTTGAGATTTCAATATTTGGTTATCATTTCTGCACTCTTTATGCGTTAAAAGCAATGTTCGTTTATAGTTTTGATTAAGGATGGTTGAATACCTCAGTTACGCTATTGTGGAACACGGTTATTCATCACCGGGGTCTTTTCTGGGGGTCCTGGATACATGGTTTATTTTATCTTCAAAATGATGGCAGAGGATAATGTTGCAAATTCTAGACTGAATTTCCCTGCCCTGAATTTTATAGACACTAAATTTTTTTCTTTCATTAGCAATGGTAGCCACAAAATCAATTTGATATTTTTTGAGGTAATTCATAGTTTCAGTAATTTGTGTCAGAAATAAAAAACAGATAAGTCACGCTGTATCTCAATGTATGATGGTGTTCATTTGTATTCTTTCACCAGTTTCTTTCTTGGTGTTGTTTTTTATTGTCATTTGTTTGAGCGATTTTGTTATGGGTTGGCTTTGTTATTGGCATCATATTTTTGGATTATTATTAGGAAATTAATTTATTAATATCTTATTAAGAGAAGTATTTGGTTATTATTAGAAAACCAATTATTAGTATTTTATTAGAAGTATTATGATATCTTATTTATTGGTATCTTATACTATTAGAAGTCTTCCCTTAGCTGGAGTATTTGTTTTAATTACTTGCTTAGTTGAAGTGATCGCTATTAAACAGATTAGTGACTCTATGGCTGATAGGAAAGTAAACCCTTTACCTAAGAAAAACCAAACCAAACGTTTACAGCCTCTACCAATGCCTTTTCCTTGTCCCATCCATCAGCCATATCGGCAAAAATTGTGGCAGTTGCTATCAACTTCACTGGTTATCTAATTCACCCATTCTATACTCATATCTAACAGTCAATCTTTCTCTTTAAACCCGATCCAGAAAACCTTCAACTCTATATTGGAATCCGAAAATTTTAATGGGGTCTAAATTTGATGGGCTATTTGTGAAGATTGTGAATGCCGATAAGAAGTTTGATGACATTTATCCAATGATGCTACTCAATGACATTTATTAGGTCGCTCCCTTCTCTAATTCTACATTATCAACCTTTACTTCTGTTTTCCCTTAATTTCTGAAGGTAATTTCTGTGTTGTCTTTTCTATATTATTGCCTTGGTAAACTGCCTTTTTTATATTGCCATTTTTGTTTGTGTGTGTCTTTGATTCGCAAACATGTTAGTGGAAATGCTCAGAGAAACAAATTATGCAGACATGAAGGAATCTTAATTCATCCGTAGCATTTTTCCATTTACCATCTAATCTTGTAGTATCTTTGTTTCATTGAAGAAGCTATATTAACAATATCAATTGATGCAGATGATTTGGCGTTTGGTTCATTCCTCTTGGATATTACATACCAGCTGCAACAAGCGGAGGGTTGCACATATTGCTGCTTTGTTATCTTCTGTCTTGCATCCATCCTTGTTTTGTGATGTAGACATGCATGATACTGATAATGAACCTGGGCCGCTAAAATGGGTGTGTGGTTCTTCTCTTCTGCATGTGCATATGTGCATTATATATGGGGTTGGGTGTGAGTGTAAGGGTGTTACTATATTGTCCATATGCATTTTTTTTGCATGTAGTAGTTCTAGTGGGCTATCTCATTTGTTTCTTCACATCAATGGTACAGTTTGTTGAAAAGCTTTTGGAGGAGGGCACAAAAAGTCCCCGGACGATTCGTCTTGCAGCTTTACATTTAACGGGGCTCTTTCTCTCAAATCCAACGACTATAAAATACTACATAAAAGAACTGAAACTACTAACACTCTATGGCTCTGGTGTTTTATCATTCTTTTCCCACTTTTTGGGTTATATCCATGTTATTTATTTATACTAGTCTTATACATAAACATAACTTCTGAATCTGAAATTTTTCCTCCAGTTGCTTTTGATGAGGATTTTGAAGCTGAATTAACTGAAAACCATGATGCAAGAACTGAAGTTTCATTATTGTCTAAAGCCCAAGATTCTGAGTTGACAGAGGTAGCTCTTCGATCTATCACTTTCTTGTTTCATTGTGTATGATAATTAATTTTCCAGATATAAGAATTTTAATGTTTTCTAGTGGCCCAAATGCAACTTTTTGTTCCTGAATGTCATTTTTTATGTATTAGGCTCTCTAAATAAATTGCTATTTAAGAGAAACATATTTGGTTTTTGTAAAATGTAGAGACCGTGTTCTGAAATTTTTCATATTATCCAAATTGTTTGATCATCTTGGAGGAACTTTGTGTCAACTTCTCATTGGTTTATAATAATTTTTCTTTATGGTGATTTTCTGAATATCCATTGCATAAAAATAGTAAATAAATTGCGTTCCCTGAATTACTGAATATATCAGCTTCTGTTTTCAGGCATTTTTAAACACGGAGTTATATGCACGTGTGTCTGTTGCTAATCTCTTTTACAAGCTGGCTCACTTGACTAATATGACGGGATCATCTATTGGAGACAAAGAATGCCAGTCAACCCTTGAATCTGGAAAATTGTTTCTGCTAGAGCTTCTGGATTCTGTGGTATTGTTCTTTTATATCAACATCAATTGATTGTTATTCCACATTGTAAAGGAGTATGATATAACTAATAATTTAATATGTTCAACAATGCAGTATGTTACCTCTTATTAGAAAATTAATTGCGTTGTTGTTGGAGTAAATTGAGTTTGTTGACAATGTGAAACAAGTTGACACAGGAAGGAAGTAGGGTCATGTTTTCAATTTATGCTTGCACGAGTCTTCTGACTAATTTGTATGATTGTTTCAAGAGAAGTGTGTGGTATATGTATGTAGAACCCTATCTCAAAGAAATATTATTTTCCCGTATTCATGTATCTCACTCTTGAAGTTACACAGAATGTCACATTGTTGGTTACAATGCTGCCTTAATTAACCATTTATATCCAACTTGCATGAAAAGAAAGTACGTTATGCTTTTCTGCATTTGTTGATAAGGGAAAACTTTCCTCTTCAACTTGGCATTCATTTTTGATGCAGCTAAATGATAAGGATCTTGCAAAAGAGTTGTATAAGAAGCATAGCGTGGTATCTGATACTTTTCTCTTCATTTTCTTCAGATTCTTATTTCTACTTTTCAGATTTATTAGAATGCTTGTTTTCTGTCCTGTCATTTCTTCAACAGATCCATAGGCGAAAAGTACGTGCTTGGCAGATGATATGTGTTCTGTCACAATTTGTTGATGATGATGTAGTTGGAGAAGTTACACATTGCTTGCAACTTGCTCTGTATGTAAGTAACTGTTGCTTCTTTTAGAAAATCTGATAGTTCTCTCTTAACTAATTATAGTTTGCTGAAGTTTCATAATATGGCAAGTTCAATAAGTTGTTTTGGAGAGAATACCAGGTAATTTTTTTTATTTTGATAAATATTTAATGGAAACTTATCTCAAATATATATTTTTTTCGAATGCTTGCTGTGTGTGCGTGTAGATAATGTTTGTTTTACTTTATACTTCTGAAAGGCAGAATGCTTCTATCTAATGCTGACACAGGTTGCTGTTAGGTGGTTTCATAAATCATGGAATGTTTATACAGGGATGCCTTTTTCCCTTTGTTGCTGCATATCCGTAGTATATGTGCTCGTTGTATGGTGCTCGTTGTAGTTAGCTCATTAGCTGCCATTGATAGTTAGAAGGGTGTAACTGATAATGTTAAATGGTTTTTAATCAATTATTTGACTTTTGGATGTGTAAAATGCTCTTGGATATGAATGGAACCTTTTTTCCCTTCAATGTTTATATTTTGATCGAATTGTTTAGTTTTGTTTGTTTGCGGTGTCCATGTTGTGTTTTAAGATTTCTTGATTGGAATTAATCCTATTTTATTTTCATCCTTATTTTGATTGAATTTCTATGCGGTACTAATTTGTACAGTAATATTATAATGTTTTATTTTATATCTCTGATTTGCTGCTCATGTCTCTTTGCAGAGAAACAACTTTCCTTCTGTTCGCCAGTACTTGGAAACATTTGCAATTAATATTTACTTGAAATTTCCCTCTTTGGTAACACACCATCTTAAATCTATTTACCAAGTAAAGCTTATTCATGCATTTGGAATATGTGCAGAAGCACACATATTCATTCCAGCATTCTGCATGCCTTAGTTGTTGAATATTATTTCAAGAGAGTGAAACAAGCCTGTCTAGACACCCATAAAGAAGAGGCCCCTTTGAATTTCAGCTTTCTTTTGCTTGGGATCATTTGCTAAAGGCTTCTTGAATGATGCTATTGCCATCTAGAAGGAATAGCCATATTTTCTGAAATCATGTTTGAGTCATAATTACTTGACATAAAAAATGTCCCTAGTTTCTATTAACTTTTAGGTCTTGTGGAGTCATTCAGCTGATATTATTTGATTGCGATAATCATATCACAGGTTTCAAAGCAATTGGTTCCCTTGTTTCGAGATTATGACATGAGACCTCAGGTAAGTAATGAAATAAGGATAACTGTGCTTCCTCTGCTTAAAGTTGTTTTGACATATTTTTTATTTAGTCATTCTTTTTTAGAATCTTATAAAAGTTTCCCGATCACACGACATAGCATCTATGAAGAATGATTTATATTGCCTTCATGCATAGTTGAATGGTTATTGATTTTATGCTGCATGCATAATCTATATACATAAAGGAAAGCATATACCTTACAAACAGATAGATAAGCATGCACGCCTTTAACCAATTTCCTAGTATAGTTAGAAGTGATACTCATTTTCGGGGGGGGGGGATATTAACTATTTTTTTTCATTTATTTACATTCTATTTGTGGTGAATGGGGATGTTACTACTACTGTATGTTTACCATATTGAACTTTGTGCATCAAATGCAGGCACTTTCTTCCTATGTCTTCATAGCAGCTAACGTGATCCTCCATGCTTCTAAAGACTTTCAAGTCAAGCATTTGGACGAACTACTTCCTCCCATACTCCCATTATTAACCTCACATCATCATAGCTTACGTGGCTTTACTCAGGTGAGTTTCTTGCAAGTTGACGAATGCCACATCTAAATTTTCATTATCTTTACTTTTTTAAAGCAATTTTCATTCGGACTTTCTTTGCAGGTTTTGTTACACCAAGTACTTGGCAAATTTTTCCCCCCACCAGATCTTAAAAGCTCCGAGTTCATACTTTTGGAAAAAAGGTGCTTCGAGGATTTGAAATTGTACCTGGCAAAGAATTCTGATTGCATGCGGTATGGCATTTATCTACATTTTCTAGTATCATACAATTGACAACTTTGTGATACTAAGAACTTCGAGCAATAAAAAAGAAAATTTCAAAGGCTGTCCATTAAATTTCCTTTGCAATGTGAACAAACTTAAAAAGAAGATTGTTATTATTTACTGAATAGTTTACAGCCTTTATAGAGTAGTCTAAGTGTAAATAAGAGAACAATCCCTAAAAATCAGTAACTCCCTAAGAATTAGAGACAAAGATTAGATCTTACCGTACAAGGAAACTCCTATGAATAAGATGAGTAATCTATCCTTAATTTTAGGGATTCTAACACTCCCCCTCAAGCTGGAGTGTAGATATTTATCAAACCCAACTTGCCAATAATTTCTTCAAACATGTTTCTGCTCAAGCTTTTGGTCAACAAGTCAGCAACTTGTTGTCTCGTAGGTATGTATGTAACACAAACCTCTCCCGAGTTAATTTTTTCTTTGATGAAGTGGCGATCAATTTCCACATGTTTGGTGCGATCATGGTGAACAAGATTATGTGCTATGTTGACAGTTGTCTGGTTGTCACAATGCATTTTTATAGGTCTTGTATAGGACACTTTTAGTTCTCCCAGTAGTCTTTGTATCCAGGTTCCTTCGCATATACCATGGGATAGTGCTCGATACTCTGCCTCTGCACTGCTGCGTGCTACAACATACTGTTTTTTACTTCTCCATGTTACAAGATTACCCCAAACGTAGCTACCACTTGTAGAACGTCTGTCGTTAATAGCACCTGCCCAGTCTGCATCAGTGTATACTTCTACACTTCGATTGCCAGTTTTCTTGAAGTGCAGGCCTTTACCTAGAGTCCCTTTGAGATACCTTAATATCCTGTACGTAGCTTCTAGATGTTTCTCCCTTGGAGCGTGCATGAACTGGTTGATAACACTCACACCGAAAGCTATGTTCGGACGAGTGTGAGATAGGTAGATAAGTCTCCCTACTAGTCGTTGATATCTCCCCCTGTCGATATATTCTCCATCCTGATCAGTGGGCCTCTAGAGATAAGGGTTGAGTTTTCAGTGGGACGGTAACCAGCAATTGTCATGGGTTTAGGTTCCTTTGAATCACCCATCATGACAAGTCGACGCTTCTCTTCTAACTTCTGCAAATGCTTCACCAATGGTTGGCAGGGGGGTTCTACCCAGAATTTGACCACACACCTCATCTAGCTCTCGGTTCAGTCCTGCTAGAAACTCATAGAGACGTTCATTGTTGAGGTGAGTCATAAACTTGGTATGTTCCACTCCTTATCCCCAGTCTGCCTCATAGTACATGTCCAGTTCCTGCCACAAAATTTTCAGATTATTGTAGTAGTGAGTTACTTCAAGTGTTCCTTGTCGGATGTCCTTCAACTTCAGTTTGATCTCAAATACTTGGGAGGCATTTCCAAGATCCGAGTAGTTTTCTTTGATTGCATCCCACATATCTTTTTGCAGTTTTGAAGAAGAGGTAGGTGCGACTAATATGGCCTTCCATTGAATTAATTAACCAAGCCATTACGATTGAGTTGTTGAGTTCCCAAGTGCCATAAGTTGGGTCTATTGTGGCTGGTCGTGGGATGCCTCTATTGATATATCCTAGTTTGCCACGACCACGAATTATCATAATGACCGATTGGGACCATTGCAAGAAATTTTTCCCATCTAGTCGATGGTTGATGATCATAAGAGAGGAATTAAGGTCCCCTTGAGGGGTTCCTTGATTGATATTTGGAATCATTGGAATCATTTGTGAGGTTTCAGTATCGGGTGAAGTTTCGATTGTGTCACCCATAGGTAGGAATAAAACAGGAGGCAAGAGAGATTAAAGAGGAGGGATGTTTGGGACAAGAGATTAGAGATGACGGAATCAAAAATCCTTAAATCTCCGATACCGTGAACAAACTTAAAAAAAGATTGTTATTATTTACTGAATAATTTACAACCTTTATAGAGTAGTCTAAGTGTAAATAAGAGAACAATCCCTAAAAATCAGTAACTCCCTAAGAATTAGAAACTAAGATTAGATTCTACTGTACAAGGAAACTCCTAGGAATAAGGTAAGTAATATATCCTTAATTTTAGGGATTCCAACTCAATGTTATGCATATTTTGTTATGTTTGTAACTTTGCCATTTCTCTGCCCATGTTGGAGTTGAAGTAGAGAAAATGGAAGACATAAAGGCTTCCAATGAAGTATAGTGATTTCAAAAGCAATTTCATGAATGCGGTTGCAGTACAATACTTTGAATCCTGACATGTATATTTTACTGCCTCTCAGCTTGCGAGATTCAATGGAAGGCTACCTTGATGCTTATAATCCAAAAACCTCTGTTACTCCTGCTGGAATTTTTGTTAGTCGGGTGGAGGTATGGTATTTCATAATGCAGTTGGCTATGTTCCGAAAATTTAGGAAACAAAGAGTTAGCTTATGAATTCCGAATTATGGTTTCAGAATTTTTTTCTGCGTGATTGAATTCTTGCATAAATGCTTTGATAAGCTAATTATGATTGTTGAAAATCCATCACTGGATAGAATACTATTGGTGGAAAATTTTCTTTCTTTTGGTGTGGATTCATTTAATACTATGGTTCTGTAATTAACTTAACTGCTGAATGTCTTTTTCTCCCTGAATTGATGGTTCTTATGGAAAGATCAGGGTTGCAAAATTTACTTGTTGCGTATCAACTATGAACTGTTGGATCAAAAAGTTAATATGGTGTTGCATTTCTTCACTTGTATGCTTTTGAGGAATGCTTTCACTAACTAGCAAAGGCTGGTATAGGTTGATTATTATGTTGTTGACTTCTATAGTTTGGTTTTAAGGCTCAAGAATTGTTGTAAGGGTTCTACTTGGATTTTTCTTTCCAAGGTTGTAATTCTTATTTTCTTCAATGAAATTATAAGGCACTCTTTTCCTCCTTCCGATGATTAAGAAGCTTCTTTACAAGCTCCATTAATCAAGAAGGAGGTTTTTAAAGAGACCTTCAAATCTTATCAAAAAAAAATTAACTCTCCTTTTCCTTTTGTGGTAAAAATTGCAGGAAATTGGTTTTGAATCTGTTCCAACATCTCTAATGGATCAAGTGCTCAACTTTCTAAATGTAAGCAGTTGTACGCTTTTATTTCTTCTGTCATGCTTTGTTGATAGCTAATTTTTCTGTTACTTAAGGATGTGAGGGAAGATCTGAGATGTTCGATGGCGAAGGATATTGTGACAATCAAGAATGAAAGCCTCAATATGGCTGAAGCGATTGAAGAACTGTCTAGTGCTTGTGAAAGGAAATTGGAGTTGCCTAAAGATGCTCATTTGGACTTCCAGAAAAAGATTACTCTCTCTGAACATAAGCAGGACTTGGGTTCCAGTTCCTTATTAGGCAAGGGAGAAGTTTACAAGCAACTTTTAGGTACGTATTAAGTTTGAGAACTAAACAATTTGAAGGTTAAAGCTCTTCACAGTTGATGCCTTATTTGTGAAACTGCATATTTTGGGCTGGATTTGGTGATTCTGTCAGTTACATTGTTAATCAATAGAGCCGGACATTCATGTTTTGACCCCTTCTATATCCCTCTTTACATATGATGACCCAAAGTTTTTAATTGATATATCGTGTCTTTAATAATGTGCAAAACAGAAATGGAAAAGGAAGATGATCTTCTTGATCAGTTGTGGAGGTCTAGAAGCTTGGCTATGGAGAAGATAAGAGGAAACCGGCAGCATATTATCCTAGTAGCATCATTTATTGATCGCATACCCAACCTTGCTGGATTGGCGCGTACCTGTGAGGTATTTTTTTGCCAGTTATTAAGTTATTTTTCTTTGTGCTTTGTGGCTTGATTCTTATTTAGGCTGTGTTTGGAAAGCCACCCAGTATGGTATTTGGGTACAATTGCTTGTCACAAGTGGCATGTTGAGTTAACACCATTGTAATTAGTGGGTCCCATTGAATTCAATGTAATTAGAGTGTTGCTCCAATTCTTCCAGTGGGTTAAAATTTGAGAGAATTATGCGCTTAATTATTCACGATGGACTTTCCAACTTTTTTTTTGTTGGGAAAACTATGTATTTAGTCGCCCAGCTATTCACGCGGTTCTGTTTTGGTCACCAACCATTAAAAATTAATAGTGATGTTAATGTGTCACCATAAGGTAATTCCACATCAACATTGAAAAAAAAATTATCACGTCAACAGTTCTGTTTATTTTTTAACGGCGGGTGACCAAAATGTAACTTTAGGTTTGATTTTGAAAAAAAAATAATTGGGTGTCCAAAACAGAACAGTGAGAATAGTTGGTTGGGTGATTAAATACGTAGTTTACCCTTTATTTTTATAAAAAGTATTCATTTTTTAATTCTTGGATTCTATCAAATTGAGAGTATTTATGCCCTGTAAGACAAACATGTATAGGAAATTAGAATTCTTTGTAATTATAAGTGGGTATAATTGCTACCCTAATAATTGAACTTTATTGCAATTACCCTGTCCAAATACACCCTTAGTTATTGCATATCTATTGTTTACACAACGCAATTATTGTTCCTTTCAGGTTTTTAAAGCACTGGGATTAGCTGTTGCAGATGCAAAAATAGTACATGACAAACAGTTTCAACTCATCAGGTTTGATGATAGTTTCACATGTTCTATAACTTTCTGTACCACCCCTTTTTGCTTGGCATTTATCATATGACTAAAAAGTTCCCCCTCCATGTTAGGTGTGGTCTGGTTCTTCAGTAAATAGAGTTATGATCTGCTTTTTTCATTTTAATTTACAAATATAGAAAGGAATTCTGTAGACTTCCAAGACTAATATTAATAAGGCCTTATTCACGGTTTCGCCCTTGAACTATATCCATTTTCCACTTTGGTACTTAAACTTATTCTTGGCCTATTTTAGTACTTGAACTATCATTCCGTCTAAATTTTTAAAACAGGTTGCAATACTAGCCAAAAACAATGCGCTATGTATTTGCCTTGTCCATGTCATTAATGATGTTATCTGCCACATGTAACATTTTTATTGGCTGACATTGCCAGCTGTTTTTCTTTTAATGCACTTTTTGAGGTAAATTGGAATGGAATGATCATTTAAGCACCAAAGTTAGAAAAAAGTATAGTTTGGGGTTTAAATCGAGTATTAGGCCTATTAATGATGCCATCATTTTTAAGGTTCCTAATGAGAGGCCGCTTAACGTTAGGTGAACGGTTGGGTTCTTCAGGCATTAGAGTTCGATCTGCTGTTTTATGCGAAAGGAATTCTGCAGAACTTGCAACAATAGTAATATAGCCATCATAGACTCAATATTGTTTGTTTTTAAGGTTCATATAGACTTAATCAAATCCTGGACTTGCATGTCTTGCACGTGACTTCCAATTTTCTAGATTTATGTTTCTTGTAAAAGTTCAGCGTATCATAATTTTGAAAATATAGAGTACATGGCAGAAGCATATGTGGTTTCATGATTTATGTAAGAATGACCTTTTGTTTCGGAACTCTGGTTCCCGGAACTTGATTCCAATGCGTTACCGAGTGCTTAACGCATTCACATGAATTGTGCTCTGCAGTGTGACGGCAGAGAAGTGGGTTCCTATTATAGAAGTCCCTGTAAATAGTGTGAAACAATTCTTGGAGAAAAAGAAGCGGGAAGGTTATTCGATCTTGGGATTAGAGCAAACTGCAAACAGTGTACCTCTTGATCAGTATATCTATCCGAAAAAGACTGTAAGTCAAATTCTTTAAAGCACACGTCCATTTGGCCTGGCATATTAGTTTCCATTGTATATCAGTGGAAGGCGCTTATCTGAAAGAAGAAGAAAAATACTAGCGACTTCAATCGATGTCGAGAGGGAATTCATGTCCCTGTTTTATTGTGTTGGTAGGTCTTGGTCCTTGGGCGTGAAAAGGAGGGTATACCAGTGGATATAATCCATGTCTTGGATGCTTGCATCGAGATACCTCAGTTGGGAGTTGTTCGATCACTCAACGTACATGTCAGTGGCGCCATTGCTTTATGGGAGTATTCTCGACAACAACGGTTATAGTACACTTTTAATTCTCTACTATACACCATTTTATGCGTAAAAATAAGCAGTCTTGGACATTTGTGTCATTGCCATTGTATGGTTCGTTTTAAATGAATCCATATTGCGCCCACTATTTTCAGTTTCTATCATTTGGCAAGTTGATGTATCTGAACTGCAACTTGATTATGTTCAATTTTGGGAATGGAGCCCATGAGACCTCTCATTTTGGGATATGGAATTAGGGATTGGCGAAGATGGTTGAGCTCTTGAAAATTTTAAATTCTCATGTAATTTAGATTTTTATATATTTTTTATTGATAGTTTATTTTTACTTCTAAAATTTTATAAGTTGATCTCTTAATATAAAATCATGTGTGTATCTTTGTTCTTGTTCTTAAATGATTGATAATTATATAAAAATTTCAAAGTTTTTTTTATGGTTTAAGAATGTTCGAAGAATTTTAATTTTTTTTAAATGATTTTTTTTATATTTGCATGATTTCACTTCAAAATATTATCAAGTTACTTATTTGATCAATGATGATAATTAAATCTAATAATTTTTCAGATTACGTGCCATTACATGTCGTTTTATGGTGCCGATAAGTGATGTATTTAAAATTTTCATTTTTAATATATTTTTTAAAATTTAAATTTTTTTAATGTTTTGAAGGATTTAATTAGTTTTTTAAGTTGAGTGCCCTAAATATTCTATAAAAAATTAATAATTGAAATTAGTGTGAGTTTTATTTGTTATTATTAATACATTAATTAAAAGTTTTATTGCAATCTATTTATTAATTCAATAATTGTTTTATCAATTTATAAATTTACTTGTAATATTATAAAAGATATAATGATTCCAATATTTTAAAATAAAAAAGGGGTTAAAGTCGAAACTTATGCAAGACAAGGTCCAAAAGTTTCACTAAACGATAAATGCAGTACGGGATGCATCCCAAATGTCTCCTGCCACGTGTGACTTTTTGGATTGTATTCTACAGGCCTGATAATATTTGCCATATATAAACTCATACTTATCCTTCACATAAACAATAACCCCAATTTGACATTTCATTCTTCTTATTGTGAACTTCAAATTCTTGGTTTTCACTGTTGAATTTTATTACTTTTCAGGTAGCCATGAATGCTCTTGCAGCAACCAACCGCAACTTTCAGCATGCAGCAAGGATACTTGGGTTGGACTCTAAGCTTCAGAAAAGCCTCTTGATACCCTTCAGAGAAATCAAAGTATGTTTTGCTTTGCACTCAATATTAGTTGGTTTTTTTTTTCATTTTTATTTAATTTTTACTTCACCATGCTCTTGTTATGGAGGTTTTTTACCATATGTTTTCAGGTTGAATGCACAGTTCCAAAAGATGATGGTTCTTTTGTGTCTTATATTGGATTTAGAATTCAACATGACAATGCTCGTGGACCTATGAAAGGCGGAATCCGTTACCACCCTGAGGTTATCATAATACATATTTTGACTTTTCTTTCACTGCCTCTGATATTCATGGATTTAGTCGTTTGATCGATGCCTTGATTGAGTTTCACCTGTTCCCCCCCCCCCCTTTGTAATTAGACTCTGTTTTGAGTGGATCAAAGTAGATTTATCAGTTTGGATTACTAGTTCTAAGTGATTCACACTTATGTTTGATAGTGAATTGGCTGATATATGGTTTGATCGAAGTGATCTAAATGGACAGAAAACATGTTCATACAGAGTACTGGTTGAAAGCGAGATTAGTGATTATAAATGATGAAATATGCCTATCGGGTTTATGACGATTTAATGTCGACTTTGAATATTCCAGTCTGTACTATGTATGAACCTGTTTTTCTGGTTCTAGGTTGATCCGGATGAGGTGAACGCACTGGCTCAGTTAATGACTTGGAAGACGGCTGTAGCAGATATTCCCTATGGTGGAGCAAAGGGTGGAATTGGGTGTAATCCTAGGGAGTTGAGTGCGAGCGAACTACAACGTGTTACTCGTGTTTTCACCCAGAAGATTCATGATCTTATCGGAACTCATAGAGATGTTCCTGCACCTGACATGGGAACGAATTCACAGGTAATCTGTTTCTTGTCCGATGAGATGCTATCAGACATTAGTTATTACCTTACTGTATTCTGTCAGCAATCACATTTGAAATTCACATGCAACTGTGCTTCTGTGTTGATCTCTCATTTGGGCAGACAATGGCATGGATTCTTGATGAATACTCGAAATTTCATAGTTATTCGCCCGCCGTTGTTACAGGAAAACCAGTCGTAAGTTTCCTTGCCAGAGTTTCCCACCTGAAGGGTTGCTCGGTAGAGTACAAACAGCTTTTTGATTCTTTGGTATTGGTTTGGCTTTGTAGGAGCTTGGGGGTTCACTAGGTAGAGAAGCTGCAACTGGAAGGGGGGTTGTTTTCGCAACTGAGTTTCTTCTTGCCGAATACGGAATGTCGATTCCGAATATGACGTTTTCTATCCAGGTACTTCCAAGATTCTTCCTCTATAATATGCTTCTTGTCTAGTATTTGGTTCAATAATTTGAATTACTATGTTCTTAGGGGTTTGGAAATGTGGGATCCTGGGCAGCAACATTTATTCATCAGAAAGGTGGAAAGGTTGTTGCAGTTAGTGACATTACTGGTGCAGTAAAAAACCAAAATGGAATTGATATCCCAGCTCTACTGAAACACAAAGAGAAAACTAGTAGTTTGAAAGATTTCGGAGGCGGAGACATCATGGATCCTAATGACTTGCTTGTTCATGAATGTGATGTTCTGATCCCATGTGCATTAGGTGGAGTTCTGAACAAGTATATACTCTGCAGTCTGAACTTCTTACAAAGAAAGTTTACAATTTATCAATTCCTTTCTTTGTTACTATGCAACTGAATTGATTTCGGTTTCTTTTAAAGGGAGAATGCTGCTGATGTGAAGGCAAAGTTTATTATAGAAGCCGCAAATCATCCCACTGATCCAGAAGCAGATGAAGTATTGTGGCAATTGTGCCTTAAACCAAGTCTTTTAACGATGTAACTTTCTTTTTAACATATTTACATACCGGAATCTCGATTTCGTGCAGATTTTGTCCAGGAAAGGTGTGGTTATACTCCCTGACATATATGCAAATTCTGGTGGCGTGACTGTAAGTTACTTCGAATGGGTTCAGGTAACACCAACTATTTCATTTTCCACTCTACTCTCTCAGCATAGTGGTTAGTTCTGCACTTATTTCATTCTTTTTGTGTGTGAGCATAACTGGTTTACAACAGAAGTTCATTATGCGTATATAACATGATCGTGCATATTGGTACAGAACATCCAAGGATTCATGTGGGAAGAAGAAAAGGTCAACTATGAGCTTAAGAGGTACATGAAGAGAGCTTTTGATGACATCAAAGCAATGTGTCATACTTATAACTGCAACCTCAGAATGGGAGCCTTCACCCTAGGAGTCAACAAGGTTGCTCGCGCTACGCTTTTGAGGGGTTGGGAAGCATGATGTTAGTCTTTTGTTTCTTCACCGTTTGCTCTGCAACTCTATCTGCTGCATTTTGTAAAAGTCTATAGGCTTTAACTCATATTCCCTGTTTTCCTATCAATCCCTTTTCTTAATCATGGCTAAAGCTTTAGATTCACAACGTAATGCCGATATGACTGCCGAATTCTCGTTTTAGCATTAAGAGTCTTAGCAAGAGATTTAAAGTTTCAATCGCGGTTAGTGAACTTTAGCCTGATATTGAACACACTCATTAAAGGGTCTTAGCCAAGACTTAGAAAACAGTAAATAAGAAAAGGGAAAAATAATGCATTTCATTGATGCTTAAATAATGCTCATAACATTCAAAACACTTACATTGCTAGGCACTTAAGAAACTATGAATTGTTAAAAGGACAGAGAGCTCAAAATGAACGAACCGGTGTCGTCGTCCTGCCATGTCGCCTCATGATTAAAAGCACTCCCACAACTGCAACAAACAATAGAGTTTTGCAAAGGAAGTTGCCCTACAACGCCATGAAGAACCCTACAACGCCTCCCGGCCTGCACATTACTCACAACAACAAATCATGGTTAAACAGTACAGATTTCACAATTCATGATATATATATATATATATATATATATAGATTTTCACAAACCATTAAGCAATTCGGCTTCAGGTAGATGGAATCTCTTCATCCATGCCCACCATGGTATGATGGATGTATCAAACACTACAGGGTCATCATTACTGGTGGTTTCTGGATTATCCTGTTACAAACAAAAGGAATCACATAAACCAGAAAGCACCAATGGAAGTGTCAGAGTATAAACTTACCAGCATCAATAACAGCATCCCCGTCAGTGGTACCATCTTTCTTAAACTGTTTCAAGTCCCAAGTTCCCCAAATCCACTTTGGGTCCTCAAACTTGCTCAAAACCTCAACTGCTGCACCAGAGGTCATACTCATAGCCGCTCCTTTAGACCCCACGGGTGTTGAGTCTTCAACGGCGGCAACTGAAGCTGAAATCCCGGCTCCATTTTCCGGTAAAGACTTGGGAATGGATAGTAGAAGAAAGGGCATGTTGAGAGGGAGAAAAGACGAGACAGATCGCGAGTTATTCGAGATCGACTCGATCAAGGCTCGATAAATACTTGGATCGAATGGACTCGACTCGAGCTCGACTCGAGTTTTTAACGAGCCGAAACGAGCTACTTGATATTCGACTCGAAAAGCTCGTGAGCAACTTGAAAATAATATATTAAGATTTTTTAAAATAAATTATTAATAATATTAACATTTATGTATTGATTTTTTAAATAGAGTAAGATTTCCATGTATTTAAGGTTCATGTTTGAGTTCGAGTTTGAGTTTGAGGTTTCAATCGAGTTAAATTTAAGAGAAAAAAATTCATTTTGAGCCTTTTCGAGCTGATCACGAGCTTCAGTTCAGGATTTCGAGTTCGATTCGAGCTTAAAAATTTTAAGTTCGCGAGTTTTCGAGTCGAGTCGAGCTCTATTTTAGAGTTTTTGAGTCTAGTCGAGCTCAGCAATACTCGAACTCGACTCGGCTCGTTTACACTTCTAGGAGTTTCAGTTCAATTCATGGTTGAGACTAGTTTGTTCGGATTGAGGTTGTCCTTTTCAGTTATTTCATATTTGGGCATGAAGTACGAACCAAATCAAACTACTGCAGTTAATGAGATGATAGTTATATTTAGAGAAGTCATGTTGAATCTTCAAAAAGATTATAAGAATATTTGAATTATTATTTTTAAATGATTTAAAATTAGAATAAATATTATTTATAATTATTCTATATTAATAAAAAATATATGGACATGAATAAATGAATTTGGGATTAATTATTAGTTAATTTAATGTGTTAGGATATTAATTTTTCTCAAATAATATGCATTTTAGATTAGTATTTTTTATTATGTAAGATAAAGGGTCTGTCACGTAAGAGAATATATCTTTTGTCTACAAAAGAAAGGAAAAAAGATAAAGCTTATAATATACAAAACTCTTATGAATATTGCCTAAAATAATAAATGCATATAGTATATCGAAGAAGTATAATATTAAAAGTATGAGCCGTGTGTGGCAACGCGTGTGTATTAGTTTTTTATATTAAATTAGTTAATAAATATATATTTAAAAGGTTATATTTAAATACATAAAAGAATTATATTAAGACTAATACATATGTGTTATTACTAACGTGTCTTCAACACGTAACGTGCATGTTTATTTTCTAATAAAATTGTATAATTTTTTAATATTTTTATTCTTTTTTTTATTTTAATTCAACCTTTAGAAGTTATGATCGAAGTTTGTCACATAAGCAGAAGGTGATTTCTATAAAAAAAATGTGTTTTCTATGCACATTTGTCCTACACGCAATCGAAGGAGTCAAGTATACTGCCACTGTGGATATGACAGTAACCGATATGTATAAGAACCTTCCAACGGTTAAACCCACGCTTCCCTCCGTCGGGAAGGTAGCTTCCATGGAAGCATAATAACCATACAGAAGAAGAGATGTTGACGTATAAAGAGCTCCCGACAATGGGAGGCCTATTATAATAACCAGAATCGTCCACACTGACAGATAAAAAGCTAAACCGTTGAGAATAAAGAAAGAGACAAGATCGGAGGGATTCATCATCATTTGTCCTGCTCGGTGTGCCCTTTGCCCTTGCTCCAGGCTGGTACTGTTGCCGTTGTTGGAGCCATTGTTTGCCTGTGCTTTATAATCATCTTGCCAGTACCCAACGGGAGGGCTAAGTCCAGCCTGGTAGCTGGCTGTTGCAATCAGTATAGCCACCACAAGAACCACTGTACGGATGTCGTTGTGTTTATTTTGGGTGTTGAATCCAAAATATTTGTCTCGTTTATCAATCAGGGTGAGTTCCCTGCTGAAGTAATCCCCCAGAGTCATGTTTGAGGTAAGATCAGATGCTTTTTTGCTTTAGCCTTGTGTAGAATCTTACCTAAGATGATCTACACAATGTTAATAAGAAACAAACCATACACAATAAATTATACCAGAATCCAACTGAACGTCAAAATCTAACAGTTCCAATTTCAGCGTTCTGCAATGATCCTTGCAGGTGAAATATATCCATAGCTGTTAAACCATCGAGGTTCTTCACGTTAACGTTGGCATTCTTAATCAACGTCTTCACCGCCTTCATGATCAAAAAACAAAGTTTAATTAATCAATTAACAATAATCATGTAGTGAAATTATTAGTTTACAGCAAGTAATTAAAGCTTGCCTCTGTCTGATTAGTAGATACGGCAATATGCAGAGCAGTGTTACCATCTTCATCTTTCCAGTTCAGAACGTCATCTTTGTCGGCTCGTCGAAGCCATCCCACAAGGACTTGGAAACTTTTATCGAGTAGTTTTTAACAGCAACATGCACAGCAGTCTCGCATTGAACTGTGGTGTCTTCAACAGACGATGGACAGGCAGAAAAAATTCAGCTAAAAGATCAGGATCTTCAATCTGTGCCAAATAGTGTAAAGGAGTAATCATCCCTTTTGCTTTCACTCGGATAAGCTGAGTGTTAAGTGTGATTAGCCCTCTCACCATTTTCATGCACTCATGCTGCAAAGCAATATGGAGAGGACTGAGCCCCATGTGATTTAGCTTCCAAGCAAGCGACGGTTTCAAGTTCGCTACTTCCATGGCAAAATGAGGCTTTCCTGCAACGGCAGCGACGTGCAATGGGGTATCGACGATCGGTATATGATCGATACGGTCTAAAATATATGGATCATCGGCGAGCAACGTGTATAGTGCATCAACGTCTCCGTTTTCGGCTGCCGTTCGCAACTGCTCATCCGTTAGGGACCAATGAAGCTAACTAGTCTGTGTTGCAATGGTTGGTGGACTTCTTGTTAGCTTCTTATGATAAGGATTGGCAGTGCATGTGGCGATATCTGATGCAATTGCTTGTAGCTTAATGCATAAAACGTCAGCATGGTTGAGTCAATTGATTGTTGTTAATGCTGACTTTTTCTTTCGCTGTTGTACAATTAAAATATAATGATAGACCAATATGAATAGCTAAGATGCTATATGAATTCAAAATTAGATTTTGTTGTAGAATTTTCTTTTTACTAATAGTGTTTAAAATTGGGTATATGCATTTTTGTGTGTCCAAATATCAAGTATTTGGAATTTTTGAATACTAGAATGTGGACTCATGTTTTGGCTCATTAAATTTGGATACCTATAAGTCGGGTATCTTATTTCTTGATCACGAGTACCTCATTCAATTTTTTTAATTTATTTTAAAAAAAATTATATTATTTCTAAAAAAATCATAGAAAAAATATATAATTTAAAATTTTATAGTACATAATCCACCCATAAAGCTTATAATTGAAAGATAAAATTTATTCAAAATTAAAATAAATAAATAAATATAATTAAATTTAGAATAAGTTTGAAGTTAAAATAAAAATAATTAGAGTGTTATGGTGAAATAATTTAAGGAATTTAGGATGTTAGAGTACAATAATTTAAGAATTATGAATAAAAAATAAAGTTAAAAAATATATGTATAAGAACATATCGACGGGTACCCGATTAAATATTATTTTATGATTCAGGCCCAATACAAAAACTCGCCAAAAATAACGGGCCATACACCCGACCTGAAAAATATATATATTTATACTATAAATACATGAGAATTTTAAACTAGGTCGACGGATGAACTCACCAAATCATCTAGATCCGGTATTTTTAAACCCTCCTATTTTTTACTATTCTAATTGAGTGAACATACTTCTAATTTGGTACGGAATTTTGGTCTAGAACTTTTTATTATTATATTATAAAAACTCATATTTTCTAGACTAAAGGATTAAAAAAGTTGGGAAGAATTTTTTAAAAATAAATATATTTGAATTCTTATGAATTTAATGCATTCAAATAAACTCCTATAAATAAAGAATGAAAGATATTTAATTTGACCATAGGAAAAGTTAATTGACTTTTTATCGTTATCGGTTGATCTTATGAATTAATTCTTATAAACTGGTTTAAAGATTATTCATCTTTGTCGATTGAGTCGCAAGTGAAGTGCAAAGGATTTTTTAAAGATTAAGTTGGTTCCTTCCCCAGTGTGTGGTTTTGGCTTGCTTGTCAAGTAATTGGTATTCTTTTGTTCTCAAGTTGATCTACTTGATCGTGTTGTTAATCAAACACAGTCGTTTTTCCTTTCTCCGGTCATTTCTTCTTTTGCCTCAGTTCCCTTTTTACATTGCCCTAATTTACGAATCCATAACCCTTCATTTCTCTTAATTCCCCCCCTTTCTCCTCATTCAGCTATGACAGTAAGGGAGCCATCAACGAGGAAAAAGAAGATGCGTAGACGTGGCGAAGATGATTTTGAGGTTTCCTTTAGCTATGAAAGAATTCCTCTAGTCCGCTTCTTGCGTGGTGTTATTGGCTGCCCTGAAGCGTGTTGTTCTGAGCACTGTGACATGCTGAAGGGTCAAGTAGTACATCAATGGCCTGAAGAAATACGGCTTAAGCTCGGCGGCAGTCGCGTAATCCTCGGTCTCAGTGTAGGAGAGTCCCAAAGCAACAAAATTCCGAAGAGATGAGAATGGGATCTCAAACTTCAAATTCAAAACGACATAAAAAAAGTGGATAATAGTTGCCTATCCTTCCCTAAGAAGCCGAAGTTCTGTAGTGGTTCGTTTACTAGGAATCCTTCATGTACTGATGAAGATAAATAAATGCTAGAAGTATTTTTTTTTCAAATAAGGACAACCGTTTTAAAATGATCAAACAAGTCGAGTTTCTTGCAAAAGTGGTTAAATAATAACTTTGGCATTCTTAAAGTAACAGTATGATGGCTTGAAATAATTTATCCCCATAAAATTGAAGGTTATAAGGTGAGTATTGAATATAAAGGCTTAATGTAAAAATTAGTGTTTAAATTGTTGTCACACCCCAAATTAGGCCTAATTTTTTTAAATTTTTACGATGACTAAATTAAATTTTAATTAAATTTGAGGATCAAAATGAAAATTCAGTTAAATTTATATCCAAACAAAAAGTAACAAAATCCAGAGTACCTATAGTGTAATTTATCCATTTTTTTGGGTTTAAAACCCCAATATTCAATCATTTCCCTTTTTTTGAAACTTATTCTCTCCCTCTTCAAACTTTCCCTTTTTAGTCAAGAATTTTGATCGTCGTTTGACTTCCGACCGTTCTCCATAATCAATACCGCTCATACAATGGTGTTCCTTACATCATCTTGAGTTTAACGGTGGTTACCTCGTTGTCGTCGTCGCCAGCGTATGGAGGGGTGAGTGAAAGCAAATTCTCGATGTTATCGAATCGAGCTCTCTGTCTTTCATCGTTGTGAACTGAGACTAGTAAGTACCTTAAAATGCTTGAAAATAATTTTTAGGATTTTTCGTAAATTTTTTCGACTGCCGCCACTGCACGTGGGGAAATCCCACCGCCTGGTGGGTTTCTAGAAAGTGGGTCAACCCGACCCGACAACCTGATCGAACTGACCACCGTTGACTGTTAACTGTTGATCGATGTTGACTTTTTTTGAAAACTTCCATCTTAACTTTTTTTCGATGTCATGAGTCTGATTTTGTGATCCGTTTTTACAAATTCTGACCCTAAAGGCCCGAATTTCTTATCAGACTACTTAGACCGGTACATGTGTGTTTCCTAATGGTGTTACATTACTATTTTAAACTATTCATCTGAACAGTTTTAGATTTCTGATGATACTGTATATTTTTACGAGACAATACCTAATTTTCTGAATACCAATTATCTGATATCTGATTTATCGTATATATATCTTTGAATATTGTATTTTTTTATATGATTTCTGAGTATGAAATATTTTTCATGTTTTACTAGATTAAACTACTGTTTTCACTTGAATACATACATGTTTATTACTATCATTGGGGGTATTATTGGAGGAAGTATATCAGGTATAGTCTATGACTTGTAAGACCTTACAACAGACTCCTCTGCTTTGTGCACAAGGTAAGTTCTTACCACAGATATTTATGTTATATATATAAGGTCCTTACTGGGTGTACATGTGGGTATATGGTTCTGGAAAACCTACACATTCTTGTGATCGGATGGGGTAGTATTCATATTTTTAAAACATGTTTAATGAACTGAATTTTACTGAAGTATTTTATCAGTATGTTTTTATACACCGTAAGTAGAGGTGCAAAAAAAATCCGAATATCTGATTTTGCGCAAAAAATATCCAAAACTGGATTTGGAAAAAAAATATGTTTTTTTAAACCGGATCGGATATTTAAAAACTGGATAGTATAACCGGTTTGGGAAAAAAATTAGACGATCGGTTTTTTTACCGGATTAAAAACCGGTTTGAAAAAAACCAAATAAAAAAACCGGTTTTTATCCGAAAAAAATCCGGCTTGGGTTTTTAAAAACCAGCCGTTGGGGGGTTTTATGACTTTTTTGACATTTTTTCTAAAAAAAATCACCATTTTACCACCCTAAACATGTATAAATAGGTTGGGGATGTATTTGGTTGATTAGAACTTTCTCAAATCTTATTATACAACACCTAAACATCTTTCAAATCTTATTTTTGTAATTTGTTGTTCATCATGGCTACAAATACCGACCCTAAATTGTTGAATCTTCCGTCGGGGAAACCTTCAGGAGGAGGAATAGAGACAGATTACACAAGAGTAGTGCTGCTCACCACCACCGGTTTTTTTATATCCAGTTTTTAAAAAATCAGTTTTTTTCAAACCGAAATCGTTACACTATCCGACCCTCCAAACCAGTTAGGATCCAACCGATTTTTTTAAAATCCGGTTTTTTTGGCTATGTGAAAAAATCAGATCGGTTTTTTATCTGACTTTGTGCATGTCTAACCGAAAGGAGCACACTTGGCTTTTTAGCTCGTTCTGTAAATTTTAACTTTTTCAGATAGTAACAGACTGTAGGCTAGCAGACTTGGCATCAGGAGGATCGACTATTCCTATTTTTGTACCACTGTATATCTCTATATGCCTTTTTGTTATACTTTAGTACCACATGTTTTTGCCACCGTCTCGATATATTTGTATTACCGGTATTTTTTCTGTATATGTTTTATACGATTTTTAGATATATGTATATATGTATATGTGTATGTTTATCGTATGAATCTTTCTTATGACCAATTTTCATATTATATGTTATATGAATTTTAATATTTTTTAATAAGAAATAATTTCTGAATATAATATGTAATCGCCTAGATTTGAGCATAACGTCGAGGTTGGGTTTAGGGGGTTACAATTGTACTTTATGTTAACTTTAGTTGCCTAAAAAATTTGTTAAAAATAGGTGTTTAATATTTTCTCCACTACACTTTTAGGTGACTAATATTTTCTCTGTTACACTTTTAGATGTCTACACAATAACAACCGTTAAAAAATTCGTTAAGTGACACATGGCATGGTTATATTTTGACTTAATATAAAAATAAGTGTCTAAAATATACCCTAAATTAACTTTGAGTGCCTAAAAATTTTTTACTAAAAATATGTGTTTTATCTTGAGGTTATTAAATGAGTTCAATATTTATCAGATACATTTGATTGGCGTTTTTTTTTGTAGGTCACATTTCGAATGAATCTAAAATTTTATTATTGTAGACATCTATTTAATATTATGATTCCTTTAGCATAAAATTATGACAGTAAATTTAAGTGAATCGTGTATAGGGTATTTATTTCTCTTGCTTGCTTGATTTGTAATAATTGGATATTGTTGTTCTATTTTATGATATATATATATATATATAATTAAAATTTATTTATCCATTGTGAAGTTAATAAAGGATGTATCTTACACATTTTGGTTTAAATGATAATAATTCACTCTTTACCAAATAAGAATGTCTAAATTACATTTCAATATTATAATAAACAAAACTATATTTAACTAAATTAATATAATCTCTTAAAACAAATTAATCTAGAATCAAACCTTAGATTCAATGAGAAAATTTAGCTGAGGCTAGATTCATGGAAGACCTATCACCTGCAACTAACTCTTAGATGATAAGAAATTTGTGGAAATGTTTTTCAAGATGATGGTTATAATTTATGTAGAAACAATAGATTTCAATTAGTTTAACTGTTAAAAATTAAACTAAATTACATTTCCAAGTTACTTAATTATAGATTTGATAACAAAAAATTATTTAATTTTTCTTCTAAAAATTATATTAAGTAAAATATTGTTATAAACATCACTATTTTGTTAAATATTAGATAAAATAGTGACGCAGTCTAATATAATAATTTTAGTTTTTTTTTGTTGCCCTCAAGGTTTCATGACTTCGTTTTGACTATCCGAACTGACCCGTGTCACATACCTGATTTTGGTGGGTACTTATTTATATTAAATAATATCATGAAATAATTTAATAAATTAACTATTTATATTTAAATTTTTTTATTATTTAACTCAAATAAAATATTAAATGTTAATATGTATGACAAAATATTAAATTCTTAAGGCACCTAAATTATAGTGTAGAGTTTGGATACTTGTTTTTGTATTATGGCATGCGCAATTAATAATTTTTTAATGACTATTACTATATAGACATATAAAAGTGTAACAAAAAATGTTACCTAAAGTGTAATAGATAAAACATTAAACACATATTTTTAACAAAAAATTGTTTATACATATAAAGTTACTTAGAACAAACAATGACATAGAGATTATAGAGTCCTAACTACTAGACAATTCCAAAACCAAACAGTAGATATATGTCATATAAGAACACAAAGCAAATACCCTGCTTTAGTTTTCGGGATAGACGAGTACCTTGCTTCCTCTCATTGTATCCATCCCATGTTTAAGCTTTTGGTGTTTAGAAAATGTCATCCAAGGAATTGAGTATGCTGCAACTGTGGATATGACTGTTAAGGCTACGAATATGACCTTTGCAGCGGTTAAAGCCTCACTTCCCTGCGTCGGAAAGGCAGACGCCATGGAAGCATAATAAGCACACATAAGAAGAGATGTTGATGCATAAAGAGCTCCCGAAAATGGGATGCCTATTATAATACCAGAATCGTCCACACTGACATATGAAAACCTAAACTGTTGAGAATAAGGAAATATAAAAGATTGACGGGTTTCATCATCATTTGTCCCGCTCAGTGTGTTTTGCCCTTGCCCGAGGCCAGTACTGTCGGCGTTGTTGGTGCCATTGTTTGTCGGTGGTTTGTAATCATCTTGCCAGTACCACCAGGAGGGCTCAGTCCAGCCTGATAGCTGGCTGTTGCAATCAGTATAGCCACCACAAGAACTACAGTACGAATGTCGTCCTGTTTATTTTTGGTGTTGATTCCGAATATCTGTCTCGTTTATCGATCAGTGAGTTCCTTACTGAAGTAATCCCCCAAAGTCATGTTTGAGTTAAGATCATATGCTCTTTTTACTTTAGCCTTATGAATAATCTGTCACAGTCGGATAATGAGCGTGGACGAGAAGAATAAATTGGGGAAAGTAGAAGTCAAGGGTTAGGGATTTAAAAAAGGGGATTTAGGGATTGAAATACGAGAAAGGGGCATGAGGTACTTACCCTCTGAATTGGAGTCACCTGTATACCATGTCCAGTTAGAGTCGGATCTTCCCAAGTCTCCAGCCCAGGTCAAGTTGAATCAGCACAGGTCATGTGGCCCAATATCCTGCAAGGAGAAAGAAGATAAGAATGAGTATGTTATAAGTTGTTAGTAAGGAATGCCAACTGACATTGTTAGATTCCCTGTACCAGCTTGTAACTAAATAAATACCTGTTGTGTAATCAAGAATTTCCTTATGCAATGAATGATGAATTTCTTTTCTATAATCTCTCTTCTCTAAATTCTTCTCTCGTATCTACTCTTTTCTCTTAATCTATAACAATTGGTATCAAAGCCTCAATTCCTGACAACTTTTCAGTGGGTATGACAAAGAAAAACCAGAATATGGCTGAAGTTGATTTTTTGCACTTCAAAACAAATTGAAGACTTGGTTGCGTTAGTAATCAAGGCCAAGATGATACTAATCCACCTAAATGGTGGAAAAAGAAGGAAAGCCGATTGAGTACGTTGGAATCTAAACTAACAACAAATCAAAGATATGTGGAGCATATCTTACATATTCTGAATGATAAAAAGAGTGAGAAAAAGCAAAGGAATGGGAATGCTTTACTCAACTACAAGAACAAATTAGTTCAAAGAATGAACAGGAAAATATTCCTAGCCTTCCTAAGACTGATGGGAAGAAGCCTATGTTAGTGACAGGGATGAATGAATCCCGATTTTCATATAAGCCTAATGAAACCGAAATCCTAAATCTAAACCAGTACATGGTGATTCCACCAATGAGTTTACAGCCAATGATATTAGGATACTTCACAATAGAGGGCATAAACTGTTTGAAAAAATGTCGAAGCTAACGTTTCAGCTTTGGACAGATCATGACAGTAATGACAAAATGTTAAGACAAGTTTTCACAAGTGGTGTTGATAAATTCATCAAATGTGAGTTCAATGTCGAGGGGCTAAACCTCTACATAGGCAGAACAAAAAATTAGAATAGGTTGGAATTTGCACATCAACTTCAAAATCAAATGGAGATTCCAGATGCATTAAGAAAGATAATCGCCCCTTATTATGGTACGGGATGGAGGGTGGACAACTATAAACTCAAACAGCAACAAAACAATTAGACAGATCCCCTTCAACGGTAAATGTGAATAAATTTCTACAGTGCCAAAAATCTGCTGCTGAACATCCCTTTAAAGCAGTGTTGACAAGTCTTCCCAAGCCAGGTGGTGGCGAGTTTGGAAGGTTCTATAGCTTGCCTGCCCTGAATGATCCAAGGATTGATAAACTATCGTACTCTATCAAAATCTTGCTTGAATCTGCGGATTTCATTAGAGTGCCTGCTGTGGTTGACCTTGCTTGTATGCGTGACACAATGCACAAACTTGGCAGTGATACAAGCAAAATTAATCATTTGGTTCTTGTAGATCTTGTCATTGACCATTCAGTTCAAGTTGATGTAACCAGATCAGAAAATGCAGTGCAAGCAAACATGGAACTTGAGTTTCAGAGGAACAATGAAAGATTTTCTTTTCTTAAGTTGGGATCTACTGGCTTTCATAATATTCTTGTTGTTCCTTCTAGTTATGGTATTGTGCATCAAGTTAATCTTGAATATCTCGGGCGGGTTGTTTTCAACACCAACGGAATGTTGTACCCCGATAGTGTGGTTGGAACTGATTTCCATACAACTATGATAGATGGTCTTGGAGTAGCTGGTTGGGGAGTTGGTGGTATTGAAGCTGAGGAAGCCATGCTTGGTCAGCCTATGAGCATGGTTTTTCCTGGTGTTGTTGGATTCAAGTTATCTGGAAAATTAAGAATTGGTGTGACAGCTACTGACTTGGTTCTAACCGTGACACAAATGCTGAGGAAGCATAGTGTTGTTGGCAAATTCGTTGAGTTTTATGGGGACAAGTTAGGGTATCTAAGTGTTACTGATTTTCAGCTTTTAAAGGAAGCTGTTGATCTTAACATTCGTATCCAAACTGATAAAGACAATGGGATAATAACAACTATTGACTCAGGCATTGGTATGATAAAACAAGAACTTGTTGATTGTCTTGGAACAATTACATAGAGTGGAACTGCTAAGTTTTTTAAGGCTGTGAAGGAAAGCAAAGATGTTGGTACAGATAACAATTTGATCAATCAGTTTAGGGTTGGTTTCTATTCAGCATATTTGGTTTCTGATAAGGTAGTTGTTTCAACAAAGAGTCTGAAATCATACGTATGGGAAGGAGAAGCAAATGAAAGCTCCTATTCTATTTGGGAGGAGACAAATCCAGAATGGATTCAAAAGCTTGTGAAGAATTATTCACAATTTGTTTCTTTCCAAAGTTATACATGGCAGGAAAAGGGAATCACTAAAGAGGTCAAAGTTGATGAGGACCTAGTTGAAGCCAAAGAGCCTGGTCAAGATGAAAACATTGAGAAAAAGAAGAAAACAAAGAAGGTTGTGGAGAGGTACTGTGATTGGGAGCTTATAAATGAAACTCAACCTATTTGGAATATGTGTACTTATCTAAGGGAATATGTGGGTGTATTACGTCGGACTATTCTGGATTTAAGGATATACTCTAGGGAGGAAGAATATTCTAATGGCTATGAAGTATCAACTCTCCTTAGTTGGTATAGAGAAATTATTGATAGAACAATCATTCTCATCAATATGGTTAATGCTAAAACTTATGAGGTTACTGATGCAGATTATAACAGTCTTTTGTTATTTGGGTACACATTAGTTCGATCAGATTCTGTTGCTGGATAAATTAGAATGTCCGAATCAATTGGAAATTTTTTCCTTAAATTTCAAATGGAAGATATGCTAACCCAAAATTGGGTTTGGGGCAAATATAAAAATATATGGGGTATAAGTTTGGGTCTATTGAGGTTTGTCACAATGGAAATTTGGTGAACTACAAAGCTTTAGAAGATTATTGTTCCAGTTTCTATACCAGTCAGAATTTAATATTTTGGAGTGCTCTAAGCTTACAGCTGTCAATCCAAGAACCCCACCTAGCTATTGGGTTTCTACCTCTCCATTCTGATGGTCTTCAAGTTGGGCAACTTGTTACCTTGAAACGGAGAAATGAAAGGCCAAAAGATATAGGGAAGAGCAAAGTTTCACAAAACAATGATGAGGTGTAGTATGAAGTGAATGTAAATTCTGATAAATCGCCTACTCTGTTATGGTGTTCAGAATTCACAGTGCATACGGTCTCAGATATGTTGCAGAACATAATTAAACATGCTGATAAAAATCGAAGTGAACGACAGTTTCAAATGGGAGAAAAAGAATACCTAAGATTACAGCCCTACAGGCAGACATCCATTGACCTGCACAAAAATTTAACGTTAGCAGCAAAATACTACGAACCTTACAAAATTATTGAGAAAATTGGTGAGGTTGCATATCGAGTGGACTTACCAAATTCTTTCCGATTGCATCCAGTTTTTCATGTGAGTATCCTGACGAAACACGTTGGTGACTCGACAGTCTCTTCAACGGACCCTCTTGCCATGGACAATGATGGTCAGATTCGAATCGAGCCGTATAAAGGTATGGGCAAAAGAATAATAAATCGACGAAACAAACCTGTAACGCAGTTGTTGGTACACTGGACATACCTCGACGAAACCAATGATATATGGGAAGACTATATTGTTCTTCGAGGCCAGTTTCCAGGGTTTGATCCTTGGGGACAAGGATCGATTCCAGCGGCGGGTATTGTCACAGTCGGAAGGGATGAGCGTGGACGAGAAGAAGGAATTGGGGAAAGTAGAAGTCGAGGGTTAGAGATTGAGGGATTTGAAAATGGGGGATTTAGGGATTGAAACACAAAAAAGGGGCATGAGATACTTACCCTCTGAATTGGAGTCACCCGTGTACCCGGTCCAATCAGAGTCGGATCTGCCCAAGTCTCCAGCCCAGGACGAGTTAAAACAACACAGGTCATGTGGCCCAATATCCTACAAGGAGAAAGAAGATAAGAATGAGTCTGTTATAAGTTGTTAGTAAGGAATGCCAACTGGCATTGTTAGATTCCATGTACCAGCTTGTAACTAAATAAATACCTGCTGTGTAATCAAGAATTTCCTTATGCGAATGATGAATTCCTTTTCTATAATCTCTCTTCTCTAAATTCTTCTCTCGTATCTACTCTTTTCTCTTAATCTATAACAGAATCTTACCTATTTCAGGGTTCTGCAATGATCCTTGAAGGTGAAATATATCCATAGCTGTTAAACCATCGAGGTTCTTCACGTTGATGTTGACATTCTTAACCAACATCTTCACCATCTTATTGATAAAAAAATCGAAGCTTAATTAATCAACAGTAATTATGCTGTGAAATCATTATTTTACAGAAAACAATCAAAGCTTGCCTCTGTTTGACCAGAAGATACGGCAATATGCAGAGCAGTGTTACCATCTTCATCTTTCCAGTTCAGAACGTCTTCTTTGTCGACTCGTCCAAGCCATCCCAAAAGGACTTTGAAACATCTAATCGAGCCGTTTCTAATAGCAACATGCACGGCAGTCTCACAGTGAACTGTGGTGTCTTCAACAGACGATGGACAGGCAGATAAAAATTCAGCTAAAAGATCAGGATCTTCAATCTGTGCCAAATAGTTTAAAGGTGTAATCTTCCATTTGCTTTCACTCGGATCAGCTGAGGGTTAAGTTTGATTAGCCCCCTCACCATTTTGATGCACTTATGCTGCAAAGCAAGATGGATAGGGCTGAGCCCCATGTGATTTAGCTTCCAAGCAAGCGAGGGTTTCAAGTTCGCAACTTTCATGGCGAAATGAGGCTTTCCTGCAACGGAAGCAACGTGCAATGGGGTATCGACGATCGGTATATGATCGATACGGTCTAAAATATAGGGATCATCAGCGAGTTTCCTGTATAATGCATGGATGTCTCCGTTTTCGGCTGCCGTTCGCAACTGCTCATCCATTACGAACCGATGGGGGAAAACTTTCGCAATGAAGCTAACCAGTCTGTTTGCAATGGTCGTAATGGTTGTCTTCTTGTTAACTTCTTAATAAGGATGCTCGGTGCAGGTGACCACATGTAAGGCAATTGGTTTTAAAATAATGTATAAAATGTTGGCAGACAGCTGGAGACCATTTGGTTCCTCCCTTTTTGAGCATTGTGTTTTGTGCCCTCTTTAGTTTATGGCACTTTTTCTGTTTTATTTAATAATAGACAGGCGTTTCAAGTTTTAAAAAAATTAGACTTAATAATTTATTTTATCCACGTTATTATATTCCGACATGTGTATTTATTATGTTTTATGTATTTCTTTTGTTTATATAATTATTTTTTATACTTCGTTTGCATTATATATATATATATATATATATATGTTCAATTAATCACTTGTATTTAATATATTGATTGATTAATCTATATTAAATACTGTAAATATCGGGTTTTGAACCTTTAATATTATTTAAAGAATTTAGTGTTTCATTCTACTAAACTAATTAATTATTGATTCTATGTATTTTATTTTAACTTAACTTAATTACTAATTTTTGATTCATTAGTCGATTAATTCATATAATGTATTATAAAAGTTTATTATAAGGATGACCATCTCAATTCATTGATTTCAATTTTAAAAAATATAATAATTTCAATTCATATCATGTATTATCTATAGTTAATTATTCGTCTAATATTTTACATAATTTTTTTAGTGATTTCAATTTTAAAAAGTATAGTGTTCGAATTTTAAATTTATAATGATTTGATTCAAATTATTTGAAAAAAATCATAGTAATTTATTATATCTTCGGAGAAACTCCTCTATCTATTAAAATTTCTAGAAAAACTCTTTCACTGATTATATCTATTTATTTTATCGATATAAAAATAATTATCATAATTTTAATTCTAACATAAATACTAAATATCAATATATAAACTTTCATGCATATCTAAAAGAGAGAATGAATCTTTTTCTTCTATATTTTTCATTTTTTTGAACTTATCACTCTTTCTCTATACTCAAACATTATAACTTTTTATTTAAACTTTCCTATAATCATTGCAACTTAAATTTCATACTTTTTCAAGTTTTATCATGATTAATTTAGATTAATTCGTATTGTATATTTAATTTTAAAGGTGATATTTTTAAGAGAAAATAACCTCAGTGACCAAAAATCCCATATAATATACGATTTTAACTAACTTTTTCCGGATTTGCCAAAATGACCAACAAAATCGCAATGCGATCGCTAATTCGCAACGCGATCTCCATTATCGCAAATTCGCGTTGCATTTTCGCAATGCGATAGTTGAAAATCGTGTTGCGATGGTCTACAGTATCGTTGCGATTTTCCCAATTCGCATTCGCAATGCGAATAAGTAAATCGCAATGCGAATTGGGAAAATCGCAATGCGAATAAGTAAATCGCAACGCGAATTGGGAAAATCGCAATGCGATACTGACTATCGCAATGCGATAATAAAAAATCGCAACGAGATACTTACTTTCGCAACGCGATACTGACTTTCGCAACGCGATAATACATAATCGCAATGCGATTTTCAAAGCGCAATTAGTATCCTGACCAAGTATTTTATTTTTAAATTCCAAACATGAATATTAATATATTGGAACACTGAACTGTCCACAGTATATCCCGTAATCGCAACTCATAACCTAAAACCTAAAATCACAACTCAGTCCCATCTCCATCTCTCACTCTCTCACCCATCTCCGACGAAATTCGTCCCCATCTCCGGCGAAATCCGTCTATCTCCATCTCTCAGAGCCACCCTCACAATCAGAAATGGAAAATCAACCAAATCAACCAACGAGGGTTAGTTTTTTTAATTATTTTATTTTTGAAATTTTTGCATTATTATTAGGTTTTTCATATTGAAATTGATGATAAGTTTACTGGTAATTTCAATAATAGATTAACCATTTCACTTAGATTGCTTATTAAATCAACCAAGAATCGCAACGCGAAATGCAAATCGCAACGCGATTTTAGTTTCGCGTTGCAATTCTCTCGTTGCGATAGTCATTTTCGTGTTGCGATTTTCATTTTCAGAAACTATTCTTCTTCTGCAAATTGAAACTTGAATGAATTGCATTACTTCAACCAAAAAACAAAGACAAATACGAAATTCACAGTGTTGCATATTTAAGTTTGAAGAATAAACTACTACTATTTATGTTTATTATTGTTTTTGGTATATCCTCACAGTGTAGTTTTTGGTATATCTAATTTAGTATGTTTATTGTTTTTGTAGAACTTTTATTCGGCTCAATTGACCTTGAGAAATAAAGTCAGCCTGGCCAAAACAATTGCGTCGAAGCTTTCACCTGCACAAAGAAAAATGTTTGAGGATACATGCTTCGGGCCATGGCTGAAAGTACAACATCCCGGTGGAGATGCGATGTTGACACACCTGTTTCTTCAAACCATGACTAGCGATCTACCAGAGACTATACAACGTCGTGATGAAGAGATATGGTTTGATTTTCCACCGGCGTATACGTGTTTTGGGCGGGAGGAGTTTTGCTTAATCACCGGTCTACGCTTCGGACACGATGATGTAGGTCGGTACACTAGACACATTACCCCCCATCATGGCTATCCCGGGTTTTTCCTGAGCTGGAGAGGCCGAGTCTACACGTAAAAGACCTGACAAGATTTTGAATAATAAAGATGGTTTTACTCGGATGGATGACGTCGACGTTGTCCGAGTATGCCTTCTAATTCTTTTGCATGCCGGCTTTTTAGGCAGAGAGGCCAGACAACCTATTCCAAATGATCTAATCAAATTGGTAGAAGACCTAAATGCGTGGAACCTGTTTCCGTGTGGCTCGTATTTATGGAAAGCTACATGGAATAAGTTATCGTCTGCCTTGGATGATCGAAAAAGTTTGCATGGCGATGGTTCCAAATACACTTTGACAGGCTTTATTTGGGCCTTTAAGGTAAGAATTTGTATATGATGTTTCCAAAATTATAAGTAATTATTAACAATTACTAATGTTTGTTATTATATTGTTTGTAGATTTGGATATTTGAGGCCTTTCCCGCCATGAAGACATATGCAATAAAAACTTCAAATGATATTCCCAGGGCTATTTCCTGGAAGAGGAAACAGACCTTGTAATGGGAAGATTTACTACGGTATACGACAATAAATAATGTAAGTTAACATAAATACTACCATATGTTTATAAACAAGTTATTACTAGTACACGTTTAACTTTGTTTGAGCTTTTATATTGTTAGGAGGCCAACACTCTTCTACAGAGGCTGACACCCACGGAAGCTGAGCTTGCCACTGATTGGTGGCAAGCTAGTAAGCATTTTTTTGATGGAACGGTTGATGAGCAGCCTCCACTTCGGGAGCCATCACCTCGCCCAGAGCTATCACCTCACCCAGAGCCATCATCTGATCGACCCGGCTATACACCTCCACAACGACAGCCATCACCTATTCTGTCACATCATCGAGCCTCTTCTCCACCATCACCGCAAGATAGGCGACCGGCAAAGATGCCACGACGTTTATCTCCCTGTTCTCCACCTCCACCTCAACGGGATGAGTTAGGGGAGTTACATGATGAGGTCAATGCCTTGCGTGAGGAGGTCGGTACTTTACGCAAAGACGATGGTGCATGGCGTGTTGAGGTGTCTACATTACGCGGTGAGGTAGCCGCTCTACGTGAGATGGTAGCATCGTTGCAGAATGAGGTTCATACTCTACGCAACGAGGTAAGTTTAAGATTTTTCATACTCGTAATTCATTCAGTTGCTGCCAATACTGCTAAACTGTTTTTGTTAGTAGTTGTTTTTGGTTTTGTTTTTGTCTTTTGGTTGAAGTAATGCAATCCATTCAAGTTTCAATTTGCAGAAGAAGAATAGTTTACTTTCGCAACACGAAAATGACTATCGCAACGCGGAAATGGCTATCGCAATGCGAAATGAAAATCGCAACGACAAAATCGCAACGCGAAATGAATATCGCAATGCGATTTGTGTTTCGCGTTGCGATTTTGTCGTTGCGATTTCATTTCGCGTTGCGATTTTCATTTCGCATTGCGATAGCCATTTCCGCGTTGCGATAGTCATTTTGCGTTGCAATTTTAAGTTTCGTGTTACGAAAGTAAACTATTCTTCTTCTGGAATGTTTATATATGTTGTCCTTTTAAATGTTTATATAAGTGCTTACTTCTGGAATGTTATCTGAGCATTTTGTGAACTATGATAGAATAATGATTTGGGTGAATACAATGCTAGTTTGAAACATATTTGTCTTTGTTTAATATCATGTCTGTTTATTTACTGATTTATGTATTAATTTTTTTTAGCGGCCCGATAAGGTGGATGTTTTACGTCGGGTTTTCCTTACACGACGGAGTTCACGCATCAGACGGCGTGGACGTGCTATTACGTCTCCGTTCACCCCAATGGTGCGAAGACTCCGCAAGAAGAAGCCCGACTCACCGGTCATCCCTCAAGAGTCCCTTCCAATCGTTCAAGAGGCCCCTATTCTCCCTCAAGATTCCCCCCACCGTTCAAGAGGCCACTGTCATCGTTGAAGAGGTCCCTCCCACCATTCCAGAGCCCGATTCACATGGGGTAATATATCGAAGTATTGAGAAACCCCCACCGGTTCCGGACATGATGGATGAGAGTTGGCTCTCGTATGAGTTACCGGCTAGTACCATTCCGGTATCTGAAGTGGAGAGGAGACAACTACCGGAAACAATTGTGGATAATACCCTTTGGGCTAAGACCGCAGTTGATTTTTATCTACATGAGCGGAGCCAAGGGTGTTACACTGACATCAGCAAACTCAACGATGAAATGTTTTTGTTGCTTGATCGGTCTTGGTGGGGTGTGCTATTAGGGGTTGAAGACAGTGGCTATTTGGATGGGGAGGTAAGTCTTATATTTGTCTTATATATGATTTTGATTAATTTGTTTAAAAATTAATGTAATTCACTAATATATGTATTTTTTTGTAAAACAACATATCGATGCGTGGGTGTCACGTCTACTAATAATAAGGAAGCTTAGGAAAAATAAAAAAAATTCGCTATATACAATAATGCCGACGGCTTTTCACGCAGTTCACTTGAAGAATCAACGAGATGAATCATTTTTGTTGGGCAATGGACAAGCTAAACTTTATCATGCATGGTGGCAGGTCGATAAGGTTATTGTTTATTTTTTAAATTTTTTAAAGGTGTTATAAATAAGTGCGCAAATAAATGAATTATTACTTATGATCGCATGTGTTTATCCCTGTTTTGGAACGTCGTCATTGGCTTCTCATCCAACTTCAGCTCCCATCCCTGAAGATAATAGTATATGACAGCATGATCAATTACATATCACTGTCTGATTTGAGAGATATTTTCAAGGGATGGGATTAAGTATTGGAGTCATTCTGGACACAAGAAGCCAAAGAAGTTCAATGTCACAGTTGTCAGAGACGAGACCGCGCCACAGCAATCGCCGGGAGCCAGAGGGGATTGTGGTCCTCTCGTATGCCTTTGCTTGACGCGTTTGACGACGGGAAGCACAGAGTTTTTACCTCCCACCGATAGAGATAGAGCTGCAGTAGGCTTGTGGTTTCGGCATTATATGGCTAGAGCAATATATTCGAGACGCTGCCTACCTGCATCCGCGTTATGAAAGTGTCCATTGTTAATTGGTAAGTCAAATGCAAGTTTTGTTAACATATATACTCCTTTTGGTTTGAAAATGTTTGGTTAAGTACCTAGAATTCAATAATTTGCTGTTTGTATGTTTTAGATGTGTAGGAAGTCTTGTTTGAGCAAATGTTTGGTTTCTGCAGGTTAATCCTTAAGTGAGCTGCGTGAAATGGATGTACGGGGTCACAAAGTTGTTGATTCATTGATTCAATAATTGATGAAGAAATAAGAATTATTATTATTTTTTTGATTGTTTAATTGATTTGTAAAAGATGATTTGTAAATGTTGATTTGTTTAATTGATGTGTACATAATTTGTGTTGAAATGTAATAGTTGATTTGTTGATTTTCAATCTGCTTTATGTTGAAGGCAAAACAGACTATCGCAACGCGAAATGGCTATCGCAACGAGAAAATCGCAATGCGAAATGAAAATCGCAACGAGAAAATCGCAATGCGATTTTCATTTCGCATTGCGATTTTCTCGTTGCGATAACCATTTTCGCGTTGCGATAGCTATTTTCGCGTTGCGATAGTCAAATGAATGTCTAATAAGTGATGACAACTGAACAGATCATAGCAATGTTCAAACTCAAGTTACTAATACATACCTAACTGAAAATGTTAAAAGTGCACACATAAAATACACATAATGCAAGTTTTGTTAACATATATACTCCTTTTGGTTTGAAAATGTTTGGTTAAGTACCTAGAATTCAATAATAATTGTTAAAAGTTTATGCATGTTAATCCTCGTTGCCTTTTTCATTTCGCATTGCGATTCTATCGTTGCGATTTGCATTTCGCATTGCAATGGTCAAATGATTGCCTTTCGCAACGTGATTCTGACTTTCGCAACGAGATAATACAGAATCGCAATGCGAGTTTCAAAGTTCGCAATAGGTTTTAGTTTCGCAAGCCAAATTTTTTGTGTATATATATACGCAGCAGCAACAACTCATAACCTAAATCCCTAAATCGCAACTCATTCCATCTCCATCTATCACTATCTCCGACGACATCCGTTCCAATATCCAACGACATCCTTCCCCATCCGGCAACAGGTCTTAGTTTCGCATCTCGTTTGTTTAGTTACAACCATGAAATCATCTAATGTTGATCATGTTTGGATAGATTTGTGTTTTGGAGGGTCATGGGAGAATGTTCATGGTGTTTTACAATATATGCCTTTACCCATGAATCTTCAACTAAAACTGTCATTAAAGAAGTTAACTTATGAAACCCTAATGTTACGTGTTTCAAAGAAATTGAATTTAGAGCCCCTAAGTGGATTTAGATTATCTTATCAGAGAAATGGTAAAGTTTATTTGTTAACCGACAATGAAGATGTTGAACGATTCATTGCTTACATTAATGTTTAAAGTGATGATGTTACATTGTATGTTGTTGAACCTACAAGTAGTATTGTTGGGTCAATAGCGGGTAGTAATCAACTAAGTGGGTCTCAAAACCCACAACCTTTCTCTAATCCAAATCCAAATCAACTTTCAGCACCAAATTCCGGTTTTCGTATTATCCAATTAGATGATGATGAGCCAAGAGAAAAAATTGTGAGTACTAGTCAGTATTCGAAATTTGATCTTGGTCAATACCCGGACTTTGATATTGGTCAATACACGGATTTTGATGATGTTTCAGAAGAAGAAACAGACCCTGCGTGTAATGATTTTGATATTGGTCAATACCCGAATTTTGATGATGAAACACCCGTTGCCGAGGAAGATGTTGTTGATGATAATGAGGAGGAAGTTACGACTGTGAATGAACATGTTGAACATCCATTCTGTAATTCATATAATCCTGAAGAAGAAAAAGAAGAAGAAAAAGTCCCCGAAGAAAAGAAAATGCCACGGGAGTATAATTGGAATATGCCAGAATTACTTCAGTTACCGGAAGAAGAGTTGGCAAAGAAAGCAGTTGATTGTTACACAAAAGTTATTCGTATCAAGAAAGATGATTGTTTTGATACAAAGGAAGACTTGAAGATAGCTTTGTATACGAAATGTGTGGAAGATGGCTATCAACTAAAAGTTAACAAATCAAGCAAAGATCGTTTCGAAACAATGTGTACGATTGACAAAAACTGTACGTGGCGTATGATTGCAAAGAGGATAAAAGATTGTGCAATGTTTCAAGTTAGGACTCTTATTGATAAACATACATGTTCAAGAACCCAAGTTTTTCCTCGCCATAGACAGGCAAACAAAAAGGTGTTGGGTGGTTTTCTGATTGAGTTAATATTTTTGAATGGCAGGGTATATCGGGGACATGAAATTATGACTGACATGAATGCTCGGTTCAAGATTAGTATATCATATTCTCAAGCTTGGAGAGCCAAATGTTATGCCTTGGAATTGTTGAGGGGGTCGCCAGAAGCATCGTTTGCCCAACTGCCGGCTTATTGTCACAATTTAAAGCTGAAAAATCCTGGGTCGGTAACTCATATCAAAACAGATAGAGATGGACGCTTTGAGTTACTGTTTATCGCCATTGGTGCTGCGGTTAGTAAATCAATATAATTCTGTTGACTCATTTCTGTTAGTTACATGCATTTCACATTTAAATGATTATATTTCTTGTGTATATTATTTTGTAGATTCGTTCGTTTATTACTTGCATGCGCCCAGTTATTATAGTTGACGGAGCACATTTGAAAGGTCGATACCTTGGAGTAAACTTATTAGCAGTAGCCATGGATGCTAACAATGGGATATTGCCAATAGCTTACGGGGTTGGCAAATCTGAAACCTCTGATTCATGGACATGGTTTATGGGGCATCTTAGGGATTGCATAGGTCCTATTAGCAATCTGACAATCATATCCGATAGGGCAAACTCAATTGACAACGCTGTTAGAAGGTGTTTCCCATATGCTTTTCATGGACTTTGTGGTGTTCATTTGTATAGAAATCTAAAATCAAGGTCTGCTGGTATAAAAAAGCACAAATGGACATACTGGAAGGCTGTAAAGGCTTATCGGGAAGTGGATTTCAATAAGCATATAAACTGTTTAAGACGTGTTTTGCCTCAGTGTGCTCAAACACTAGAAGATGTCGGGTTTGAAAGATGGTCAAGAGTACATCAACTTGGAGCAAGATATGGTTTCATGACGTCTAATAGTGCAGAATCAATTAACGCTCTAAGTCGTCATTTCCGGAAATTACCCATTACTATGTTAATGGAGTTTTTTCGAGCCTCTATTCAACAGTGGTACTACAAGAAAAGAAACCATGCAGGTATTATTTCTTTGAATTCGTAACTTATCATATATTTTACTAAGTATTATTTATTTAAATTTACAGGAACATTGGAACATCGTGTTACACCATGGACTGAAAAAAATATAACGAAACGTGTTGTGAAGTCAACGTCATGGAGAGTTGAACCATGTTCAAACACTTTGTTTGAAGTACTGGATAATAACTTAAATGGGCTTGTCGATCTAAATGCAAGGACGTGTAGTTGTATGAAATGGCAAACATCTGGTTATCCATGTGGCCATGTTATAAAAGTTGCTCTTCATCTAAACCAAGATGATTCAAGCACATACGCTATGGATTGCTACACTACAGAAGTATATCGACATACTTATGCCGAGATTGTCTACCCTATTTCACATCCTTCTGAGTGGGACATACCAGATGACTTACAAACAGTTTTGCCACCAGCCATGGACAGAAGGCTACCTGGCCGACCAAAAAGTCACGATCGTATACCGTCTAAGGGTGAAGAGAATAAGAGATCGACATGTAGTCGGTGCAAGGAAAGTGGTCATACAAGGTTGATATGTGGATCACCAGTGCCATCACAATCATCTTTTCCTCTACCAAAATATGGGTCATCATCAAAATCCAAAGCTCATATGGTGTCAAGAAAAAGGCAATCAAAATCGCAATCATCTTTAAAATCCCAATCACAACTGGCTTCACCTTTTGGGACTGTTAACTTAGGTGATTTTTAAATGCAAACGTTGTATTATGTTGATTTTATGTGTGAACTTTTAACATTTTCAGTTAGG
The DNA here is from genome assembly GCF_006381635.1 of Hibiscus syriacus. NCBI lineage: Eukaryota > Viridiplantae > Streptophyta > Magnoliopsida > Malvales > Malvaceae > Hibiscus > Hibiscus syriacus. The sequence goes on from NW_024063007.1 coordinate 185,314, forward strand.
CATGTATTAGTAACTTGAGTTTGAAAATTGCTATGATATGTTCCAGTTGTTATCACTTAATAGGCAATCATCTTAATGTCCATCGCAATGCGGAAATTACTATCGCAATGCGAAATGAAAATCGCAACGAGAGAATCGCAATGCGAAATGAAAATCGCAACGCTAATTTCGCAATGCGAAATGAAAATCGCAACGAGGGAATCGCAATGCGAAATAAAAATCGCAACGCGAATTTAATTTCGCGTTGCGATTCTCTCGTTGCGATTTTCATTTCGCATTGCGATAGTACTTTTTGCCTTCAACATAATGCAGATTGAAATCAACAAAATCAACCATTACATTTCAATCAATTAAACAAGCACAAATAAGAATTATGTTAACATCAATTAAACAAATCAACTTTTACAAATCACCTTTTACAAATCAATTAAACAATCAAAAAATAAGCAATAATTATTAGAGAAAATAACACTTCTACTATTGAATCAACTTTTGCAGCCATACATCATTTTCACGCAGCTCACTTCTGAGATTAACCTGCATAAACCAAACATTTGCTCAAACAACACTTTCTACACATCTAAAACCTACAAACAGCAAATTATTGAATTCTAGGTACTTAATCAAACATTTTCAAACCACAAGCCTATAAACATACCAATTGTTTATGGACATTTTTATAACGCGGATGCAGGTAGGCAGCGTCTCGTATATATCGATCTAGCCATATAATGTCGAAACCACAAGCCTACTGCAGCTCTATCTATATCGGTGGGAGGTAGATACTTTATACTTCCTGTGATGAAACGGTCCAACGCCAAGCATACGAGAGGACCATAATCCCCTCTGGGTCCTTTCGTTTGTTGTGGTGCGGTCTCGTCTCTGCTAACTGTAATATTGAGCTTCTTTGGCTTCTTGTTTCCAGAACGAGTCAAATAATTTATCGCATCCAAGTATTTAGCCAAATAAGAGCTCCATCCCTTAATAATATCTCTTAAATCAGCCAATGATATGTAATTTATCATGCTGTCATATACTATTGCCTTAAGGGATGAGATCTGAAGCTCGACGAGAAGCCAATGGTTACGTTCCAAAACAGGGATAAACACCTGCAATCATAAGTAATAATTCATTCATTTGCGCACTTATTTATGAATACCTTTAAACTCAATCTAAAATAAACACTAACCTTATCGACCTCCCACCATGCAGGATAAAGTTTAGCTTGTCCATTGCCCAACGCAAATGATTCATCTCGTTGATTCTTCAAGTGAACGGCATTAAAAGACGTCGGCATAATTGTATACCGTGTATTTATTTTATTTTCCTTAAGTTTCCTAATTATTAGAAGACGTGACACCCACGCATCGATATGCTGTTTTACAAAAAAAGACATATATTAGTAACTTACATAAATTTACAAAAAAAATAATCAAATGAAAATATAAGAAAAATATAAGACTTACCCCTCCATCGAAATAGCCATTGTCTTCGACCCCTAATAATACGCCCCACCAAGACCAATCAAGCAACAAATAGATATCATCATTGAGCTTGCATATGTCAGTGAAACACCCCTGGCTTCGCTCATGTAGATAAAAATCAACTGCGGTCTTAGCCCAAAGGGTGTTATCCAGAATTGTGTCCGGTATTTGTTTCCTCTCCTCTTCAGATACCGGTATGGTACTGGCCGGTAACTCATACGAGAGCCAACTTGAATCCATCATGTCCGACACGTCAGAGGGTTTCTCAAGAATCCTACATATGACGCCATGTGAATCGGGCTCTTGAATGGTGGGAGGGACCTCTTCAACGATGACAGTGGCCTCTTGAACGGTGGGAGGGGACTCTCGAGGAATGATAGGGGCCTCTTCAACGATAGGAGTGGACTCTTGAGGGATGATAGGCGAGTCGGGCTTCTTCTTGCGGTGTCTTCGCACTATTGGGGTATACGGAGACTTAATAGCATGTGCACGCCGTCTGATGCGTGAACTCTGTCGTGCAAGAAAAACCCGACGTAAAGCATCCACCTTATCGGTCCGCTAAATAAAAATACAAATATCAGTAAATAAACAGACATGATATTTAAACAGTGAAAACAAAGATAAATATATTTCAAACTTTCAACCAAAAGACAAAACAAAGACAAATACTAACTTCACAGTGTTAAAGTAAAAAGTTTAGCAGTTTTGGCAGCAACCGAATAAATTTACTAAGCAATCTAAGTGAAATGGTTAATTTAAGTGAGATTACGAGTAAATTTATCATCAAGTTAAATATGGAAAATCTTAAACTTACCTCGTTGTGTAGAGTATGAACCTCATTCTACAACGATACTACCATCTCACGTAGAGCGGCAACCTCACCACGTAAAGTAGACACCTCTACACGCCATGCACCATCGTTATCGCGTAGAGTACCGATCTCCTCACGCAAGACATTGACCTCATCATGTAACTCCCTTGACTCATCCCGTGGAGGTGGAGAACAGGGAGATAGAAGTCGTGGCACCTTTGTCGGTCGCCTATCATGAGGTGATGGTGGAGAAGAGACTCGATGATGTGACGGGATAGGTGATGGCTCTCGTTGTAGAGGTGTATAGTCGGGTCAATCAGGTGATGGCTCTGGGTGAGGTGATGGCTCTCGAAGTGGAGGAAGTGGAGGCTGCTCATCATTCGTGCCATCAAAAAAACGCTGACTAGCTTGCCACCAATCAGTGGCAAGCTCAGCCTCCGTGGGTGTCAGTCTCATTAATGGAGTGTTGGCCTCCTAAAAATATAAAAACTAAAACAAAGTTAAACGTCTACTATTAATAACTTGTTTATATATGATAGTATTTGTGTTAACTTACATTATTTATTGTCGCATATGGTATTAAGTCTTCCCAATCCAACATACGTTTCCTCTTCCAGGAAATAGCCCTAGGAATATCATCTGAGGATTTTAATGCATATGTCAGCATGCTGGGGAAAGCCTCGAATATCCAAATCTACAAACAATATAATAACAAACATTAGTAATTGTTAAATAATTAATTATAATTTTGAAAACATTATATAGAAATTCTTACCTTAAAGGACCAAACAAAGCCTGACAAAGTGTATTTCGACCCATCGCCCCGCAAACTTTTGCGGTCATCAAAGGCAGACGACAACTTAGTCCAGGTAGCTTTCCATATATACGAACCCCACGGAAACAGATTCCATGCATTTAGGTCCTCTACTAATAATATTAGCTCCTGAGGAATAGGTTGTCTGGCCTCTCTGCCTAAAAAGCCGGCATACAAAAGTAGTAGAAGGCATACTCGGACAACATCGACGTCATTCATCCGAGTAAAACCATCTTTCTTATTAACAATTTCTTCATATCGTCGACGTGTAAGTTCGGCTTCTCTATTGACTCATCAGGAAAAACCCTGGATAACCATGATGGGCGGGTGATATGACGAGTGTACCGGCCTACATCATCGTGTCCGAATCGTAGACCAGTGATTAAGCAGAACTCCTTCCGCCCAAAACAAGTATACGCCGGTGGAAAATGAAACCATATCTCTTCCTCATCACGTTGTATACTGTCGGGTAGATCGCTAGTCATAGTCTGAAGCCACAAATGGGTCAAACTAGCATCTCCACCCGGATGTTGTACTCTCAGCCATGGCCCGAAGCAGGTTTCTTCAAACAATTTTCTTTGTGCAGGTGAAAGCTTCGAAGCAATTGTAGTGGCTAGGCTAACTTTATTCCTTAATGTCAATGAAGCCGAAAAAAATTTCTACAAAAAAACAATAAACATACCAAGTTAGATATACCAAAAATTACACTGTCAAGATATACCAAAAACAAAACAATAAACATAAATAGTAGTTTATTCTTGAAACTAAAATTTGCAACACTGTTTTTATCTTTTGGTTGAAATAAAAATCGCAACGAGATAATGAGAATCGCAACGCGAAAATGACTATCGCAACGAGAGAATCGCAACGCGAAATGACTATCGCGATCAGACAATCGCAACGCGAAATGAAAATCGCAACCGCGAAATAAAAATCGCAACGCGAAATGAAAATCGCAACGCGAAATGAAAATCGCAATGCGATTTTGGTTTCGCGTTGCGATTATCTCGTTGCGATAGTTATTTCCGCGTTGCGATTTTCATTCTCGAAACTATTCTTCTGCATTACTTCAACCAAAAGACAGAGCAAGATAAATACTAACTTCACAGGCTAAACAGTTTAGCAGTATTGGCAGCAATCGAATGAATTTAATAAGAAATCTAAGTGAAATGGTTAATCTATTATTGAAATTACCAGTAAACTTATCATCAATCTCAATATGAAAAACCTAAAATAATGCAAAAATTTCAAAATAAAAATAAAAAAAACTAACCCTCGGAGGTTGATTTTCCATTTCTAAATGATTGTGAGGGATTTTTGACTGTGAATGGTTGTGAGGGATTTCGCCGGCGATGGGGACAGAAATCTTCGGAGATGGGGACGGATTTCGCCGTAGAGAGTGAGAGATGGAGATGGGACTGAGTGTTGTGTTTTTGGGTTTGAGGTTATGAGTTGCGATTACTGTGGACGATTCAGTTTCCGATTTATTAAGAAAAAATTCGTGTTTGGAATTTGAAAAAAAAATACGCGTTAATACGAATGGCGCTATGTAAATCGCGTTGCGAAAGTCAGAATCGCGTTGCGAAAGTCAGTATCTCGTTGCGATTTTGTATTATCGCATTGCGATAGTAAGTATCGCATTGCGATAGTCAATATCGCATTGCGATTTTCCCAATTCGCGTTGCGATTTACTTATTCGCATTGCGAATTGGGAAAATCGCAACGACATTGTATACCATCGCAACGCGATTTCCAACTATCGCAACGCGAAATGCAACGCGAATTTGCGATAATGGAGATCGCGTTGCGAATTAGCGATCGCATTGCGATTTTGTTGGTCATTTTGGAAAATGAAAAAAAAGTTGGTTAAAATCATATATTATATGGGATTTTTGGTCACTGAGGTTATTTTCTCTATTTTTAATGAGAATTTTCTACATACATAAAGATTCAAGCTCAAAATATATTTAAACGATCTAAATTAATTTTCACTCTAACTAATCCAATGGTATTAATGGGCCGTTTGGTTCACGGCATACAACATTACTTGGGGAATAAAATCCTTATTCTCCTGTTTGGTTGGTTGGTAATCTTATTCCCGGTAATCTTTTATTACCAACAGTTTTTCTGTGGTATATTATCGGGAATGTGATTACCCTCTTTCCTTAGGTATTGTTGGACTAAAATGTCCTTAATTTTTTTTCTTTTCAAAATTATCCTTCTTCTGTCGTTGAATAATAAAAATTTTATGAAGGTTAAATTACAAATTTATCTTTAAACTATTTTAGATTTACAAAAAAAATTCCATAATTATAATTTTATATGAAGTTCAGGGGTTAAAATAAAATTTTATCATTTCATTGAATTTATTTATCTTTTCAATTTTGTAAAAATATTATATAAATTTTATGAATTTAAAATATTTAAAGAAAAATATATAAATTAATTATAGTAAAATTATAGTAGAATTCAACTTGTTAAAAAATAAATATATAATAAGGATAATTTTGTAAAATATACATTTTAATAATTTTTTATTTATTTAACCAAACACGATAATATTACTTTTTTATTAAATCAAACACAAAATACAATATTCTTAATAATCTTATTTTCTGATAATTTTGTTATTTATACTATAATTTTACGTTCCGTAAATCGCAAATTTTAATTGCCAAAAGTAACAACGGAGGCCACAAAAGTTGAAAGACTCCCTACTAGACGACAACGTTTTACCATGAAAAAAAAACTGAAGGGAAGAAAAAAGAAAAAACGTTTCGGGCTAACTCGAACCTTTTCCGGATTCCGTATCGGATTTGATCCGATATCATTCTCTAACTTCTCTCACACACTCATCCAAAACACTGTTCTGTTCTCCCGAAGCACTATAGCCCTCAATGGACTTTGCCGTCCAGGCGCACATGTTGTCACCACCAACAGCCGCACGAATCGTAAACCCTAACCGAACCCTAACGTCTCCTACTTCGACTTCCCTCCGAGCTTCTCTCTCCACCAACTTCCTCTCTCCCTTTCCCGCCGTGGCAGCGTCGCCGGAGATTTCTTCGGATTCAAGCTACGACCCGACGCTCTCAACCCAGCCTCTCTCTCCCGGTCCAAGCCCAGACGTGGAGTCGTCACCATGGTACTTCCAAATCATTTTAATTTCATCTAAATTTCCTTTGGGGATGTTTATTGGTAGTGAAGTAGGCAATTTTTATTTTATGAGAATTCTGAAAATTATCATTAATACTAGTTTGAGTTATTATTTTAATTTCGAGTATTATATGACAGTTGAGTGCAATTGAATAAATTCATTTGTTTTGTGTTTTCCTGGAATTTTGTGGATTGGTTATTCCGTTTTCGAGGGGAAGTGCATGGGAGCAACCTCCACCGGATTTGGCATCGTATTTATACAAGAATCGGATTGTTTACTTGGGAATGTCGCTGGTTCCTTCTGTCACAGAGTTGATACTGGCTGAGTATCTTTACCTTCAATATGAAGATGAGCAGAAGCCTATTTACTTGTACATAAACTCCACTGGAACAACCAAGGTATGATTTTGTTACAGGAACAACCAATGTAGTATTTTCCGTGATTATTGGCATTGGATTCTAAATGAATGCCAAGAAGTGCAAAGTTATGTTTAGATTTTCTTTTGCATTGTTAAGATACTAAATTGTTGCATTTATTTGCTCCCTTTTTTCTAACATTACTAATAGGATTTTTCACTACTTTCAGGGTGGTGAGAAGCTAGGTTATGAGACTGAGGCCTTTGCAATTTATGATGTTATGGGGTAATCACACTTTTTGCTTTTTAACTTGCGAGGTATTTCATAATTGGCTTGTTTCATGAGCTGCACAAAGTATGCATTTATTAGGTGCTTGAATGATCTGAATTATCTTCTTGGATTCGGTGTGGTAGTTTCAATGTCAAACCCCAGCTGCATCTACTACTGATAAATTGTGAATGCATCATTCTTTGTGAATGATGATAAGGTCTTTTTTACCTTCCACATTTCTATTGCAGTATTTGCTTTCAGTCGTGATGAGCGCCAGCTACTTGTGGATTTTCTTCTTTCTAGAAACCAAGTAGATACTACCTACCTTAAGCTTCGAGCATTTTTGAATGTATAACATTCTACAAACCACTGTACATCCTTGTCGTTCCTAGCATTAATTATTGTGTTTGTGGATACTTTCTTTTGCTGCAGGTATGTTAAGCCTCCTATTTTTACTCTCTGTGTTGGAAATGCATGGGGTGAAGCTGCATTTCTTTTAGCTGCTGGTGCAACAGGAAATCGTTCTGCTCTTCCTTCATCTACAATAATGATAAGACAGGTTGGTTGTCAGACAGTGGATCTCCGATGCTCTAAACTATCAATTTCTTCAAATATGTTGGATGCAGTTGACATAAATGTTTAATATTCTTTACTTTTCCCTCTATCACTCTGCAGCCAATTGCTAGATTTCAAGGTCAGGCAACAGATGTTGACCTTGCAAGAAAGGAAGTTAAGAATGTGAAAACAGAGTTGGTAAGAAAATAATCTACTTAGTTAAGGATTCTAATTATACACCAAACTTACATTTGGAAACTCCATGGTCCTGTCTAAACAGCTTTCGGTTTGATTGCTAAACTTACATTTAGAAATTTACTCATTAAAACGCCGCAATAAGTCCATTTATAGTGGCATTTATTAGAAAAACGTCACTATATATATAATTTTTTGGGGCTTTTTTGGGAGGCCTGCGCGGTCACGCAGTTTGCGCCGGGCCAGCCATGGCCCTGGTCGAATGTGAAACTGAAAAAGGAAACATAGAGAACCGGAATGGACATGTTGATGGAAACTGCAGAAGAAGTGGAGGTCGATGAAACTCAGTTGCCTTGGCGGGCTAACCGGAGATCATGAGACAGCTGATGAGGTAATAAATATATGAAAACCGTTACATCAATTTAGTTATCATATGTGAGAGTTTTGGCCTCCACCACAAGTTCCACCGCTCGGATTTGTGAGAATCGAAGTCTTGACTTCAGATTTCATATTTTTATGTGTTCGAAGGAATTCTTATGTTCGAGATCCTTCGCAGTTGATTCGTCTCTTCCAAAAATAATTTTAGATTCAAATTTTGTTTGATCTATAGAAAGTGTAGATTACAAGTACTGATGATAATTTGGTGATGATGTTTCTTTTATGAAGTTGTCAACTTCATGTTGAAGAAGAGTCGATCGTATGGTGTAGGGCATTCGACATTAAAGCCCGATTATGAATAACAATGACTGCGCAAACCTTGGTAAATAGCGAGTATGTGCATCACAATGATTAAAGAAACATTTTCAGGGTTAATAAAAATAAATCCTTTTTTCTTACAAAACAGGGTAGAGCAACATCAAATCCCTGAACTTCCTATTTTTTTAAAATTTGATTCATAATCCATTCTTCATTTTCATTAGCTCAAAAGTCATACCAAAGGATAGGTACCAACTTTTGTAGGTCATTCCGGATTCGTAAAGCAAAATCTTCCCTGCCTTAACCCACCAAATCATCCCTACATATATATATATATATATATATATATATATATATTAAAATCTTCCTTTGATTTCATGGATAATTCACATTCTAAAGTGATCATGGAGTATATAAAATGTCTGTATATCCAAAAACTCCGAAGATTACCATCTCTTTGCATTTTTTTTGGGTATATATTACATTATGTTGTCGACCTATACGAAAAAAGAAACCCACCTGAACATTCGAAGTTACGGAAAGGCATAAAAGAGCAACCATCAAACCTAAATCACAGTCTTTGGTGTTTGACATGCAAAATATGTAGACCCTGGTCATGGGATCTCTTGCTAATATGGATTCACAAGATGTGAACGTGCTGAGCTACTACTAGTGCTTGCCTGTTGCCCGAAACTTAAGGTAGGATGAAGCAGTTCCGCCTGTGGGAATGAGCCATTGGGTGGCACATCCAGAAGCAAATCTTGGTCGGAACTTTCATCGACGAAATGCAGAGAATCCATCACGAGAGAGCCACCAATAGGAGGCAAAGCGAAGAGGCTTCTCGGACTAAAGCATGAACCATCGTCGTCTATGGCTTCTTTGTTTTCATAAGTAGCCTTCATGAATACCTTTTTAGGGAACTTTAAGGAACTTGCTTCTGAAAATGAAAAAAAACCATGTTAACAATCACAACAGCTCACAAGATTATTAATTGATTTATCTTGTGCAAATAATAGCAGCAGAGAAAATATCTAAACCTGGAAAATTTTGGCTTTGGCAGTCACGTGATCTCTTCATAATCGCCGAATTGTTCGATGTAACGGCAGTTGGTCCTCTAGCAATCACAGGCCCTTTAATACTACTTTTACATCTCTGCAGCTGAGAAATGCAAATATGCTTAGGCATAGTGAGCAAAGTAAGTTCATTGTCAACAAGTTCATGAACCAATTCAAACCTTAAGTACATGACTGCGTTCCACCCATTGTGATTTCGTCAAATTAAATAATGCAAGTCTCTTCAAAGTCTTACAATCTTCGGCTTTCACCCCCGGGACAGAGATATTAAAGACGCCTTCCTCAAGCAGTTGCTGGAAGTAACAGAGGTTATCCTTGAATTGAGGGCTTTCAAACATGCTTTCGAGGCTGCAGGTGCAAGGACAACCATCAGTGATTCCAGATCATGTTTCTACTAGTGATCGTCCCATTAGAAACTTACATTACTGATTTTTTCCCTTTTTCTTTTCCGGAATTATCCGATTTCAACTATATATGCTTCAGATACTATTGAAATAGAAATAAAAACAAAATTATCATTAGTGAATGCATTCCATTTTGCACAAACCATGAACTAGAAAGGTGTTATTTCCCCATGTTGATAAAGGTGTAAAAGAGATACCTATCGGGGAGTTTGGCAATGTCGAGTGGAGGTAGATACTGAAACAATAGCTGCTGCTCTTCGTTTGTTAAATGTTTCACAAACTCCTCGAAGTTGAGGATATCCTGCTCCAATCGAATATACAATCACAAATGGATAATGAACATATGTGCTGTATATTGTAATGTGAAATTTTCATGACGATCCAAATTTTGCTTAAGATCGAAGAAGCACGAGTCAAGATTTGTGAAACATCCAGAGTCACTATATGCATGCAAACTTACAGGTTCCCAGGGATCAAAAGACTTTTTTTAAACAATATAGCAGCTCTAGAATTGAGTTATAAAGCTGTTTCCAAGAATAGGCATGAATAGTGAAGGCGATTTGTTGGAGTCCTCCTCCAGTGAATTTTTTTAAGTTGAACGTGGATGGGGCTGTTAGTACGGTTGGTATGTATGCTGGAATAGGGGGTATTCTCAGAGATTGGAATCGGGATATTCTTTTTTCGTTTTCAGAAAGTGTCGGTCCTTCTCCTACTATCCTAGCAGAGCTGAAGGCTATCAAAAAAGGAATTGACCTATTTGTTTCATCACAATGGGCTTCGAAGGGCAGACTAATTATTGAAAGCGATTCAAAGATAGCAGTGGATTGGATTAAAGACCAAGCTCTTGCACCTGCTTTTCTGTCAAACTTTGTCAAGGAAATTGTGTCTATTGTTTCTGCTATTCAGGCTCTTGTTAGGTGGATTCCTAGATGGTGTAACTGTGAGGCCGATAAGTTAGCAAAGGAAGGAATTGGGTAATTTTTGTCCTTGCTTAGGCAGTTGTGTAAGCCTTAAGAGCAAAGTACCCTCAGGACTGTTTTTAAGTTTTATGTAGTTTGCAAGACTGTTTTTAAGCCTTATGTATCTGGTTGATTATCAATAAATTGATGCACTCTTTTCCTCCTTCCGCTAGTTGGTCCTACCTTAGGGCAGAGGACCACTATGAGGGAGGTTTTTGATGAGGCATCCTATTCCTATCAAAAAAAAAAAGCTGTTTCCAAGAAAAACAAATACAAGAAAAATGAAACAGGGGAACTTACATTTAAATCTATGTTACACAGTGGTGACTTATGACTTTCCAGCATTAGTGATTTTTCATGTTGAGCCTTGTCCCTGCCGAAACACCAAAAAGAAAAAGGAAAAATTTATCAAAATGAAGGCACTATTATCCAATTTCTCCTCCCATTCCAAAAAAGCTATAAGCTTAACTTACGTCCCATGATTCATGAACCATGAAGAAACTATTCTAAAAAGTCTTCCCGAGGAACTGCGGAGCCAAAGATATTATTTGCAGACTATATTGCAATTTGTAAAATATTATGGCGAAAAGATTTACCTCTTAAATTGCTCGTGCTGCATTCCAGGTCCAGCTGGATTCTTAGCCTTTTCGATTGCACGTCCTAAAAGTTTCACGGCCTTGATATCATTGTATGCAGAGAAATTTGAGGAATATGAATACGCCTCATTCACTGAATATTGTTTGTTTTCAACTGAAAGTGAGCTAGCTTCAGATTCCTCATCTCGAGCTATTGAGCTAGGATGTCTAATTAGAATGCTTCCGTGTCCAATCTCAACAGAAACCATGGGTGTTTCACTCTCAAAAAGTAAATCCTCCTCAGATGATCCAGAGAAATATGAAGACTGTTGTTCATGTAAAATAGTATACAAATCTTTTGTCAGTTTCTCAACTGAAGATTGCTTAGGACGATTTAAGAAGGTCCTTTCCATAGAAGGCACCATTGACTTCCGCACGTTAGATCGAGCAGACCCTGGAAAAAGATGAAAGAGAATATGATTTAAATGTATTTCACGTCATTATAAAAGTAAAAACATGCAATGAAGCCATCAATATCTGCCAAGATCAACCTGACAATGTAAATTGTAATGGTTATATTTCTAGGAAGATATACAACCGTTTTCGTTTATGCCAAGTACGACTGTAAATGAGACGAGACATATCGCGAGCTACTCGAGATCGACTCGGTCAAGGCTCGATAAATACTCGGATCAAATGGACTCGACTCGAGCTCAACTCGAATTCTTAATAAACCGAAACGAGCTTCTTGATACTCGACTCGAAAAGCTCGTGAGTAGCTCGAAAATATAATATATTAAGATTTTATTTTTTTTAAATAAATTATTAATAATATTAATATTTATATGTTGTTTTTTTAAATACAGTAAGGCTTACATGTATTTAACGTTCATGTTCGAGTTTGAGGCTTCAATCTTATTAAGTTTAAGAATTTTTTCCCCTTCATTTCGAGTCTTTTCGAGCTGCTCATGAGCTTCAGTTCAGGATTTCGAGTTCGAGTCGAGCTTAAAAATTTTAAACTCGCGAGTTTTCGTGTCGAGTTTTGCTCCATTTGAGAGTTTTCGAGTCGAGTCGAGCTCAGCAATACTCGAGCTCGACTCGGCTCTTTTACACCCCTAATGCCAAGCACGACACTCGTGAATCTCTCGTAAGTTCACAAGATGGACTAAACAAGTAAATCACTCTCAAGAAGTCAAAACAGCAATGAGGAACACCGATGGCAATGTGTTCAACCTGTGAAGTCACTTGCATCTGCGCTGCCAAACTGGGCATAGTTTTCAGAATTAGATATTGCGGATCCAGAACTCGATCTATAACTAGTATCTTCATCCACAAACCTACAGAAACCCTGGTTGTAATCAGGGGCGGCAACTGCTGTCTCATGATTTGGTTTTCTTTTCAGCAGTTTGATTTCCTTTTTCTTATTTATAGATATGCTCTTCATTCTGGAAGTCCTATGATCTTGATAATCATCAGGTTCAACCCGAGAATGAAGTGGGGTATAGTCTGCAAGGGTCCCTTTAGTCCTCCACCGCGACCCACATGCATTGCACAATACTGGCTTCTCAGGAGGTCCATTGCGCCATAAAGGAGTGCCTATCACAATGCAATGTCGATAGTAAGTATAATACTATTTAAAGATAAGGAGATACCAAAACCGTGCTATGAGTATGGCAAGAGCCATGAGCCAAATTTTATAGAAATGCTATAGGGGCAAAACTCGAAAGGAGAAAAAGAGTGCAACGATAGGATTAGTATTTTATTGGATAAATTCAAAGACAAATGCGGCATCAGATAAATCTTCTTCAAATTATGGTCAATACAATATATCTTTACCCTAAAACAAACTCAGGGTTGATGCCCTTGCCTCAACCAAGGCAAACAAGTACACCAAAGCTTCCATTAACACTTGTACTCTGACACATTTAAAAATAAAACTCATATCAATGACCAGAAAAAGAATACAGATGAAATAACTTGAGTTGCACTAATTGGTGCAGAAACACCATCTTCCACGAATATAAAACCATTCTAATTTTAAGAGTGGTGCAATAAATTTTCAGCTGGAAGTCATTCAGAATGTTTAACTGCAATGACACTTTTGTGGTGAAGTGTTTAATGGCCTAAGAGGCAAAACAATGAACTTGAAAATAGAATTGAATGCTACCGATAACAGAAAAAGTGTAAAACAATTATTTAAAATGGATATGAGTGCAGCCCTGCAAAGTGGCTCACATTGATTGACAATTCTTATCAACAAAGACCAAAAGCCGGTTTAGAGCAAGCATGTGAGTACCAGCTCAACAGCATTGGAATTTAAAACAACGGCTTATTTATGAGACTAGAAAATGAGCACGAAATCTATCAAGACCGGAATGGAAAGTGCACCTATAAAGGAGTCAAACAATGATGCTACAAGGACATACATTTCTATGAATTGAATGGCTTGATATTTAGGCTTATAGACATCTATGGAGCAATGGGAAAGCAATTCCGATTTAATGTTGAATACGAAACCTGCCATAATTCAATGACATAGGCTCTGCAATTCCCCAGCATCCAATAGAATTCAATCTCACTTTGTGAGAAATGTTGGAAAACCAGAGTCAAACAGACCAACCCCAAGAGATAAAAAGAAAAGAAAATGAATGAGGTAGAAAGAAACCATTAAATTCAATTACAAACTCAAGTTCTAGGCTTTACATGGATCGAGAAAAAGGATATTTGTTGTTCTAAATCCATATACAAACAGTACAACTCAAAGAACTGCATAATTTGTAAAATCTATTATCATTGTCCATGTAATCTGGTTCTTTTCTGCTCACTGTTATTCCCATGGAATCATAATCCATCTAAGCATATAAATCACATAGAACAAATTTTAAGGGGGAGGGGAATTGAACAATTACTTATACCCAAGGTCTCAAAAATGTTTTTTTTTTCATTTTTCTTAAAACTTTATATTTAACTGGAGAAACAATAACTCACTTGTAACTCCACAGTGATTGCAAGGTCCTTGCTTGCCCATGTCTTTCTCTTTGGCTAAAGGGAAGAAAAATAAATCACAGAACACAATTTACAAACAACAAAGAGAAGAAAAAAATTATTGATAAAAACTTTGACTAAAAATTGAAAACTTTTTTGTTTGATTGGTTTCTTCAAGCTCTATATGACATATTCAACAGGGCATTAAAGGCTTCTCTGCAACAACAAGAACAAAAAAAAAACAGAAAGGTAGTTTAGTTTGCAGAACAAAGCAAAAGCTAAATAATGAAAACTACCCAGAAGAGTTTTGTTATCTTTTTTATCAGCCCATAGAACATAATTAAGGGGAAAAGCAACAAAAAAGCCAAAAAATAAAGAAGAAAATAAAAATATTTAGAGATGGGTATTTGAGCTGGGACTTTGTACAATCCAATGAGGGGGGGAAATAAAGGAAATGGGTAATTAGAGGAATCTAGTAAATGGCTGTGAAAAGAAGAAGCAAAAATGCGAAGGAAGATAGAAGGGAAAAAGAGAGAGAAATAGAGAACTGTGTTTTATGTTTGTAGGTATTGTATGTGATGTATGTACATTAACATGATACAAAGTGAAAAGACATGTTGAGCTTCCTTTAGCATTTATTTAATTTTAGGGTAAACTACCTGCATAGTCACTAAACTATAGGGGTAGTTCTATGTTGACTATTGAATTATAAATTTTATCAATTAATCCATTAAATTATTAAAATCATTTCAATGAAGTCACTGATTATTATTATTATTTTTAATCAAAAGGAAGGCCAAGGCCAAAATTAAACAGTGACTAGTCTGCAGTACGGGGACCAAAAGCATCCCTAGATAAGAGTTCTTGTAGATGTGATAGAGGCGTATTGAGGACAGAAATTTGGAATGAATCGGGCGTGGCCATCTTTGCAACAGAAATATTGACGTGAAATTTACAATTAATAACTAGATTTAAATTGTACAATAATTATAAATTTATATAATTTATTAATTTAAGATGACGTCATATCATCATTAAAAAACAACCAGAATTATCGCATGAGAAGTTTGTTAATTTTTAACGGTTAATGACTAAAATTAAATATTATGTATGAATTTTTAAAAAAATAGTTGGTGACCAAAACAGAATAAAAGTGATAGTTGAGATACTAAATATGTAATTTACCCAATTATTTATTATACTTTCGGATTAATTGACGTTTTTAATTGATAAGAGAAAACCTATTATTATTATTATTATTATTATTATTATTATTATTATCATGTTAAAAGGTTAAAGAAATAGTTTCCAAAATGGAAAGTATTCAAAGAAAGAGGGTAAGGTAATGGGATGATATTGCAAATTTGTTGTTGACTATAGACTTTTCAGCTTTGTTGATGTCTATAAATTATATATTAAATGAATTCCCAAATAAATTATGGTTAAAGAAAAAGAAAAGCCACCACAAGACGACAACAACAACATAAAACAGCCTGTTTTGCCCTCTCCGAGTATACTTTGGTAATTTAAGATTTAGAAATATTTGTACGTAAATATAAATAAAATTTTAAGATACATATATTAATAAAATAATTAATCGAAAAAAATATAATTTTCAAAGTATATAAGTTTTGTCCTGAATACAATAAGAATGTCACTAAATTTAAGTATACTTGTTTGTGTACGTTTATAATTAGAAATTAAAATATATAAATTTTTTTAATTTACATGTAAATTCTATATATATTAGTCCTGTTATAAAATATATCAAAATTATTTTTATGGTGGGTTTGAATATTAGTGTATAATTACTAATTACAATTTTTTGAATTAATCAATAGTATCTGATCTATTGACTGACTAATTCAGATAGAGTACTCCAGAGGACAGGGTGACTCTCTCAACCCAATTTGCTCCATTCACAAACGTCAGGATTCGAACACCTGACTTTGCTTAAGGAATCTAGTGTCTCGTCCAACTAAATCAACTAATTGTTGTATTGATTACAATTACTAGTAATTATAATTATTAAAAGAGAAAATAACCTCAGTGACCAAAAATGCCTTATAATATACGAATTTAACCAACTTTTTTTAGATTTTCCAAAATGACCAACAAATTCGCAACGCAATCTCAAATTCGCAACGCGAATTCTAATTTCGCAACCCAGTTTCCAATTTCGCAACACAAATATGTAAATCGCGTTGCGATTTTCCAAATTCACGTTGCGATATTCCAAATTCGCAACGCGATAGTCAAATTCTCAACGCGAAAGTCAAATTCGCAACTGAATTTCAAATTCGCAACTGAATTTCAAATTCGCAACGCGAATTTAATTTCGCAACGCGAATTTAATTTCGCAACAAGTTTTAGTTTCGCAACACAAAATTTTTGGGTATATAACAACGCAGCAGCAGCAACTCATAACCTAAATCCCTAAATCGCAACTCATTCCATCTCCATCTATCACTCTCTCCGGCTACATCCGTTCCTATATCAAACGACATCCGTTCCTATATCCAACGACATTCTTCCCCATCTCTATTTTTTTTACATAATTTTATTTATATATAATTTTTCAATGATTTCTCTCCCAAATTATCAACTATCAACTTAATAAAGGTATATTTTTCTCTAAGTTAGTGATGATATCTAGTTTATAGCTCGTTTGTTTAGTAAATTAATTTACAATTTTTAGAATGAAATCATCTAATGTTGATCATGTTTGGATAGATTTGTGTTTTGGAGGGTCATGGGAGAATGTTCATGGTGTTTTACAATATGTGTCTTTACCCATGAATCTTCAACTAAAACTGTCATTAAAAAAGTTAACTTATGAAACTCTAATGTTACGTGTTGAAAAGAAATTGAATTTAGAGCCTCTAAGTGGATTTAGCCTATCTTATCTGAGAAAAGGTAAAGTTTATTTGTTAACCGACAATGAAGATGTTGAACGATTCATTGCTGACATTAGTGTTTCGCAAGAAGATGATGTTACATTATATATTGTTGAACCTAGAAGTAGTGAAGTTGGGTCAGTAGCGGGTAGTAATCAACTAAGTTCTTCAACCCAAAATTTAATGGTTCCACCTCAATTTCATCACCAAGCAAATTTTGTTTCACCACATTTCCTATACCAAACACAATCTCAAAACCCACAACCTTTTCCTAATCCAAATCCCAATCAACTTTTAGCACCAAATTCCGGTTTTCTTATTGACCAGTTAGACGATTATGAGCCAACAGAAACAATTGTGAGTACTAGTCAGTATTCAAAATTTGATCTTGGTCAATACCCATACTTTGATCTTGATCAATACTCGGATTTTGATGATGTGATGGAAGAAGAAACAGACCCTGCATGTAATGATTTTGATATTGGTCAAAATCTAAATTTTGATGATGAAACAGCCGCTGCCGAGGAAGATGTTGTTGATGATAATGAGGAGGAAGTTACGACTGTGAATGAACATGTTGAACATCCATTCTGTAATTCATATAACCCTGAAGAAGAAGAAGTCCCTGAAGAAAGGAAAAAGAAGAAAATGTAACGGGAGTATAACTGGAATATGGCAGAATTACTTCAGATACCGGAAGAAGAGTTGGTAAAGATATCAGTTGATTGTTACACAAAAGTTATTCGTATCAAGAAAGATGATTGTTTTGATACAAAGGAAGACTTGAAGATAGCTTTGTATACGAAATGTGTGGAAGATGGCTATCAACTAAGAGTTAACAAATCAAGCAAAGATCATTTCGAAACAAGGTGTATGATTGACAAAAACTGTACGTGGCGTATGATTGCTAAGAGGATAAAAGATTGCGAAATGTTTCAAGTTAGGACTTTTATTGATAAACATACATGTTCAAGAACCCAAGTTTTCCTTACCATAGACAAGCAAACAAAAAGGTATTGGGTGGTTTTCTGGTTGAGTTAATGTTTTTGAATGGAATGATATATCTGGGACATGAAATTATGACTGACATGAATGCTCGATTCAAGATTAGTATCTCATATTCTCAAGCTTGGAGAGCCAAATGTTATGCATTGGAATTGTTGAGGGGGTCGCCAGAAGCATCGTTTGCCCAACTGCCGGCTTATTGTCACAATTTAAAGCTGAAAAATCCTGGGTCGGTAACTCATATCAAAACAGATAGAGATGGACGCTTTGAGTTGCTGTTTATCGCCATTGGTGTTTCGGTTAGTAAATAATTATAATTTTGTTGACTCATTTTTGTTAGTTGCATGCATTGTAAATGATTATATTTCTTGTGTATATGATTTTGTAGATTCGTTCGTTTATTACTTGCATGCACCAGTTATTATAGTTGATGGATCATATTTGAAAGGTCGATACCTTGGAGTAAACTTATTAGCAGTAGCCATGGATGCTAACAATGGGATACTGCCAATAGCTTACGGGGTTGGCAAATCTGAAACCTCTGATTCATGGACATGGTTTATGGGGTATCTTAGGGATTGCATAGGTCCTATTAACAATCTGAAAATCATATTCGATAGGGCAAACTCAATTGAGAACGTTGTTAGAAGGTGTTTCCCAAATGCTTTTCATGGACTTTGTGGTGTTCATTTGTACATAAATCTAAAATCAAGGTCTGCTGGTATAAAAAATCACAAATGGACATACTGGAAGGCTGTAAAAGTATATCGGAAAGTGGATTTTAATAAGCATATAAATTGTTTAAGACGTTTTTTACCTCAATGTGCTCAAACACTAAAAGATGTCGGGTTTGAAAGATGGTCAAGAGTACATCAACTTGGAGCAAGATATGGTTTCATGACATCTAATAGTGCAGAATCAATCAATGCTCTAAGTCGTCATTCCCGGAAATTACCCATTACTATGTTAATGGAGTTTTTTCGAGCCTCTATTCAACAATGGTACTACAAGAAAAGAAACCATGTAGGTATTATTTCTTTAAATTCGTAACTTATCATATATTTGACTAAGTATTATTTATTTAAATTTACAAGAACATTGGAACGTCGTATTACACCATGGACTGAAAAAAAGATAACGAAACGTGTTGTGAAGTCAACGTCCTGGAGAGTTGAACCATGTTCAAACACATTTTTTGAAGTATTGGATAATAATTTAAATGGGCTTGTCGATCTAAATGCAAAGACGTGTAGTTGTAAGAA
This sequence comes from Hibiscus syriacus, assembly GCF_006381635.1. NCBI lineage: Eukaryota > Viridiplantae > Streptophyta > Magnoliopsida > Malvales > Malvaceae > Hibiscus > Hibiscus syriacus. Next base: position 204,809 of record NW_024063007.1, read on the forward strand.
ACGGCAAACATCTGGTTATCCGTGTGACCATATTATAAAAGTTGCTATTCATCTAAACCAAGATGATTCAAGCGCATACGCTATGGATTGCTACACTACAGAAGTATATCGACAGACTTATGTCGAGATTGTCTACCCATGTCCATATCCTTCTGAGTGGGACATACCAAATGACTTACAAAGAGTTTTGCCACCAGTCATGGACAGCAGGCTACTTGGCCGACCAAAAAATCACGATCGTATACCGTCTAAGGGTGAAGAGAAGAGGATATCGACATGTAGTCGGTGCAAGGAGAGTGGTCATACAAGGTTGACATGTGGATCACCAGTGCCATCACAATCATCTTTTCCTCTACCAAAAAATGGATCCTCATCAAAATCCAAAGCTCATATGGTGCCAAGCAAAAGGAAATCAAAATCGTAATCAAAATCAAAATCCCAATCACAACCGGCTTCACATTTTGGGACTTATTAACTTAGGTGATTTTAAAATGCAAACGTTGTATTATATGTATTTTATGTGTGAATGCATACATTTTCAGTTAGACATTCATTAGTAACTTGAGTTTGAACATTGATATGATATGTTCAGTTGTTATCATGTTGGGATTTTCTCGTGTTTGATTGCTTGGATAGTTGTTCTCTTGCTTCTTCAAGTGTCCTTAGCTTGTATTTATAGCTTCGAATGTGTTTGATGTTGTATATACCTTGAAGTTGTATGTTGCGATCAAAGCGAAAGTCAAATTCGCAATGCGAAATAAGCGTTGCAAATTTGACTATCGCGTTGCGAATTTACCTTAAACATGTCTTTTTTACCTTCAACATAATTCAGATTGAAAATTAAACAACAAATCAATTAAACATTGTTGTGGGTACATCATTTGAACATTGTTATGGGTACATTATTTGGAAAAATAATGTTCCAGACTTTTAGAAATAACCCTTTTTCATCGGATTAATTTCATTTTTGTGGGTACATTATTTGAACATTGTTATGTATAAATTTGTTGTGTATGTATGTTTTGGTTTGATTATATTGTATGGATATTTTCATTCAGATGAGATGGGTTGTGTATAACAAAACAATCTATCTCTTCCATGTGAGTACTTTATTCCAACCATGTGACAAGTGTGACAACCCCATCAACTCACAACTCAGTTTTGAACTCAATCAATATTGTCTTTTAGCTTGATGGTTCATAAAGCATGTTACTTGAACAGTATAAATCAATTATATAATTTTCATGTTCAATTTAACACTGCATTTCAAATTCATTTCATATGTAATTGGAGTTTGAATTTAAATTTCAATTTGAGTTTGAATTTAAATATAAATTTCGGATCCACTATAAATATTAGCCCAAGCCAATATGCATGTTATCATTGATTATTCCTAATTTCTATTGTTTTTTTTCAACTTTAAATGCGAGGGAAATCCCAACCATCGTATTTTTTGGTCAACTTTAAAGCGTCAGAAACGTTTCGGGCATATGATCTGGGTGGTATACGAGAAATGCAACAAATGGCAACTAAAATCATAAGTCCGAAATGCTTCTGAGTACCACCCAAATCATAAGTCCGAAATGCTTCCGATGCTCATCAAAATCCAAAGCTCATATGGTGCCAAACAAAAGGAAATCAAAATCTAAATCTCATATGGTGCCAAGCAAAGGGAAATCAAAATCTACAACTTGAGTTTGAACATTGATATGATATGTTCAGTTGTTATCATGTTGGGATTTTCTCGTTTTTGATTGCTTGGATAGTTGTTCTCTTGCTTCTTCAAGTGTCTTTAGCTTGTAATTTATAGCTTGGAATGTGTTTGATGTTGTATATGTATATACCTTGATATTGTATGTTGCGATCAACGCGAAAGTCAAATTCGCAACGCGAAATAAGCGTTGCGATAGTCAAATTCGCAAACCGAAAATCGCGTTGCGAATTTGACTTTCGCATTGCGAATTTGTACCTTCAACAGGTCTTTTTTGCCTTCAAACATAATACAGATTGAAATTTTTAGAAACAGTAAATCAACTTTTACAAATCAATTAAACAAGCAAAAAAATAATTCTTATTTACAAATCAAATTAAACAAATCAACTTTTACAAATCAATTAATCAAAAAATAAATCTTATTTCCTCATCAATTGTAACAAATCAACTTTCAATGTAAAATTCAATTAAACAAAGAAAACAAGTGTACCCCAGACTGTTGTTTATGCACAAATACATTTCACGCAGCTCACTTCAGGATTAACCTGCAAAAACCAAACATTTGCTCAAACAACACTTTCTACACATCTAAAACCAACAAACAACAAATTACTGAATTATACGTACTTAACCAAATATTTTCAAACCAATTAAAGAGTATATATGTTAACAACACTTGCTCAAACTTACCAATTGTTTATGTACAACTTTCAGCATGCAGATGCAGGTAGGCAACGTCTCGAATATATCGATCTGGCCATATAATGCCAAAACCACAAGCCTACTGCAGCTCTATCTCTATCTGTGGGAGGTAGATATTGTATACTTCCTGTCGTCAAACGTTCCAAGCACAAGCATATGAGAGGACCATAATCCCCTCTGGCTCTCTTCGTTTGTTGTGGCGCAGTCTCATCTCTGATCATTGTAATTTTGAACTTCTTTGGCTTCTTGTTTCCAGATTTTGTCCAATAATCAATCGCATTCAAGAATTTAGCCAAATGATCGCTCCATCTCTTTGTAATAATATCTCTCAAATCAGATAATGGTATGTAATTCAACATGCTGTCATATACCACTGTCTTCAGGGATGGGAGCTGAAGCTCGACGAGAAGCCAATGACGCTTTTCTAAAACATGGATAAACACATGCAATCATAAATAATTGTGAAAAACCTTTAAAATATTTAAAAAAATAAATACTAACCTTATCGACCTCCCACCACGCAGGATAAAGTTTAGCTTTTCCATTAGCCAACTTATATGAAGCATCTCTCTGATCCTTCAAGTGAGCTGCGTGAAAAGACGTCGGCATAATAGCCCATCGAATACCTCTTTTCTTCAATTTCCTTATTATTAGAAGACGCGACACCCATACATCAATATGATATTTTATAAAATAAATAAATATATTAGTGAATTTATTAATAATTTAAAAAAAATAATCAAAATACAATATAAGAAGAATATAATACTTACCCCTTTTCGAGGTAGCCATTATCTTCAACCCCTAATAAAATACCCCATCAAGACCGATCAAGAAACAAATGAATAGCATCGTCGATTTGGCATAGTTCAAAATAACACCCCTTGCTCCGCTCATGTAGATAAAAATCAACTGCGGTCTTAGCCCAAAGGGTATTATCCGTAATTGTTTCCGGTAGTGTTTCCATCTCCTGCTGAGGAATGGTACTGGCCGGTAACTCATACGAAAGTCAACACACATCCATCATATCGGGCACAGAAGGTGGTTTATCAATATGTCAAAATATGACGCCAAATGAATCGGGCTCTTGAACGGCGGGCGAGACCACTTGAACGATGACAGTGGCCTCTTGAACGGTGAGAGGGGCTTCTTCGATGATGATAGGGGCCTCTTGAACGATATGAGGCGCCTCTTGAATGATGATAGGTGCATCGGGCTTATTCTTACAGAGTCTTGGCACTAGTGGGGTGAACGGAGACGTAATGACACGTGCACGACGTCTGATGCGTGAACCCCGTCGTACAAGAAAAACCCGACGTAAAACATCTACCTTAATGGGCTGCTGAAAATAAATTAATATATAAATCAGTAAAAAATAATGTCGAAAAAAAAATATTTGCATTTTTAGTATAGTATTAAACAAATTTACCTCATTGCGTAGAGTATTAACCTCATTCTGTAACAATGAAACAATCTCGCGTAGAGCGGAAACCTCATCACGTAAGGTAGATACCTCACCGCGTAGCGCACCATTGTCATCGCGTAAAAAATCCACCTCACCACGTAAAGATCGAACCTCATCATGCCATGCACCATTATCTTCACGTAAAGTACCGACCTCATGACGCAAAGCACCGACCTCATCACGTAATTCCCCTAACTTATTCCGTGGAGGTGGAGAACAGGGAGATGGAGATAGACGGAGCCTCTTTGCCGGTCGCCTATCATGAGGTGATGGTGGAGAAGAGGCTCGATGATGTGATGAAATATGTGATGGTGGAGGTGGAGAAGAGGCTCGACCAGGTGATGGCTCCGGGTGTCGAGCTATAGAATCGGCCCGATGGGGTGATGGCTCTCGAAGTGGGGGTGCTCATCATCCGTCCCATCAAAAAACCGCTTACTAGCTTGCCACCAATCAGTGGCAAGCTCAGCATCTGAGGGTGTCAGCCTCTGTAATGGGTAGTTGGCCTCCTAACAATATAAAAGCTCAAACAAAGTTAAACGTGTACTAGTAATAACTTGTTTATATATGGTAGTATTTGTGTGTTAACTTACATCATTAATCGTCGTATATGGGAGTAAGTCTTCCCAATCCAACATGTGTTTCCTCTTCCAGGTAATAGCCCTAGGAATATCATTTGATCTTTTTATCGCATATGTCCGCATACTGGGGAAAGCCTCAAATATCCAAATCTACAAACAATATAATACACAAACATTAGTAATTGTTAAATAATTAATTGTAATTTTGGAAACATTATATAGAAATTCTTACCTTAAAGGCCCAAGTAAAGCCTGTCAAAGTGTATTTAGAACCATTGCCCCGCAAACTTTTTCGGTCCTCGAAGGCAGATGACAACTTCTTCCAGGTAGCTTTCTATATATATGAACCCCACGGAAACAGGTTCCATGCATTTAGGTTCTCTACCAATAATATTAGGTCATCGGAGATTGGTTGTCTGCCCTCTTTGCCTAAAAAGTCAGCATGCAAAAGTAGTAAATGGCATACTCAAACAACATCAAGGTCATCCATCCGAGTAAAACCATCTTTATCAAATAATCTCTTCAAGTCATCGACATGTATACTCGGCTTCGACTTTGCCAGCTCAGGAAAAACCCGATATAACCATGATAGGCGAGCGATATGACTAGTGTACCGACCTACATCATCGTGTCTGAAGCATAGACCGGTGATTAAGCAAAACTCCTCCCGCCCAAAACAAGTATACGCCGGTGCCGGAGGAAAATGAAACCATATCTTTTCATCACCACGCTGTACCCCCTCGGGTAGATCGTTAGTCATGATCTGAAGAAACAAATGTGTCAACATAGCATCTCCACCCGGATGTTATACTTTCAGCCATGGCCCGAAGCAAGTATCCTCAAATAATTTTCTTTGTAGAGGTGTAAGCGTCGACGCAATTTTAGTGGCTATGCTTAATTTATTCCTTAAGGTCAATTGAGCCGAAATAAATTTCTACAAAAACAATAAACATACGAAGTTAGATATACCAAAAACTACAAATTATACACTACAAACAGACATGATATTAAACAGTGAAAATAAAGCTAAATATGTTTCAAACTAGCACGGTATTCACCCAAGTCATTATTCCATCATAGTTCACAAAATGCATCAGATAACATTCCAGAAGTAAGCACTTATATAAACATTTAAAAGGACAACATATAGGTTTAGTGCAGGTTCAAGGACAACATAAAGAGTAGTAGTTTATTCTTGAAACTTAAATTAGTAACACTGTGAAGTTAGTATTTGTCTTTGTTTTTTTGTTGAAGTAATACAATTCATTCAAGTTTCAATTTGGCGAATAAAAGAAATTTCTGAAACTTAAATTCGCAACGCGAAAATGAAAATCGCAACACGATTTTAGTTTCGCGTTGCGAATTTGGTGTTGCGATTTAGGGTTTATTCAACAAAAAGACAAAACAAAGACAAATACCAACTTCATATGGTTAAAGACTAAACAGTTTAGCAGTATTGGCAGCAACCGAATGAATTTAGCAATCTCAGTGAAATGGTTAATCTAGTAATAATACAAAAATTTCAAAATAAAAATAAGATATTAAAAAAACTAACCATCGGTGGTTGATTTTCTATTTCTGACTGTGAATGGTTGTGAGGGTTGATATGAGAGATGGAGATAGACGGATTTCGTCGAAAATGGAGACGGAATTCATCGGAGATGGAGACGGATTTCGTCGAAAATGGAGACGGAATTCATCGGAGATGGAGACGGATTTCGTCGGAGATGGGGACGGATGTCGCCGTAGAGAGTGAGAGATGGAGATGGGACTGAGTTGTACTTTAAGGTTTTAGGTTAGAGATGATTTGCGATAATATTGTTTACATTTGTGTTGCGAAATTAATATTGTGTTTCGCGTAAAAATATTTGACTATCGCGTTGCGAATTTGACTATCGCGTTGCGAATTTGGAATATCGCGTTGCGAATTTGGAAAATCGCAACGCGAATTTGAAAAATCACAATGCGATTTACATATTCGCGTTGCGAATTTGTTGGTCAGTTTGGCAAATCCAAAAAAAGTTGGTTAAATTCGTATATTATAAGACATTTTTTTGTCACTGAGGTTATTTTCTCTTATTATTATTATAATACATATTTCATTGATAAAGTATAGTTATATGAATTAAAATCATTAACTAAAACAAGTGAATAAAGAAAATATTTATAATTACTTCCAAATATATTTTAGTCACTTGATGACTTTTAAATCACATCCTTAATATTTTTATCTTTTATAAGTTTAAAAGATCTCACGTAATCTCCACCGTCCAACGTGAAGATCGCTGTCAAAATTGATTATCAGCCATCCGATTTAATAAGGAAGAATTGATGAGATTTGGTCCCACTTGATGAAAAATATATTTAGGGTTAGTGTTTTAGTATCTAATGAGTCATGGAGGAGCTGTGACTCTTTGTGAAAAGCAAAAGTTTGTTGAAAAAAATATATAAAAATATAAATAAACTTGAATTTTTTTCACTATAAATTCGGTCAAAATAAATAAGATTACAATAATAATTATTTTAAAAAATCAAGGTGAGCAAAATGGAGGGGCAAATGTAGCCTTTGGATAGGATGTGTTTGTTTTTCATGAAAAGATTTTGACACAAAACCAACTGACAATGAACTCAAAATTTCAAATCTAACGGCTGAAATTCAACAGCTTTTTTCAAAAATTAATTGAATATTGTATCCCTCAAAAAAGTAATTGAAAATTAATAAAAACATGTACTAAAAAGTTATATATAATAAATAAAATGTTATTTAGAAAATAAAAAGAATAATTAAATAATATTTATAGAAATAAAAAACAATAGTAAATGATTGAATGAAACATGTTGTAGCTGGTTTTAATCATTCAAAGCAATGCCAATATTTTTAGGATAAATTATATGTACAGTGACTAAATTATAGAGTAATTTTTTTAATAATTGAATTAAAAATTTTGTCAATTTGTAGTTGTTTTTTTAATTATTAAAACGGTTATTTAATTATTAAAATGTTATTAATTAAATCATTGAATATTAAATATGAATAGAAATATTGATGTGATAATTAAACAAATACATATAATTATATATTTAGTCCTTGTTATTTATGTATTCTATCAAATTGATCTTAATTTTAGTTTAATTCAATAACTTTAATTAGATGATGACAAATTGATCCTAATTTTAAGACTACTAATTGTTGGACTAAGTCTATCACTTGATTAAAGGTTGAGAACATGTTTTCTCAAAAGTTTATCTTATTGGTAAAAATTAAATAAAATAATAATGAAGATAAATGATTTGAATTTGAGTCTATTAAAGTAAAAGAATGGCTAATCATAAGTCTTTTTATTTTTCTAATGAAAATGGTGGATTTTTTTTTCCTGTTTTGTAGATTTTTTTAGGGTTGAATTTAATGTTGTCTCTCCCGCGAATATTTATTAGGTTATTTTATCGATTTACCTTTGTTTGAAATCTCACTCTGATTCTATTGTATTGATAGATATTCATAATCACCATGAATCGGTCGCGCTTAAATTGTGATAAAGTAGTTGTCAACATCTCGTCATCATTATATTTATTTTTATGTTAGCGTTGATAGTATTTATCATTTATCGTTGACAATAGTGATTGTTTGTATCTTATATTTTTTGAGTTTTGTAATTAAGAATTTTAACTTTTTTCATGCATGATCTTGTTTTTATTAGTCAGTGGTTAGTATGTGCTCTTCAACGGTTCCAGAAAAATGATCGATTAATGCACAGGTCCTCCGACTATAAGATATTGTTTTGTTAAGTCTCCCGATTATAGGAAGTTATTTGGTTGAGTCTTTCGATTATTAAAAGCTAGAAAATGATCACTTGACTATTCATTATGTTCCAAACTCGTCTTTTTCGTTAAAAAATTAACGGTCATCTGAGTTAGGCGTTAACATGCTGACTAAGATATGATAGTTGTTTGAGATTATGAGATCATATTTTAGTTAGTAAGTTAACGTCTAGCTCAAACTGTCATTAATTTTTTAACGGAAAATGACGAGTTTGGAATACAATGAATAGTAGGGTGACAATTTTGTAACTTTTAATAAAAGAGGGACTCAACAAAGTAACTCATATAGTCGGAGGATCATTTTGCAACTTTTTATAGTGGAAGGACTCGACAAAGCAATATCTTATAATTAGAGGATCATTTGTGTACTTTATTCCTTAATATATAATTCAAAAGAATTAGATGAAATTATATTCTCTTATTGCATTTATATTAATCCTTAACGGAAGTCAAAAAATAAAGATTTAAAATTCCTGGTTGACTGAAAAGTTTTGATCAATATTCAAAATCCAAATTGCATTTGGTTACCTCTCCTTCCCCAAGTTATATTCATACTAAACACTATTCTATAAGTTAATTTTAAAACTATTTTTGAAATTGATTACTTATTTCTAATAATTCAATTATATATTTTGAAATAAAATTGATTAAGATTCAAATCTCAATTAAGACCAATATTCACAAAACACCAGAAAATGAGACAATGGTAGAGGGCAGTTGGTGGGATCATTACTGGATTGTTCTGACCAAAATTATAAGTGAGAATCCTAGTTTTCTGCATCATAAATGTACAAAATGGTCTAGATTTTTGGGTAATGGAACATGGGGATTGTCTCCAATTTTTTTTTAGCCAGTAAAAAGTTAAAAACTATGTTTTAGTCTTTTAGATTCAAATTAATTATTAAGGGTAAACTACATATCTAGTCATCTAGTTATTCTCGTGGTTTTGTTTAGGTCACTTAACTATTTTTTTTAAATCATACCAATGTTACGTTTTGGTTCTATTTTAGTCACTCATTGTTAAAAAATTAACAGAACTGTTGATGTGATAATTTTTTCAATGATGACATTGTATTATCTTATGGTGACATGTCAACATCATCGTTAATCTGTTAACTATGGGTTACCAAAACGTAACGTTAGGTATGGTTTTAAAAAAAAATAGTTGGGTGACCAAAACGGAACCACGAGAATAGTTGAACGACTAAATATGTAGTTTACCCCAATTATAATCATCTACTAGTTAGCCAATTTAGATAAGATGGTAAGTCTTAAATAAGGTTAAGGGTTTAAATTTTGACGTTATAAATGAAATAAATTGGATTGAAAGAATCATGTTCATGATATACTTTTATAGTACTAGATCCAAATTAACTGACCGATAGATTAAATATCAATAATTATATATATATATATATATATAAGAAGTCATGAACATTGAAGTTCACTAAAAATTAATTGTAAATTATTGTTGAAAGGATTTAATTTTTGGTTACCAAAAACAATGATGGGGTGAATGGACAAAAAAAATCTTTGAATTATGTAGAAAAACTCTTTGGGTCAATGATTACTTGGTTCTTCATGAAAGGATGTCTCTTACCAATTCAAAACCATATGGTTAACTTTTTTGGGGGGTGGGGTGTGATGTCATATGTTTATGAAATAACAATGTTCGTGGACTATGCTTGAGCTTCAATGTCATTTCCTTTGGTGACGGTCCATCCAACCAAACTATTCTTTACTTGAAGAATCTTTGAAATTTGTACTGAAAATAATCAATAATTTCACCTTGGGGTTAATTGAAAAGGAAAACAAAAATAGTAAAACAATTTTTCACGTAAGCAAGGGGCAGTGGGCATCTACTGTCAAAGCAAATGATGGAATTGATGTAATTGTATTAATAAATACATGTGCCTAAAGCAAATGAACAAGTTCAAAATTGGCAAAAGACAAGATTAAGCCAACCAAACCACCAAACTAGGCCTTAATGGGTGTGATTAAAAAAAGTCAAGTAAGAGACACTTTGTTTATGTAAAAAATAATCCCAACAAAACATAGAGCATGGGGACCAAAGATGTCTTAGTTTAGACATAAAAGATATCCATAGATTTAAGCTTTAAGACGATGATTTAGTTTAGACATGGATTTGGGGTTTACTTGCCCCATTGGGATTCAACTTTTCTTGTAAACAATGAAAAGGAAAGGTTGTCCATAGTGCTAGAATTGAAAACAAAAGCCAAAACACCAAAGAAAAATTTGGAGACGGTAATGCCAACCCCGGAAGGTTTAGTAGATTCCCTTTGAAAATGGCCTTTAATAATCAAAATAGAACCATTTTTTAACATTTTTACGTGATAAATATGTATTATTAAAATATATTCAATGAACTATTTGAGTGTTTCCCCTAGAGAGATTCAAGTTCGAATAGGAACAGCTACATATGCAGAGTATATGTATTGTCAATAATTAAGAAAAACCCTGAATAGATACTACCTTGTAATCAAATAGAATCGGTGTAGGCTGGCCTTGAGGTTTGCATGATAATAATCATCAAATATATAAAATAAACGCCAGTGTTTATCGGCTAAATTTTCGTTCACTACTCAGTACCTATCCATCCAATGAGATCACCATTTATTAGTACAATATAAGCAAATAATAACTTTGTTAAATGACAAAACTCAGCCTTTAGACGGTTCGACTTTTCTCAGTAAGAGCCTTAATTTATTCAAACACCTCTCGAGTCGAACATACAACCCAACCCAAAGAGGGGAAACATAAAATATAAGCGTTCATGGAATCGATGTTGGTTAACTATCTCATTTGAGCATGTTGACTGCTGCTAAGAGTAGTAGCATCCTGGTTACTTTGGTTCACATCCTGTTGACATATGTTTGCCATTTTCTCGGCTTCCATTTTCTCAAGAAAGGCCTCTCTCTGCATTGTTGCCATCATCTGTTTCATTGTCTTCTCTTCTCCATCAAGCTGGATTTTCATTATCGTCTCAGCTTCCTTATCTATTGGTTTGAAGTACTCTTCGATGGCAGCTTCCTGAAAGTAAACAACAAATTTTTTTATGAAAGACAAAAAAAAATCATTCTGAAATAGGAACAGAAAGATGCCTTGGAATTCCCATCATGACTCGTGCCTTGAAAACGAAAAATGATTGTAAATGCAATTCGCTTATTTAGACAAAGTGACCATTAAACTTGTTATGGGAGGTTCCAATAGTTCGGGTCGATCAAAGTCTGAAAGCAGGTATCTGAACCTAGCAATGAAAGAGTACGTGAATAAGCAAGGAATTTGCCAATGATCGCACATAGTAACCTAATAAGTAATAACTTGATTCTTTTGTGAATTCCAACTTTGAATCAAAATCAACCAACATGGATAAACTCCTCAAAAACAGGACAAGACTTATCAGTGGATGTCTTCCCTTAAAAATTGTGCAAATATAAGACCACATAAGAGGACACTCTTTGGTTCATTTTTTCTCACGAATGAATCAAGGTTATAAATGACAGTGCCAACATTTAAAAACCAACTACATTAAAATATTAGGCAGCAAACGCTATAATTTCCAAGCACAAGTAAAAACTTACTGTTTCTTCAAGCCTTTTATTTAGAGCTTGCATATCCTCAACCATTCGGCGAACCTCTTGTAATACAGTCTGCTCAGGAATCTTTCTTAGGGCTGCTTTCCTTGCTTGCGCCTGAACAACCGAAGAATAGAGAAGGAAAACCAACATTAGGATTTTGGGGCAAGAAGTTCAACAGGTACTAAGATAATATAAACATATATAAGTTAAATTTTCCAAGTTGATATGCATATTAGAACATAACCTTTTCAACTACATACTGAATGCAGCCAACTCATTGCATAAATAATGCTTCTCACTTCGACACAATCCTAAACTTCTGAGAAGATGTTACTTAAATATTTTACAAAATAAACCATGCCATCAAATATGTTCAGGTCCACAAATCTATAGAAATTAAGAAAGTGAGAAAGACCTGTTGCAGGCGTTTCTCGAGCTCCAATCTGTAGTTCCGAATTCTACGTTCTTCATATCCAGAGAGAACCCTTACGTAGAACAAAGCTTTCTTCCCAAATTCCCTTAATTTGTCCATCTTCTATATTTCACCTTTAGCATCCACTAAACTCAAAACATGAATTTTTTTAAAAGAAATTCGATCACATGATTGATTATCTAATTCCAGCAATACAAATTAATAGACGAAGTTAGGAAACAAAAATCAAATAGAATCCCCAAAGTTGACTCTAACCCACGCTTAACCTTCGCTAAAAAGAAAAGTAAAAAAGAAAAATGACGTGCCTAAAAGAATCATAAAAAGAGAAAAGCCAACAGAAACAGGAAACGGCGGAGGAAACTAACCTGGGCGGCGAAAATTTCAAATAGTTTGGCTGAAGACAGGCGGCGGCTTAGGATTAGGAAGAAAGAGCGATTGAATCCGATGCCGAAAACTGGTTTGTCCCGATCCCGATCCCGATCGAGGTGGTGCGGACCAAATGAGGAGCAGAATGTTCTGTCACTATCATTTCATTTCAAGTCCACTCGATTCATTTTTGGGCTTAAAAAATGGACTGCGATCGGGCTTAAGCAACCGCACTCTTGCCATATATAATCTATCGCTATTTGCATAAATGAAAGAATTTGTAACCTTTTGCATTCCATAAAAGGCTATTTGAAGTTTGAAGTTACATTTCACAATAGGTATTTTACGAATGGGAAAATATAATTTTTTTCTACCTAACTTTCACATTTATGTGAAAGATGATATTCAACTTATTTTTCAGTGCAATTATGTATATAACTATTTTTAATGGTGTAATTAGGTTCCTAATTTTTTTGGTGTAATTAGGTATCAAACTTCTATTTTTTGAAGTAGTTGGCTACCTAATATTCTTTTTTCAATTACACGGCTTCATACTTAGAATCTTTTACCTCCTAACTTTAAAAAATATTAGGTACCTAATAGCACTAAATAGATAAAGTTGGACACCTAATTATACCATTAAAAAAAGTCAAGTACCTAATTGCACCATTAAAATGTTTAGATACATAATTACAACATTAAAAAATTAGGTACTTGAATGCACCAAAAAAATTATATATCATATTATACATAAATGTCAAAATTGGGTACCAAAAATTATTTTTTGATTCAAGGCAATGTAAGTAAATATATCCCATGATCAATTCTAGTGATGCATTAATAATGTTTTAGAATTAACTTGGTGGAATCAATTTGGGTTACCTAAATGATTAAATGGTTAAGAATGATTATTATCAAATATTACCATGATAATATAACCATCGTATAGATAGTCATTAAGGCTATTGTCAAAAATAGGTTAGCACCGAATTAACTGTAAAAGTTTATTCACACAATATCACCGGATACCATAGTTTAAATACAGCATCGAATTTCATTCTCTAGCATATGCAGAGAGCGAGATTAATAAATAGCAAATATCAAACGTGTCATTAGTTTAGAGGTTTCATATAAAAGCCACCAGGAGAAACAGAAACGGCAAGACCTACCCTTTCTGTATATCAACATACGATGTTTTTTAGTACAAAAATAAAAGGAAACAACTTGCATTAACAGCCGACTTCAGCTTTCCATGACAGGTTATATATTTGCAGCCTTTCCCATCTACTGCTTTATGATTTAGTCATTCCTCTTCTTCTTCCTCCTCCTCTCATCCTTCTCGGCTGAATTTTTCAACTGGGATGCAAGTATGTTTCATGTTAGTTCAAAATATTATTAACCAAGTCAGTAACTAAAAATAAAGGTTTATCACGAATTCTAGCTTCCCTCACCATGATTATCAGAATGCGAACAAATACAGCAACAAAATCAGTGAAAAGGGTCAAGGCATGCTTCACATAATCCAGGTCACCCAAGTGTGCCTTCTCAATTATGTCCTGTGTGTCCACTACCATGTAGCCGACAAACACCAAGAGTCCTAAGTAGATCTGTGAGAACCATCAAATCCCAAGTGGGATGTTAGTCACAGCCAACAGCATAGTTTCGAGTACTACAAGAACACAAAAAGTTTCAACATTCACCCACCTCAATCATAAAGAAGGCTGTCGAACCACCAAAGATAGTGGAAGCAAAATGCAACCACAGAAGCATGGACACACCAGATGAAAGCAAGCCCCCAAGGTAAAGGTACTCTCTGCGCCTTGCTAACATAGCAGCTCCTGAAAAGCATGCAAAGGCCAACGCTGTTCCCACAAATGCAGCTACCAGAACACTGTCCAAATAGAGGAAATGAGATTAATAAAATGTATACAAAACAATAGAGATTTATAACTGTAGATAACAGTAAAAATAAAACAAACATAAAGCATAATCATCCTCCACTAGGAATAAATGAGTCCAAGTAGATGCATTTCCACAGCATTTGATTTTAAAGCAAGCTGAATTGCAGCAGTGGCAAAGAAACTGAGGAGTCAGAAATAGAACAACACTAGCTTGAGGCAGAGTTCAACAACCAAATGAAGTACCCCTCCAGTGAAAATGCACAATGATGTGAATGAAGAAAGACCCAACATAATAAGGCTTCCAAGTCCATGATGATATTTAAATGGAGAGAGAAAATGGTCTTTTTATGGCATAACCACCGGTATCCAAATCATTGGCTAACTAAGCCCATCATGGGGCGACCCCCTCCCAATCTAATTTTCTCCATTCACAATGCCAGGATTCAAATCCTAATCTTGCTTAAGAGACATAGTATCTCTCATCCCACAACTGGTAGTTGGTAGAGAAAATGGTCTTCTAGTAAAGAAGAGAGGCCTCAAGATAAAGACAAACTATTCCTACTAGCAATTTTAGTCCACTAAAAATGGTGACAATCCACAAGCCAGTAAAATATTATATGAATTCAAAGCATATAACACACAAATACTACTATTACAGCAGACCCCAAGCAACCAGCGGCTGTAGCATAGAGCGAAAGCCAACTTGACACGTCTAGGAATTGACATCTTTGAAGGGTCATTCCAGTGAAGCCTCAGATCATTAGACCATGACAGAAGGTGTTGGAAGCAGTAGCAACGGTAATGGCAACAACAGTTAGAGAATTGGGAAGATCCATGCGACTTCGAAAACTCCAGCAGGTAGACAAAAGAAAGCTAAAAGCCAGTAAACTTTAAAATATTCAAGGGATTTTAATATCAATTGTCGAAATTCATTCAGATAAGCATAACATTACCCTCAAAAGGTGGCACAAAATGAATAAAATTATTGATTTAAAATCTGCGACTTTTCAAACACAAGTTACCCATTTAGTATTTATAACAGAAAATACCTTGGGTCAATCTGAATGGCCAAGTCAATCAAAGGGCCAACTGAAGCCCCTTCAAACACAGCTGATGCCATCAGAAGAGAAAACCTCTTTTGCTGCATCATTTACAACACCAGAACAAAAGATGAGTTCTACGCAAAAAATAATATTAATATTATTTTAGACATCAAGAAATATTGTTACCTCTTGATAAGGAGGGAGGGAGTGGAGCCAAATTATGGCTCCAAAGCATGCAAATGTCGTGAGGTAACCACCGATGTTCCATATTATATGAAGATAAGCCCCAAAGGCAGAGGCAATCAGAGCACAACATAGAGTCAAGTAAACCTGAAAATTAAAAGCACTAATTTAGATCATAAATAATAAAAATTTTGGAATCAAGGAAACCAGTTAATAGATAATTGCATCTTAAAATCGAAGATAAAATAACAATAAGCATTAGAGCCCCATAAAGATGAGAAAGTGTATTATTTTTCATCCTCAGAACGACATAAAGATCTAATCATATAGATCAACCAAAAATAAATAAATAAAAGTGCAAACCCTAGGTAATAAATTGGGGAAATATTTAAAAGAAAGCATATATACCTGCAAAGCAAATGCACAATACTCATATAGTCAAGAAAAAAATTGGAAACAATGGATAGTTAGATAAATAAATTTGTCTTGAAACGAAGATAAAATCCATAATACACATTAGAATCTAGGACCGCGTAAAGATGAGAACCTTAATCTTCTCAGAACTTGACAAAAATCCAATACAACTAGGGCTCGACCAATAAAATCATTGTGCAAAGGCCACGAAACAAATTTAGTTCAAACTTAACAAACAAAAAGTTAATAATTCGCAAGAGTTTAACATAGATTCCTAATTTGTCCTTCGCAAACCCTAATTGCAAGGTAAATTACCCTTTTGAGATGAGTCTGAACGATCGGAGAGATCTGGCGGAAATTCTTGAGGGTATCGTAATTCCAGCTGCTTCTCGATTGAGAATCGAAGAACGAAGAGAACGCGTCCATCGTTCGTTGAAATTAAAAACGACAGAAAATTGCAAGAAAACGAAAGAAATTGAATGATTGTTCATTCAATTTCGAGCTCGTGGTATTTATGGGGGCTTGCTTTGGATAATGTCTCGAAAATTTTCAGGATTCAAAATTACTAAAAAACCCTTAAACGAAAGGTTTGTTATTAGAGCAGAATGAGTAGTTATGGCAATCTTCTCTAAGGGTAATTGAGGAAATGTGAAAATGCAAAAACTGTTGGAAAGTTCACGGTTTCATTGGTTGACTAATGGCTCCCCGATGACAAGCAAATAAAAAATAAAAAATAAAAATTATGCTTTGCAAAAATCGCTTGGCCTCGAAGTAAGAAATCTTCGGCCGATGCTGCGTCACGTGAACCAATACAACATTGCCACGTCAATATGCACCCTAATTTCATTAATTTTAGGTTTAAATTGTAGACTTCCAAAAAAAAAGGCTTCAACTGTAAAAATGTTTTCCTCACAAATCACAGGTTTTTATTCGAAAAGCACGCTTGAAGTGATTGTCTATTTTTAAATTATATTAAATAAGTCACTTAGCTAATGAAATATATCCTTGAAAACCCTAATTGCAAGGTAAATCACCCTTTTGTGAATCTGAAACTCCATATGTCACGTGAGTCTCGTAATACTCCTCCACATGAAGCTGTACCATCATTTGGTCTTCTCGCTCCATTTGTATTTAGCTTGTACCAATCCTCTTGGGGTGGAGTCCGGCGCTTTGAAGTTTGAACCTTTCCATATATCTGATCTCTACATGGTTTGGTTGGGTCGCCCTACCTGAGCCTTGTATGTCAACTGTTGTAAATGCTTGCTCCTTTCTAGCACCGAGCGGGAGTCGTCTAATGGATTATTAAACGTCAATGAGTTGCGTTGAAGCCATGAATTCCAAGTTATTGCACCGAACAAAATATTTCAATAATGAAGTTTTTTTTGTTTTGAGTTAAATTTAATTAGGTCTTGACAATTTAATGGTCTAGTGTGGTTAAAAAATAGTTGCGTCTTAATTTTTAATACGTTTTAACTTAAAATATGTATTTAATATATATAATATATTAATTTATTTATTTCGAATCGAATTAACCGTTAAATGAATATTGAAAAAAATTAATTATTCTTCGACTGAACTAATTTCAATGACAACCATTTAATCGAACTAATTTAGTTTAGTCGATTAATTCGGTTAAAATCAATAAATAAACACATCTTAATGTTACTGTTGAAGCTAATGATGTAACCATTAATGCAGAGAGGTCTAAATTTTAAAATTTTAAAAATGTGAAATGGTAAAATTTCAAAAGACGCCAAATTATTATAAAATATAAAGGATATATATATAATATAAAAATTTAAAATTTTTAGGACGTGTAATTACTCTTAACACACTCTTAATCCATCCATGAATTCATGTGTGCACAATAATATAATAGAAATATTTAATTAATTATTACAAAAATAAATAAAATTTTATTAACGTTGAAGCAAAAGCATTATAAAGAAAAACCTAAAATTATCTAAGTTTAATAAACGATTTGTTAAAAAAAAGTTTAATAAACGTTATACATTTTGATTCATAAATTTAATAGTTGATATTATATGTTTAATTAATGACATAATTTTACTCACGTATCATAATTTATCATTATTTTTTTAGAAAAAAAATCATATATTCGTATGCACACCAATATCAGTACAATTTTTTCTCGATTAAGCAACGTGGCAATCAGTAACGTTTCGTAAAACCCGGCCTTGCACAGAAACCCCTGAAACGCTATCAGAACCTACGTGGTGGCTTATATGCATGGCTTTTCCCAGTCGAAGCGCCATTAAACTAGCACGTGTCTCCTTTCTCGATACAACCCTTTGTCTCCTCTGCCCCCCCCCCCCCACGACAACCTCGCACTCCCTCTTACCATTCTCCTACCTTCGCCTGAAAAAAATTAAACCTTCATCATTCTCTGTCCCTGTGAAAAACAACTTTGTATGCTTACATTATTACAAGGTTTGTTTTTGTGAGGTAAATTTTTTTTTTCTATGTCTATGTTTGCGTTTGAATGTTGAGTTTTGTTATTTTATGTCTTATCTTTTTTTTTCTTTTGGTTTTCAGTGGTTAAAGTTCGTGTCTTTGTGAAAGATGTCGACGAATTCAAATACGATAAGGCGAACCCCACCTGGGATTTTGCTTATCAGAAATATTAGAGGTAAAGATTGGAGCCTGAAATCATATAGATATATAATTTTATTGCTTACCTTCATCGCATACGCTACCTATCACGCCTCTAGGAAACCTAGCAGCATAGTCAAGAGCGTTTTGTATCCAGAATCCATGAAATCTTCTGATCCTCCATGGCCTGTTGGAAATGTCTTCATCGAGGAAGAATTTTCGGGTTTTGGTACAAATGGGGTGAACAATAAGGGTTGGTATCCTTTTAACGGAACCGATGGTACATCGAAATTGGGCGAAATCGATGTCGCTTTTCTGGCTTGTTACTCTTCTGGAATGTATGTTGCAGGGCATCTAGGGGATACTCTGGATCTTAGGTTGTTTTTGACAATTGGGATGATTGGGAGTGGCATTTTTGTGGGACTATTTGGGATGGGATACTATTGGAACATTCATGAGTTTTGGTTTTATCTTTTTATGCAAATGGTTGCCGGGTTGTTTCAAGCAACCGGTTGGCCTTCGGTTGTGGCCGTCATCGGGAATTGGTTTGGGAAAAGGAAGAGGGGTTTGATAATGGGAATTTGGAATGCACATACTTCGGTCGGTAATATTAGTGGATCTCTCCTTGCCGCTGCTGTTTTGGATTATGGTTGGGGATGGTCTTTTATTGTCCCGGGAGCATTGATTGCTTCGGCAGGGGTACTAGTTTATTTGTTCCTGCCTGCTTATCCTGAGGATATTGGTTTTAGTGGCGCAAATGCTTCCTCTTCTGAAGAGGAGGATCGGATTCAGAAGGCTTCGGAGCAGAAGGGATCTGCGGTGAATGTAGAAAAAAGTTCTGATCTCAAAGCAGGGTCGGGGAGTAGGAAAGGTATTGGAATTTTCGAAGCTTGTTCCATACCAGGCGTGATTCCCTTTGCATTATGCCTCTTCTTCTCAAAGCTCGTCGCCTATACATTTTTATACTGGTTACCATTTTATTTAAGCCAAACAGGTAATTTTCCTGTTCCCATGCTTTCTGTTTTGTTCGATTGATAAATGTGACTTTGTGTGAAATATCAGAAATGAGAACCAATCTAGAAATCAGATGCTTGTTTAGGGTATTTGGAAATTCATAATGAGCTTTCATAAACTTCCCTTAGTCGAGATCGCCGTGCATAGGATTGATTTGATGTCATAATTTGTTTAATTGACTCTCAAAGTAAGTTTTTCTTTTCAATTTTGTGGGACAAACACATTCTAGGAAGCTGGTTTACTTAAGATTCGTCCTCGAGTATAACTCGTGAATTTGAACTAGGTTTTCCGTTCTTTGTTAGGAATCTGCAAAGTGCTTTCGGTTTTCCTGTCTGTTTGATTCCATTGTTTTACAGAAATTGGTGGGGAGTACATGTCTGTGAAGTCTGCCGGAAACCTCTCAACCTTATTTGATGTAGGGGGTATTGTTGGGGGGGTCCTAGCTGGTTACATATCCGATAAACTTATAGCCCGGGCTACTACAGCAGCCACCTTCATGTTTGCTGCAATACCTTCAATGATCTTATACCGTTTATATGGAAATATCTCACGTGCCACCAACATTTTACTGATGATGATAGCTGGCTTGTTTGTAAACGGGCCATATGCCCTTATCACGACTGCAGTTTCAGCAGACCTTGGTACTCACAGTTCCCTCAGAGGGGATTCTCGGGCACTAGCAACAGTGACAGCCATAATTGATGGCACTGGCTCAGTTGGTGCTGCTCTCGGCCCTCTTATCACTGGGTTTCTTTCATCAAAGGGATGGGACACGGTTTTCATGATGCTAAACGCCGGTGCTCTTATTGCATCACTTCTTTTATCGCATTTGGTCATAGCTGAATTCAGAGAGAGAACTAGCAAACCATTGCCACCATCTCATGGACAGCAAAACCATGAAGGTAATATGGCTCCGATTTCATTGCCACAAAATTTCTTTTTTACGATCAACATGCGAGAGAATTTTATCTTTATCTTGTTTTAAACCTGTCTGATCTATGCCTTTTTGGTGCAGCTACCGGATCACAACCCCTTCTAGGTAATCAAAGGTGAGAGAATTCAGGTATTCTGTGAAGGAACTACAAAATTCAATGGAGCTTAGAGTATATAGTAGAGAGAAAAGTGATATCATTCATATCAAAGTGAGCTTTACATTTGGCCTCCATTAATGTTTTCAGACAAGAAAAAACAAACCTTGGAAACAAGGAGAAAAGTTGGTCCATTTTGCATGCAAGCATTAATAAAAACAGAGGTCTAAGAGATATTCATTACTGCAATATTTCAGACAAGACCAACCAAAACTTATGACCCACATTCACATGTGTTCTATTCTTAACACGAGAAAAAGAAAATTAAAAATGGTAAAAGGAGGTATGTCTGTATATCAATGGGCAAATTATCTAAAATTTACACTAAAAAGACATTGAAATGGTTTCTATTGAAAATAGGAGTTTCAAATATCCAGAATAATCTTTGCTCTCTTTGTGGTAAAGTTCCTGAAACAGTTCGTCATCTTCTCTTTCATTGTGAATTTTCTTGGAAATTGTGGATGCGTTTTGCGGATTGTTGGAATATTTCATTTGTTCTCCCTCATGACCCTTCATCATTTTGCTCGGCTTGGATTGAAGCTTTAATTTCTCATTCTGCAAGTTCTATTTGGTAACTCATTCCGTTTGCAACCATCTGGTCGATCTGGCTTTTTATGAATGAGATAGTGTTCAAAGGAAAATCGATGGACGCCATCCAACTCTTTCTTTTAATTATGTTTCGATTAGCTTTCTGGTTCAAAGCTAAATTTCCCAACATTTCGATACCCCTGGAAAGAATTGTAATGGATCCGTCGATAGCTGATTCTCTTATGTTGGTGTCCCCCTCCGAGTGGTTCTCTTAAGTTGAATGTTGACGGTGCCATAAGAAGTGATGCCAGTTGTGGTGGAATTGGAGGTTTATTGAGGAATGCCGAGGGGTGCTCATTGGCTTCATTTTCTAAGAAGTTTGGTCCTGGCCTCCTGATTTCAGCGGAATTACTGGCCATAAAATACGGGATCGAGATGTTCCTCTCTTCCCAGTGGTTTGGCTCATATAGTCTGATTGTCGAAAGTGATCGTAAGAATGCGATAGACTTGCTTCTTAATCCCTCGGCATCACCATCTTTCCTCTTCTGTCTGGTTCGTGAAATTTCGGATAGCTTTTGCGGTAAAGATGTGTCCATTCGTCATATTTCAAGAAACGGCAACATTGTAGCTGACTTGCTCGCCAAAGCTGGTATTGGCTGATGATTTCTAATCTCTGGATATGCGCCACTTTTGTGTTTTGACCTCAACTGGCCTCCAATGGAATTCATAGAATTTGGATTTTCTTTTGAGTTTTGGATTGGGAAGTCGGTCTCTAGTTAGTCTTTGAAACATTAGCTGCTTGTGTTGCAATTGAAGATCTGAATGTAAAGAACTTCTTTGTGTGGCAGCTGGTAGACCTTTGTTTTGAAGCTGTGGTCTCCTCATTAAAGCTACTCTTATTCTGGATTCAAAGGTGAGAGAGGTTACCTTTAGCCTCCATTAATGTTTTCAGACAAGAAAAACCAGACCTTGGAAACAAGGAGAGAAGTTGGTCCATTTTGCATGCAAGCATTAATAAAAACAGAGATCCAAGAGATATTCATTACTGCAATATTTCAGACAGGACCAACCAAAACTTATGACTCACATTCACATGAGCTCTATTCTTAACACGTGAAAAAGAAAATTAAAAGAGAGAGAGAGAGGGGGATAGAGAGAGAGAGGAGGTATGCATGCATGTCAGGAAAAGACCATAAATCTGTATATCAATGGGTAAATTATCTAAAATTTACACTAAGAAGACATTAAACTGGTTTCTACAAAAGGAAGTCATTGTTCTCTTGAAAAAACTCTTTTTGACTCCTAAACATTGGATAGGATCACAATGAATTTCCGACACCCACAGCAAGTGAAAGACAATAGACATTGTGTGGATGACAATGGTGGATCTCTTACTTCCCACCCAATGAAGGGAAGTGCCCAGGATCTTCGATTGAGGGGGCTGGTACATTGCTAGCTGTGTTGCCTCCATATCCACCTCTAGGACCACGTCCACGTCCTCGACCACGCCCAGGGTCATAGTGTCTCTCTCCTTCAGCTGGCTTCAAAAACTCATTGATGTTGACAGCCTACACCAAGACAACAGTCAGGCAGAATTTCGGCAGGGGCTGAATATAATATGAAAACCAAATCACAAGTACCAATAACACTTAATAAGGCTGTAATATTCAAATAATTATGCAAATTATGTGCCCATAAGAAGCATTAGGTGAAGAAAATATACAATGACCAGCAAATGCTTAAGTTCAGAACTTCAAATGTTTGCTTAAAAGGGCAAACTGTTCGGGTTGTAACCAATAAAAATACAAACTTAGAGAAGTAGCTGGAAGACCACTATTGAATTTGATCCTCTAACGATTTTGCAGATTCATTTCCATTACAGCTGAACAGCCACTATCGGCCAAAGGCGATCTAGCAATGGTTCAACCAGTTATCAATAATGACCAAAGTGCTTGCCGCTTTTGGTAAAAGAACCATATTCCCTAAGCAAATGATACTAATATTCTTTAAGAGAAAAAACACATTCTAAACAAGAGGAATCACTAAGTCAAACTAGAATGAAATCTTGATTCCAATGCAAACCATATAACAACCTAATACGATCGTTAGGAAGACAGGATTACATCCATGAAAAAGATAAATGTCAAATGCAAGATCCACATCCTTCCGAAAGAAGTTAATCAACAGTATCATGTGGGCAAACCTTTTTGATTTTTTCTTCTTTCTCAGCATCTTTGCGCCTGTCCTTTTCAGAACCCTGACAATCAAAGGCCAATTCAATATATCAGCATAAATTGAATAAATGAATGAAACCATGCGTAACAAAAGAACAAAGTTTAGAGATCTTACGAGTTTTATAAAGATATCATCATTGCTCTTCTTGTTTGAAAGTTGTTGCATGGACTCGAACTCTTTGACATCAACCTTCCTTTCTTCAGTCTTGAGGGCAAGCAAAGCTTTCCTCTTCTCCTCGAGAATCTTCTCGTATTCTTCCAATGTCATCTCCTAATATAGATGGAAGAAACCAGCAAAATTAGAAGACTAACATCAAACCAGGCAAATTCAAACTAAGTCGATCGTTTGGTCGGCCTAAATCAACCAAAGAGGAAGTGTGGCTAGTGTCACCACTCATAATTATTGAAACATGAAATTCACCCAGTTTATCAGAAACAACATCAATCCACCTAAGAAATATACCAAGTTAGAGTGTACTTAGGCATAAATAGGCTACTGCTTAGCCACTGATGCTATGTACTTTGAAACTATTAGAACTAGTAATGAATAAAATGATTATTGCCTAGCATCAAAAATGATTTAAAAGACAAATAATCAGTTCAAGAAGTATCAAAGCACGTTCTATTTACTCCCTTATCACTAATTAAACTAGTAACAAAATGGGAAAACCACAAAAAGTAGTTTTGCTATCAGAGACCCTAATCGTGATAAAAAGACTACCTTAGTTTCAGGCTCCTTCTCCTCAGCTTCATTTGCAGCATTCTCCTTGCCAGCATCTGCAGCATCTTCCTCGCCAGGCTGCTTTTCAGAGCTCACATTCTTTTCATCCTTGGGGACATTTTCTTCAGTTTCTCTTATTTTTGCCAAAATAAAAGATGCATCAAGAGATGAGCTTGCTTAGGGCAATACACACACATATGCATATGCATACAATCTAAGGAACTTTGTAGTGAATACAGCACGAGAGATTTGAAAAGATATATATATATATATATATATATATATATATATATATATATATATATATATATATATATATATATACTCACGGAGCAACTTCATCAGTAGGGCTACCCCAATTACCATGTCCAGCGCCATCTCGCTTGAACTCATTCCTGGTAGTAAAAATAGATGGATTAATGATGCAATAAATAGTTAACGAAGGCAGAAATCAATAGTGAGATTTATAACAAATTGAGACCAAAAATGGAAATTCAAATAAGCAAAATACCAACCCGCGTCCAGTGCCACTACGGCGATCATACAGCCTGCGTGGGCGCTCCCCTTCTCCAGATTCTCCAGAATTGAAACCACCACGACGGCCCCCACGGAAAGAACCTCGAGGCCCACTATAGCCACGCCTTTCAGTTTGCTTCCCTCCTTCTCCCTCTTCAGAGAGTCTGTGCAGCCCTGAAAATCCATTGGAATTGTCACTAAAATTGGAGTCACTGTTGAACCCACTGCCACCACGCCCACGACCACGTCCAGTACCACGGCCTCCTCCACGCCCAGGCTCATTCTTTGCCTCTCTCACTACATATTAACAAACACAAATTAATGCGCAAGCACACCACACTTCAATATCAGATTAATTCTCAAAATGTCATTAAAATCTAAACAAAGTTCAAGGGTTCAGAAACTAAAACCAGAACACTGGCATCATTAAAGTGAAGACCCAAATAAAGTTTAAACTTCACATGAGAAATGCATGAAGTTGATAAACACAGATTGAAACAAAAGTCCACCATTTTCTCACTTTTTGTCGAACTTTGAGTAATGCCAAGTAACAAAAATCACACAGAATGTCAGAACACACTTATCCATATAAAAAATGAATAACCCAAAGAAACATACTTGAAGAAAATACTTGTTCCGATGACAGATAGAACTAATAAATTTCACAAATTGCTGTTCTTTCATTGCCGGGAAAAATAAGTACTCGTAAGACTTGAAAAAGAAGTTTCCACGAGACAAAATTGATAAATTTCACATATATCTTCTAGTCTACTTCATTTCCAATCCAATGAACAGCCAAAACATAAAATATAACCAAAACCAACAATGATAGTCCAGCAAACTACTGTAACAACAAACCCAAAATTTTACTTTCTTTATGCCTTCTCCAAAACAAAAAGAAAATCAAGAACCCGTTCAAAGAAGAAGAAATAAAACTACCAGCTTGAGCAGGAGGAGGCGGCTTGGTGGGGAGCTTGGAAGCCTTACCCGGCTGAGCCGGAACCGCGGCAGGAGCTTTCTTAGGCTTTTCAAGCTTTTGCTGCTCAACAGCAGCAATAAGCAAACTTGGGTCTTCAGTATCATCATCCAAGAGATCAAAAGGGTTCTTGGTTGCCATTTTGTCAACTCAAAGAAGTTATATTGAATATTTTAGCTTTTCTTTTTTAATTTAGAGGAAAAATTAGCAACCAAGAGAGCCCTAGTGTATGACTAAAGCCATGGAAATGAAAACAAGTAGGAAAATATCGAAAAGAGAGCGACAAGGATGCTAGACCTAATCTTCAAAACCCTAGTGTGGGCGAGTTCATTCTAAGACTTGATGGTCTTATTTCTCAAATCTAATATGAAATTATTAGGGTGATCATTAAATTACGGTCATTAATTGATCTTCTTATCGAATTATTTTTTATTTTCGATTATCGAACTTTTTAATTGATTTAATCATATATTTGGTCTTTAATATTTAAACATTCTATCAATTTAATCATTATTTTAATTCAATTAAATAAATTTAACTATCTAATTAGAACATAACACGTGTCAATACATGATTAGAAGGTTTTATTTATGAATTTTAAATTATTTAATTAAATAATTTTTTAACCAATCAGGTAGTTACACGTGTCACCACTCAATTGAAATGAAAAATTAAAGAACAAATTTGCGCTCCAAAGGATCCAAACATGCGTCCAAGGGGTGGGGGAGAATAGTTAGACGCCCAAACCGTTAGGCCAAAGCTCCACAATGATTCTAACTTACAACCGTTTGTATTTGTCTTGTATCATTAAACAAATTATTTGGTTAAATAAATTTCAGTTCAATTAATGGTTACAGAAAAAAAATTCGGTTAATTCGATTCGGTTAATAATTTTCAAATAAATTTTGGTTCGATTAACGATTAAGGAAAAATAATTTATTTTATTTAGTTAATTCGGTTAATAATTTTCAAATAAATTTCGATTCGATTAATGGTCAAATAATTTCAGTTCAATTAATAGTTAAAGAAAATAATCAGTTGATTTGGTTCGGTTAATAATTTTCAAATAAATTTTGGTTCGATTAACGGTTAAGGAAAAAATAATTTATTTTATTCGGTTAATAATTTTCAAATAAATTTGAGTTCGATTAACGGTCAAATAATTTCGGTTCGATTAATGGTTAAAGAAAAAAAAATCGGTTACTAATTTTCAAATAAATTTCAGTTCGATTAACGGTCAATAATTTCGGTTAAATTAATGTTAAAGAAAAAAAATTCGGTTAATTTGGTTCGGTTAATAATTTTCAAATAAATTATTTTTCCTTAACTGTTAATCGAACCAAAATTTATTTGAAAATTATTAATCGAATTGAATTAACCGAATTTTTTTCTGTAACCATTAATCGAACTAAAATTTCTTTAACCAAATAATTCGTTTAACGATACAAGTCAAATATAAACTGTTGTAAGTTAGAATCATTGGAGAGCTTTGGCCCAACGGTTTGGGCGTCTAGTTATTCTCCCCTCCCCCTTGGATGCAGGTTCGAATCCCTTGGAGCGAAAATTTGTTCTTTAGTTTTCCATTTCAATTGGGTGGTTAAAATTCATAAATAAAACCTTCCAATCATATATTGACACGTGTTATGTTCTAATTGGATAGTTAAATTTATTTAATTAAAATAGTGACTAAATTGATAGAATGTGTAAATATTAAGGACCAAATATATAATTATGCCAATTTTATTAACGGACTCGTCAACAAGTTCTTTTTTTAACGGAGAGTGGTCTGATTGAGTCAATTAAAAAGTTCAGTGGTCGAATTTAGACAAAAAATGATTCGGTGGCAAGATCGATTAATGACCATAGTTTGGTAGTCACCTGTGTAGTTTGCCCAAATTATTATATTTTTGTTAATCACAATAACAAGATGCTTAGACTTAAACAAAGTAGACTTTGGAAAAATTATAGAGTTTAATTGATTCAAAAAATTGAGTTTACGAACAAATCTGATGAGTTCGGTGATAAAAGAATTGATGATATTCCTTGAGGTTCTGGATACGAGCATCAGGAATGTTAGGGATACGAATGTTCAATGTCAAATGATTTAGTGTTATCTTTGAATAGATTTTACCTTAAATTTACCACAGCTATTTGCTCCAGATTAATAAAAATAATTGAGTTTATTAATCTTATTTTATAACTTAAATTTTATTTTAAAATAGTTTTGAGTCAAGTAGAGTTAAGTTGTTCGAGTTTATGTTTAAATTTGAGGATAAACTACGTATGTGGTAACCCGTCATTAAAAATTAATAATGATCACCATAAGGTAATGTCACATCCTCATTGGGGGAAAAAAGTCACATTAATAGTTTTGTTTATTTTTAACGACTTATGACCAAAACATAATCAAAAAGTAATTTTAGGTATGATTTTGAAAAAAAAAATGGTGACCAAACGAAACCATTAAAATAGTTAAGTGACTAAATATGTAATTATCCTAAATAAAAACCTAAAAAAGAGTAAACTACACGTTTAGTACCTAAAATATTAGTTTTATTTCGTTTTAGTACCTAAACTTTCATTTGTTTCAAAGTCATACCTAATGTTTACTTTTTGTTTTATTTTAGTACCCGCCATTAAAACTTAACTAAATTGTTGCATGCAACACTTTTATGGGTAAATTACACCAATCATCATTTAACTATCTTCTCACTCCTATTTTGGTTATTAAATTTTAAAAAAATTCAATTTAACTACTCAACTTCTAAATTGTTCATGTTTTAATTACTCTAATTTATTTTATTAATAATTTTTGTGATATGAAAATTTTTATTATTATTTTATTAATATATAACTAAAATAAAAAAATTTAAAAGTTAGACTGATTAAATTAGGAGGAATTTGAAAGTTAAGTAATTAAATTAAAAAAATTAAACTTCAGTAACCAAAATAAAAGTGAGAAGATAGTTGAATGATGTAATTTACACATAAAAAGTGTCATGTTATAACAGTTCCGCTAAGTTTTAACGACGAGATACTAAAAAGAAATAAAAAATAAACGTTAGGTATGTTTATGAAATAAATGAAAGTTTTGGTACTAAAACGAAATAAAACCAATAGTTTAGGTTAAAAAAAACTAGCGAGGAATCACGTCTCGTCGTAAAAGAGACGACTAATGAACTATATTCCTTTGACATTCATAATATCTCCCAAGGTAGTTAGAACCACAGATGCAACAAAAACACCATCCATGACACAATCATGCCAATTTTACAAAGGAATATGATTTTGTTTGTTTTGGAGATAATTTCACTGATCTTATCTTTCAAACTCATATTCTCTATCCTCAAACTTCTATTTTCTTTCAATAACATGTTTTCAAATATTAAATCTTCCATCACATTTCCTTCTTCTCCAGATATTCGTCGTTGTTCATGTTCATCATCCTGTTAACACAATTGCAATACACAAATTACACACTAAATTAAAAGCAAAGTACAAGTCATTTAACTTAACACTACAGTCGGTGTATTTAACATTACATAAACCCTCTCTACGATATGAACAAGTTGCTTACCTCACATTTTCCAAAAACAACATCATTCTGATCCACCACAGGCACAGCACTAGGTGCCACTTGAGATATAGAAGCTATAACACTACTATAATCATCCCAAAAATTGCCCCAGTTCTCCATTAGATAAGGTTTCAGCTTTGACTCACAGTTCTCAAGCACCCTCTTTGCCAACTCCCTAGACACAGAAACAACTTCCTGAGAGGAAATAGTAGACGTTCAGGGATGGACCGAGGGGTAGAGGGCAACCGCCTACTGGAATTTTTAAATTTTTATATAATTTAGTTATCTTCTTTATATTTTCTATTGGAAATCTATTTTTGTGTCCTCACATCAAATCTTATGTCGGTCAGAGAGACATGAGTATTAAACACAATAGTAATATGAAAGTAAGTAGGGACTCATGTGCCAACACACCTTGTCGTAACCGGTTTTCGTCCGGGCACGAATTTTTTACTTGACGGGAAACAACAACAACAACAACAACAAAACCCAATTCCCATATGTATGGGGTAAGGGGGAGGTAGGGTAGTAGGCTACCCCCAACGCCAGGTTGAGAATAGCTTCCGTGAAAGACCTCCGGCAGTTAAAAAATTAAAAATATAGATAAAATGCAATGCATGTATAAATAATTACATAAATACATAGCTAAACAGTATTCATATGTAGTCATTAATACCATATGTGCTTCTGTAATGGGGAGTAATCCCTGCAAAATAATCCCTGCGAAAGAATCTCTGTATATAGACAGAAACATAAGACCCGGCTAAATTTATACAGAGGAAACATGACGAGAATGATACACAGAAGACAACGATATCAAGCCCAGTTCTAATCATTCATAAATACCAATAACAGAAAAGTATAAAAAGTAAAAGTCATGGAAATTACTACAAATGCCTTTAAAAGAAGACAAAGATGATACACCCTATAGATTGGACCCACACTACTCGACTACCCTAGTCTTAAGCCTCCATAATTTCCTATCATAGGTCATGTCTTCGGTAAGGCCTAAATCCATCAAATCAGATCTCAAGCAGTCATCCCACTTCCGCCTTGGTCGTCTTTTCCTTCTGGCACCGTCGACTGTAATCGACTCTACCCTCCTGACCGCATCCGACGGTAGTCGCCTAAGGACGTGCCCAAACCACCGTAGTCTTCCCTCCCTCAATTTTTCGGAAACAGACACCACCCCTAAGGACATCCTAATAGCAGAGTTTGTCGTCATATCCCACAGAGTCCTACCACATGTCCATCGAAGCATTCTCATTTCTGCGGCCTCTATCCTCCTTACGTGATCCTTCTTGGGTGCCCAACATTCTGATCCATACAACAGCGCTGGTCTTATTGCCATTCTATAAAATTTTCCCTTAAGTTTTAGAGGCACCTTCTTGTCACACAAAACTCCACTAGCGGCCCTCCACTTTTGCCATCCCGCCTTTATACGGTGTGTAACGTCATCATCTACACCCCCATCTTTATGTATCATAGACCCTAAGTACTTGAAACAATCCTTTGAGGGAAGAACGTGTCCTTCTACGCATACTTCTACATCTTCATCGTTTTGGTTCCCATTGAAGTTTGAACATAAATACTCTGTCTTTTCAATATTGATCCTTAAACCTTTTTCTTCCAAAGCAGTCTTCCAGGTAGCCAGTCTACTATTCAACTCAGATTTTGTTTCAGCAACGAGGACAATGTCGTCAGCGAAAAGCATACACCAAGGTACACCGTCTGGTGTCGCACAATAGATATCGTCCATAATCAAGGCGAAGATGTAAGGGCTAAGAGCCGACCCCTGGTGGAGTCCGATTTCCACCGGGAATGCCTCGGTGTCACCAACTGTAGTCCTGACGTAAGTAGTAGATCTACAGTACATATCACGAATCGCCCGGATATAAGCAGTTGGTATCCGTCTCGTTTCCAAAGTCTTCCAGATCGTATCGTGAGGAACGCTATCATAAGCCTTCTCAAGGTCAATGAACGCCATGTGAAGATCTCTAGACTTTTCCCTATATTTCTCCATAAGCCGTCGAAGTAGATGAATCGCCTCCGTGGTAGACCTGTTTGGCATAAAGCCAAATTGGTTTTCCGAAACCCTAGTAACTTGTCTCAACCTAGCCTCTATCACCCTTTCCCATAGCTTCATGGTATGGCTGAGTAGTTTAATACCTCTGTAGTTACCACAACGTTGGGGATCTCCTTTATTTTTATAGATTGGTATCACCGTAGACTCTCTCCACTCCTCTGGCATCTTGGCAGTCTCTAAAATAATATTAAAGATATTGGTCAACCACTTAACTCCCTCATCTCCTAGGGCTAACCACACAGTGATAGGAATTTACTTGACGGGAAAAGTGATGGGAATAAATGGTTTTTTTTAATAATTTGGGAGTCGCCATCGGCCTTTTGGGTCAGGTAGGTCGAATACCTAAAAATCATCCTTTAAAAGAGTTTTTAAGAAAACATCGATTAAAAGATAAACTGATCTGTGTTTTAACCAACAATTCTTTCTTTTTAATAGTAAAAAGGGATTCGTGGTCGGTTACGTTTAGGGAAGGATTAGCACCCCTACAACGCCCAAAATTGGTACTTTTTAATTATAAATTGTCTCTTATTATTAGAAATTTAAAAATTCAAAATATATTTAATTTATAATCCTATTATTTCAAAATTATAATTATGAAAAAAATATTAATTTATATATATTTATAAATAAAATATTTATTTATTTAGAAATATCAAAAAATGACTTCTAGGTGCCTTAAGACAGCTCTTTTCTTCGATATTAAAAAATAAATAAATAATTAAAACATTTATTTAAAAATAGATATAATTTATAAAAGTAAGATATTTATTTATTTAAGAATATTAGAAAATGACTTCTAGGTGCTTTAAGACAGCCCATTTTTTAATATTAAAAAATATATAAATATATAAATATGATTACTTTTCTAAGAAAATAATTTAAATAAAACAATATGTATTTTCTGATTTTTATAAGTAAGATATTTATTTATTTAAAATACCAGAATAGGACATCTAGTTACTTTAAGACTACCATTTTCTTTGATATTAAAAATAAATACATATTATTATTTAAACAAATATATATATATATATATATATATATATATATATATATAAGACTAAGATAAAAAATAATAATAAAATAATAATTAAAGTAATAATTAAAATATATTAAAAATACTAATAAAATAATATTACAAATAAATAATGAAATAAAATAACTAAATAAAATTAAAACTACAATATAAATACACTTAACGTTATATTAATAATAAAATACCATGGATAAGTATAAATAAAGTAAACGAATTAATAAAATAAATAAAAGAGATTTATATTAATTAAACACACTTAACGTTATATTAATAATAAAATACCATGTATAAGTATAATAAAAGTAAACGAATTAATAAAATAAATAAAAGAGATTTATATTTAATTAATATCTATATAATAAATTCAAATAATATTAATTTATATTATGATTAAAAATGGATAGAATGGAAAGTAAATTTAAGATATCAATTATAAATAAATGAAAAGAAAATTAAAGTATGGAAAAAATAAAGTCAAAGACACAAACATTAAGATTACAACTAATTAAGGAAAATGAAACATTAAAGGCAAATTTATAGTGAATAGCTAATTGACAACGATTTTAAGAAAGTTTTTAAATAACAAATAATTGAAATTAAAACAATTAAATTATAAATATGTAAAATTCATAGTAAAAAAAAATTAGTGATTAATTTATAAAAGAGCAAAATTAAGAGACATTATTCGAAATACCATAAAACCTAAATATTATCAGTGTAATTTAACCTATATAATTATACGGGATTAAAATTATTTTTTTAATTAAAAGGATTAATCATGGTATTTTACCTTAAGCATATAAATATACAGATAAGGACTAAAATGGAATAAAATAAAATTTGAATATAATATTAATATGTTCATAAATTGATTTCAGTGGCTAAAATGAAAGTTTATAAACTTCAGGTGACTGTACGTGTAGTTTAACTATTTTGAAATTACACCCAGACCCCTCATCAAAACAACGCCGTTTTGATGAGGGTATAAATAGCCTAAAAACCGACTCCCTTGAGCCATTTCTTTCATTTTTCCATTTCAGCTTCTCTCTCTAAAAGAGAGAAAAAAATTTCTCTCCTCCTCCTCTCTAGAGCCTCCGGCCGAAGGGAGCTATGGCTCCGGTCACCACCGTCGGCCACCGCATACAGTGGCCGGAAAATACAAAATCTTCTCAAAATATAGATCGGACCATTCTAAAACCGATTCCGATTCCGACCACGTTCTCCCTACAAACCTTTAATTTACGTAGATCTAAAAAATACCTTCGGGTATTTTGATTCTTTTCGCGGTGTAGGGAGGCTCCGACGAGGTAAGTTCCCTCTATCTCTTCTCTTCTTTTCGTTGTTGGTCGTCATTGCTTGCTCTCGTTGCTTGCTCGTGGTTTTGGTGGTTGTTTTTCTTTTTTTTTGATTTTGCAAATTTGGTGGCTTTATAGCCACCACCAAGGCTCGCTATGGACCAGTTAATAGGGCGATTTTCCAGTGAGTCACCAAACTATGGTGGTGACTCACCCTATAGCTTCAACGTGGAAGGGCAGCTGGCTTCTGGAAGCTGCTGGAAAGGGTGTTGTAGTAGAGCTGAAACG
Organism: Hibiscus syriacus; assembly: GCF_006381635.1. Taxonomy (NCBI): domain Eukaryota; kingdom Viridiplantae; phylum Streptophyta; class Magnoliopsida; order Malvales; family Malvaceae; genus Hibiscus; species Hibiscus syriacus. The sequence continues at coordinate 238,997 of NW_024063007.1, forward strand.
TGGAGGGGCTGCTGCAGTTGGAAGCTACTAGAATTTGCAACGTGGAGGGGCTGCTGCAGCTAAAAATTTAGTGTCTACAGCTGCCCCTCTTTGCTCATTCTTGTGTTAACAAGAATAGGGCAAAGACGAAAAGGCAATAAATTTGTGCTCATTTAACTTCTCTTGATTAGGACATAAATGTTGAACAAATTCTTCTCATTATGAACTTCTTCCACTGTAAATGACAATTCATCCCCTTCTATGATGAAATCTAGCAAAAGGTTGAACATTGATGTTGCTCTATATCCTTCTACGATAGAGTCGAACAAAATGTTGAATAAGTTCTTCTCATTACGAACTTCTTCTTCTTCAGATGAGTTCTTCTCATTATGAACTTTTTCTGGCAAAGTTGATGTTGATCTACCTTATGTGATAGAATCAAGCAAAAGGTTGAACAAGTTCTCCTCCTTCTTCAGATGAGTTCTTCTTATTATGAACTTTTTCGCTGGGGATGACAATTTATCTTCTTCTGTGATGTAATCTAGCAAAAAGTTGAACAAATTCTCTTCCTTCTTCAGATGAGTTCTTCTTATTATGAACTTTTTATGGAAATGTTGATACTGATCTATCTCATTCTGTGATAGAATCAAACAAAGGTTGAACAAGCTCTTCTCATTATGAACTTCTTCTTCCTTCTTCAGATGAGTTCTTCTCATTATGAACTTCTTCTTCCTTCTTCAGATGAGTTCTTCTCATTATGAACTTTCTCTGGCAAAGCTGATCCATCAAGTGATGGATTTGAGCAAAAGGTTGAACAAATTCTTATCATTATGAATTCTTCTTCTTCAGATGACGAGTTCTTCTCATTATGAACTCTACCTGGCAATGTTGATCCATCAAATGATGAATTCAAACAAAAGGTTGAACAAATTCTTCTCATTATGAACTTCTTCTTCCTTCTTCAGATGAGTTCTTCTCATTATGAACTTTCTCTGGAAAATCTGATCCATCAAGTGATGGATTCAAGCGAAAAGTTGAACAAGTTCTTCTCATTATGAACTTCTTCTTTCTTCTTCAGATGAGTTCTTCTCATTATGAACTCGACCTGGCAATGCTGATCCATTGAATGATGGATTTAAATCTTTGCTAAAATCTTTGAAATTCCTGTCAAAATTCAACATGGATAAAATGAATGAAAATGCACCTATTTTTGCAAATGCCTAAATATGATGCATGAATGTTGATGCAATCTTCATTTGACTTCAAAATGGTGAACTTGGTTTTCCTCCACTTCATCATTTATTGTCAGGGTCACCTCTGGATATCAGTGTAGCAACTTATGCTATCAAGCTTGCATTTCTGAAGAACCATCTGATCAACTTGTATCTTTATGTCTTCTTTGCTTCATAAAAGTCTCAGAAGAATTGTTTCATTTGTGGAACTCTTGTCGTAGTCAGAACTATGACTTTGATGCCCCATTTTGTCTTGGATAAAACCAACTTTCTTTGCTTGGAGTTGTGCAGAAATCTGATAAAGCTTTCATCTTTGAAAAGAGAATCTGTCATCTTTAAAAAGGGAATCTATCATCTTTGAAGAGAGAATCTGTCATCTTTGAAGAATGTAGATGTAGATATGTTTGACTCAGTAGGGATTAATTAGGAGAGTAGAGTCTGTTCTGATTTGACTCTTGAAACATATCACAAGGAGGATTTATCTTAATTCATTTCATATCTCCACATCTAATCCAATCTCGAATACGGTAACTTGGACCATATCATGTCGAGATGTTTAACAACAACCTGTCGTTCAACCTTAGTTGGTGCCACTAGTTTCTTGTTGTTAAGATTTCTGCTTCCCTTCTGTGGAAAGAAATCTTCATTATATCTCACTTCTAATCTTGGGGTGGAAGAAGACAGACTTGATCAATAAATGGAAACCATATGATCGTAACATTGGTTCAACATCAGAATAGCAGGTTCGTAAAACATTTGTCGGCGCATTCATCCTTTCCTGTGGCTTCTGCTCAGATGTTCGTAAAACATTTGACAACACATTCATCCTTTCCTGTAGTTTCTGCTCAGATGTTCGTAAAACATTTGACAACACATTCATCTTTTCCTGTGGTTTCTGCTCAGATGTTCTCAATCATTGAAGTTCTTTGCCTAGTGTTCAAAGCTTTTGAATGACGTCACAAGACCACTTGAGAACAAAACTTAATAAGAATACAAATGAGATGCTGGTATGACCAAAAAGTTGATCAAATTCTCAAGATATGCTAGTGATGAATTGAATAAGAGATCCCAATTGATCTTGATATTGTCTCAGGCAAGGGTATGTGTGATATTGATCACGTTTTCTTCTATAATGAGCGTTGTAGGAATTAGAAACACACCCACTATAAGAGCCATGTATGGAAAGATATCCGTAGAATTCTTGATGCTGGGGATGAAACGCACATGATAAACCAAATAGATGAAAACTCGGTTCAGTCTAGCTGGCAATGATAACCCCAGTAACATCGGGAAAGAGCAATATACATGAGCTTCTCTCTTCAATGTCATCAAGTAAACAAAACTGATGTGAAAACAGCTTCGTAACCTCAACAGTATGGTTGAAACTAACTGACAGAAATCTCAAAGAAATATTTTCAATTATCACCGACACACAAAAGGCCAAATTCCAATTTCAAGGTCTCGAGGAACTGATCCTTGGATCGAATGGTTTACAAAGGGACCATCTTTATTCATGCAACCATGATGTAGCTTAACAAAGAACACACTATCATGTGACACATGGTTTAAGAAGATTGGGTATTTGAAACCATACTTGCTGAATAAATATTTGTTCAACAACAGGACCATAATGCAACTGCCTGATGAACGAAGCAATTATGTGTAGTCAGATTGACTGTTATTGTTTCATCATTTTCATTCTTCATATTTTTCTGTCTTATTGGAAATATCTGCTCAAGTCAATGATTTTTAACACATGATGATGTGGGCCTTCAGCATGCCCCAACATTAGCTAATACAAGTGTTCAAAATGCATCAACAGTCCTGATTCTGATTGAAGGGGTTTTCATCATGCCATAACCTTCGCTTCTTGTTAATTTGAGCCTTCAAAAATGCCCCATATGGATCTGTCTGAAAGAACCTTTAAAATGCCCCAACATTTGCTGATACAGATGTTAAAAGTGTGCTCAACATTACTTTTTTGTTAAGATGAGCCTTCAAAAATGCCCAAATATTCATACTGATGTGAGCCTTCAAAATGCCCCAATATTCTATTTCCGTTTGAAATGGGCTTTCAAGATGCCTCAATATTCTGCTTCTGATTTACTCTCAATGTCTGCTTAACTGAAATGTCATGATCCCCACGAGGTCCAATTTTGACAATGCATTGTTATGGGTACATGTGGATTTATTCGTGCCCCAAATCTGTTTATCTTGAATGCTCTCATTCTAGTGTCACTGAACATCAGTGTTGTCAAGTAACTGGAGGAATTTCCTTCATGTTGTCACAAACTTAAGAAGTGCTCAATCATTCTGACAGAAACATCTGAGATATGTACCTCTTATAAATGAGGTGCCCATTTTTGAATCTGGAGAGATCTTAATCGGATAGAGTAGTATAAATAGCTTGGTAATCCGTTCCAGGCTGACATAGTGAACCTTGTTTTCAATGAAGGCTATTTCTGGAATATACTTTTCTGAGGTCGAGAAACCAATTTATGTGAACAGTAATCTGATACAACAGCAAGACTACATATACAATGGTACAAGCTTTTGAAAAATCTGCATCCATGCAACATGTTGATTCTGATAACAACTCATCTGATTATGAAGTGATCTTTCAGGATGATTTCACAGATATTGATAGTTCTTCTGATATCGAGGAAATCCTGAATTCTGATTCTGATGAGGAGAATAAACTATTATACTTGACAAAAATGGGATTCTCAGAGGCTGAGGCTTCAATAGCCATGGAGAGATGTGGTCCATATTCATCAATTGCAGAGTTGACAGATTTTATATGTGCTGATCAAATGGCTAAGGCTGCTGACGTACTTCTTCCAGTAGAAGGTAGGAATTCATTATACAATGACCCCAATTACAAGCAAAGACGAAACTTGGGCTATGATTTTTGAAAAGGAAGAAGCAGAGGAAGCTTGAAAAGAAGCTTCTTAATGAAGACGATTATGCAGTTCATCTTTTAATTCCAATGATTGGTTTTGGGGTTCCTACCGAACCAGATCAGATAACTCAAAGAACACTTCCAGGAGATGCTATTGGGTCTCCTTATTTCTACTATGAGCAAATTCATCTTTCAAATCCAATGATTGGTTTTGGGGTTCATACCAAATCAGATCAGATAACTCAAAGAACACTTCCAGAAGATGATATTGGGTCTTCTTATTTCTACTATGAGCACATGGCACTTGCTCCAGTTAATGTTTGGACTGGAATATCATAGTACTTATTCGATGTAGAGCCAGAATTTGTAGATTCGAAGCATTTTCATGCTACTACACTGAAAATGGCTATATTCATAATTCTGTCAATTGAGAATAGATTTTCTCTTATTCTGCTTCCTCCATGTGCTGATGCTTTTCCATTGACAAAGAAATGATGGCCTTCCTGGGATCCAAGAACAAAGTTGAACTGTTTATAAATATGTACAAGAAGTGCCAAATTGACAAAAAGGATCTGTAAGGCTCTTGAAGCTTATGACAATGAGCCACCTTCGAGTGTCCAGAAGTATGTTCTTGATGAGTGCTGAAAATGGAATCTGGTATGGGTTGAAAAGAATAAAATTGTTCCACTTGAATCTGATGAGGTGGAAATGCTTCTAGGTTTCCCTAAAAACCATACACAAGGATCTGTATAGAGACATGTTCCATGGTGGTATCAATGTCCTGTCTCTTTTCTCTGGGATAAATGATGCAGAAGTTGCCTTTTACTGTCTTGGCATACTTTTGAAAATAGATGTGCAAGAACTGAATGATGATCAGTTGGAGCAATTGATGAGTAGATTTGTCGAATTCGACCTTGTTGTCGATGGCATCCAGTGTAATAACCTTACTAGAAGAAATAAACATCATCAGGATGAAATAGAAGATTTTTTGTTGGTGCATTTTCTTGCAATGACTACTATAACGACTGTCTTTCTAATGCTCCAAATATGTACTCTTTTCGCATCATGGAACGATTTAGTTGACAGTAAAACTGGTTATCTTCAACTTTTGGAATCATATAACCAATGTTACCCTATAAAAGGCCTATAAGGGTAGATTATGTTCCAATGTCTTATTCTGTGCCATAAGTCCTCAAATTCAAATTCAGCAATCTTCTGAAGGACATAATGGATATCATCTTGACAAAGAAAGTGATTGACATAGAAGAAGTAGCAATGATGTATCAAGACTTGAGCCAGCATCACGGTATAACCAGAGTGCAGGTAGTGACTTGTTCATAGTTCTATGATATAATCTTCTAGAGAACATGAATTGATGGTTGGGGAAAATAATCTGTCTGGTGATGCTTATCGCCCTCAGCATGAGATAAACGATAATCTTTCTTGATGGATTGCTAATAATATCATAGGAGAGTGTCACAAGTTTAATTCTCCAGACTTTCTGGCTTTTTGGACCACTTGCCTTCAAAAATGTGAAGTGCTTCATTATTATGGCCTCGTTCATTCTTTTTCTATAACAGAGATAGAACAGGCATCGACTTGCTTCAAGGACCTTTCTCATTTGAGACTGCCCTGTTTGAAAATGTTTTTTCCTCCTTTGTTTATTGAAGAATGAAAGAATTTTACAAAGTATTGCCCTTCTCAGGTTCACAATAGAATCAGATCATAAACAATGAGTTTAATAAATATCAAATAAATCAACTACACTTTTAAATCATTCAAAAATCATAGTCATATGGCAAGTGTCAAATTTATTGACTGATTTGAGGTGTAGGTTGATTCTGGTAAAGTAAGGTCTCTTAGGTTCTCAGGTTAGTCCAGCATATATGTCTCTTTGGGCTTCCATTAATTTGAAGAAATGGTTGTTATACTCATATTGTAAAGATGCTTATCGTTTCCAGACTCTCATGAACGTCTTTGGGATGTGCGGTGTTTCATTAAGATCGTCTCTTATGTCATTGTTGCACCATTCATTATTCGAGCCGCCTTTTTTAGGTTTTCAACTCGAATCCTCCTTTGGTTTCAAGATGTTATTTAAAAATTTACATCTTGAACCCCCCCTTTATCATTTTTCATATCATGCATTAAAGATTTTAAAAACCAATTTTTACAAATAAAAATCAATCTTGGAAGGCGGAATGAATTCTAAAAATATCATCTTTTACTTAGAAATCCATGTATGATTAGAATGGACTTTTCAGGTACGTAACGTAGGCCATGGCTTATGGTTACGAAAGAAAGGGATAAAAAGGCCCAAATAAGTGTTTAAGGGTAATCAAACCAATGATCAATTCATTCTGATGCCATCAATCTTGCCTTGCTTAACTTGGATCTGCTTTGTTGGGGATTTTTCCATCATTTGGATCCCTCTAGACTGCCAAATTTTGGATTCATTTCCAATTTCTTATATCTTCAGCATTTCTTGCTCTTCTTGTTCGTACTTGATCAACCTTGTAACTTGAGGCTCAATAAGTTACCCATCTTGATTCAATTTTCCTTTTTCGTCTTTTTTTTTTCTTCTTTCTTTGTTGGATGAGTATAATACTTCAATTGCTTTGAGCACCTCCTTTTCCTTTTGCATTTTGGAGGTTTTCCATTATTCTTGATTGGATTGATCATGGTATTTTACCTTAAGCATATAAATATACAGATAAGGACTAAAATGGAATAAAATAAAATTCGAATATAATATTAATATGTTCATAAATTGATTTCAGTGGCTAAAATGAAAGTTTATAAACTTCAGGTGACTGTGCGTGTAGTTTAACTATTTTGAAATTACACCCAGACCCCTCATTAAAACGACGCCGTTTTGATGAGGGTATAAATAGCCTAAAAACTGGCTCCCTTGAGCCATTTCTTTCATTTTTCCATTTTAGCTTCTCTCTCTAAAAGAGAAAAAAAAAAATTCTCTCCCTTCCTCTCTAGAGCCTCCGGCCGAAGGGAGCTATGGCTCCGGTCACCACCGCCGGCCATCGCATACGGTGGCCGGAAAATACAAAATCTCCTCAAAATATAGATCGGACCATTCTAAAACCGATTCCGACCCCGTTCTCCCTACAAACCTTTAATTTACGTAGATCTAAAAAATACCTTCCGGTATTTTGATTCTTTTCGCGGTGTAGGGAGGCTCCGACGAGGTAAGTTCCCTCTATCTCTTCTCTTCTTTTCGTTGTTGGTCGTTGTTGCTTGCTCTCGTTGCTTGCTCGTTGTTTTGGTGGTTGTTTTTCTTTTTTTTGATTTTGCAGATTTGGTGGCTTTATAGCCACCACCAAGGCTCGCTATGGACCAATTAATAGGGCGATTTTCCGGTGAGTCACCAAATTATGGTGGTGACTCACCCTATAGCTTCAACGTGGAAGGGCAGCTGGCTTCTGGAAGCTGCTGGAAAGGGTGCTGTAGTAGAGCTGAAACATGGAGGGGCTGCTGCAGTTAGAAGCTGCTGGAATTTACAACGTGGAGGGGCTGCTGCAGCTAAAAATTTAGTGTCTACACACCTCATTATCCCTCTTTACACAAGCTAAAATTGGAAAGAGCATCTCCACAGAGATGTCTTCACTTTCTTCCAGTACAAGGGTCATGATAGTCGCCGTCGATGCAAAGATGGTCTCTGGTTGATGATCCCTGAATAAACAAGAAGAATCATGAGGACAATAATGGTTTAGAATGCATGCTCTGCATAGCATAGTAAGCCACACAAGCAGTTAGAAAATTAACCTTATTAACTTAAGGAAATGCTGGAATATTTCGATGATTAGGGCGTTGCATTCGAGATCCAACATCACCACACATAATCGGACTTCGGCAACAGTTTCAAGAACCAAGATCCTCTTATTGAATGATCGGCTGGACTTGTCGGACAAGCTTTCAAACGTTGATACAATCAGTTGAAAGACCTCCTGCATACATGTCAATAGAGGTCAATACTTCAAGTGCAGAAAACTATTCAAAAAAATGATCAGTATCTGCAGAAGCATCCAGGAACAAGGATATTAAATACCCTCATCTGGTCATCATCATAAGGGGCATCAGGTGCAGTTATCCTTGTTATCTCGACGATGCAAGCCGCAACTGCAACTTTGACATCATTATCAGGATGTTTCAAAAGTTGCTCTGCCACCAAGGCTTTGAGTGCTAGATACTGTGCATTTTGCATTGATTGGCTTGGTGATTGTTCCACCATTGAAAGACAACTCTCAACTTTCTAGAAGTACAGAGGAGAGGAAACACTCATCATCGACATAAAATGTATCCAATAACTAGAACTAGTACAAGGTATAATGAAATATCATAAATCAAAGCCTAATAATAAGAAAAGGCATTAAAGCCTAAAGGGAAAGAGTAATTAGGGCAGACATCAAGATAAAAAGTAGCCATTAACAAGCACTAGTATAAGGCATAATGAAATATCATAAATCAAAGTTTAATAATAAGAAAAGGGAAAGAGTAATTAGGGCATAAGTCAAGGAGAGAATGAGCTCATCAACTGATGAAGGAGGCTCAAAGAGCCGAGTCCCAGCCTCCATTAATTGAAGCTCAAGCTTGTTATCAGATGCTTCCATAGCTTTATCAATAAGCAATCAAGAACAGTTTTAAAGAAGTACCTGATATTTTATTCAAAGATATAAAAATTGTCTTACTCAGATAGAAAAGGGTACCTCCTTATAAGATAAAGGTTTAGATATGTGAAAGCACAACAAATGAAGAAGGGAAGCTTTTTCAACTAGCCGCTCTTCAGTCTCCCACTCCCCCTCCCCCTCCCCAAACCCAACAGCCCCACCAAAAAAAAGAAAAAGAAAAAAAAGAGTTTATTGCGTTTTCTATATATAAGTTTAACTTTTTCTTCTATGGTTTTGCATCATCGACTTTAATAGTGATTTTCGATCGTCGATTTTCTTTTTTTTAATTTATTTTTTAATTTTTTAAGAATAAAAATTTTACATTTGTGACATGTTTATTTATGTTTTTATAATACATTTTAAGTCTTTGTTACGCGTTTTTTTATCTTTTTTATCGTTTGATCGTTTTTCTATTTTCTATTTTCTCATTGTTAGATTTTATGACATCAATATTGATCAAGATGTCGTTTTATTTGTAATTCAGTTGATCTTCCCTGCTATAGATCATCGGATTGAATTTCGATGCATGATTTTGATATCGTGAATAATTTTTCACGACGCTAGACTCTGATTTGCGATTCTCAATGGTCTTTCAATAACTTAATATCCTCTTGTGGTTCGTTTATCGATGTAGTCAGATTTACTTGTATCTATTTTTTTGAGTTTTTGAGTTAGGTTTTTAATCTTTTCCATGTATGTCATTATATGATCTATTGTGACCAATTCAATGTTATAGGAAAATGTCTAAATTATGTATTTATTTTACGGTGATAATGTAAATTCTTATTGTAATTTTAGATATTCTATTTTTAATAAAAAAATAAAGAAAGAAAGAAAATATATTTTAACAACTTCAAATTTTAAAAATTAAATATTTGTTGATATTAATAAAGAACAAATGGATTACTAAAAAAATATTTGTTGATGTTAATAAGAACAAATGAATTACGATCATTATAAGCGATTTATCTTTATTGTATAGAAAAAAATATATTAATTGGGTTAAATTAGCGTGTGTGGTTTAAAAAAGAAATGAATTATAAACAACCACCTAAGTTAAACTAGTAGCATATCCAAGCACAATCTTATATAGGGGTGAGCAACATCGGGTACCCGCTTATTTTTTTGGGAACCGTAACTTGTTGCATTGGTTCCTAAAAAATGGGAACCGAAATCAGAACTTGTTCAACCGGTTCCTAAAAATTGGGATCCAGAACCGGAACCTGTAGATATTGATATTGGTTCCGGGTACCCTGTTATTTTGACAGTTTTCTCATTCAACCTGTTGATTGTTACACATTAAGTGGGATGATATGTCGCCTCCAAGTTAAAATTGGCCCTTTTATAACCTGTTAATATTTTAAACTAAAATGCTACTACTTATCACAAGTAGAACTCTTTTCTATACAAAATTTATCCACCATTTCATACTTAAATAGTAATAAAAACACTAACCCAAAGTACATATTACGAAAACGCAAAGTTAGAAATCAATTACAACAAGTTTAATCCAAATTCAAAAGTATAGGTCACAAAATGCATAAAGTCGCAAAAAGTCCAAACCAAGTACGTTTACAACTAAAAGATATTACACAATATTTGCAATTTCATCACAATTTTTGCTCCATTCTCAAACTTTGATGCGGTGATGTCCTTGATGCTCTCCTGACTCCTAGCACAATATTAGATATATATTTTGAAATACATGACTATATTCTAGAATATGCAGTGACGTATGTATGTTCTGTTGATGTGAGCGTTGTGTGTGTGAGTGAGTTGTTATAGCTGTTAAGAAATATTAGATTCTGTTATGAGTTTGTTATAGAGGTTGAGTACACTTGAAGTTACAGCTTCTATATAAGCTGGTTGTAACGTAGTTAACAATGAGCTTAACTTAATGAATGTTATAAGAGGTTATTCATTCAATTATATCTTCTCAACATGGTATCTTTTGCCAAAGTCCTGAGAATTTTGGTTTCACGCTTCTAAACTTTCTTTCTCTCAGTTACTTCAAGAAAAGAAAATGACGAAGTGTTACACAACTGTGACCGAGGAATGCCAGAAGGCAGTTGAAAAGGCTAAGAGGAAGCTCAGAGGTCTAATCACTGAGAAGAACTGTGCTCCGCTCATGCTCCGTCTGGCGTGGCACTCAGTTGGGACTTTCAATGTTAAGATCAAGACTGGAGGTCCATTCGGAACCATTAAACAGCCTGCTGAGCTTGCACACGGTGCTAACAACGACCTTGATATCACCGTCAGACTTCTCGAGCCGATTAAAGAGCAGTTCCCCATCCTTTTCTACGCTGACTTCTATCAGCTTACTGGTGTTACCAAACTCTCCAGTCAGATGCCTCTTCAAGAATGTAGTCTTTCCAGTGCCTCTATCGCCAATGATGACGGGCTTGAAGCTAGGATAATCAACAGTCTGTTGGTTAGGTAAAGCCATTGATTACGAAACTCGAAATGTGGTATGAGAAAAATAATAAATTTCTGCGTTTGTTTGGCATTGTTGTTATATAATAGTTTTTTTTAGAATTTTTGTTGAATGTTCATTCACATCAAAAGTTTGCATCGATTCAAGTCGAACGGAAGGAAGCATCGACACTTCCGATTCAAGTTTGTTAGGATTTTTGGAAGCTCGAATCGACAATCGGAACGGTTTACAAAGAGGGGTCGTAACGGTTTTGTGTTTAGGGAGTAAGGAGATTGAAAGATAGAGAATTACACAACGATTTATAGTGGTTCGACTTTCTCAACCAAAGCCTACGTCCACTACCTTAGCTCCTCACCAAGGATTTTCCAACAAATTCACTAATTTGTTCTTTCTTTTGATGATAAAGAGTAACCTTACAAACTCCCTAGTTTTTCTGGGCTAAATTTGAACCTTTCCCTAGCTTTTACACGAGAGCTAGAACCTTTCCCCTTTACAAAATGATAAGAAATGTAAACAAGAAAACCTCTCTAATGTAGGTGTTTACAAGATTGAGCTCACAAGAACAAAATATATACAAGAGAAAGATGAAATAAGAATGAAAAACTCTTCTCTTGTGTTTGATTGCTTGGATAGTTGTTCTCTTACTTCTTCAAGTGTCCTTAGCTTGTATTTATAGCTTGGAATGTGTTTGAAGTCATATCTAGCCGTTGGGGATGTTTTGGAGCCGATTGAGAATGATTTTTCTACAAAAATAGGCTGCCCAGAATGGGGGGAATCGGTACCCCTTCATAGGGAATCGATACCCCTTCATAATATTCAAATATTATGACCGTTGGGCTGATGAACAGTGATGGAATCGGTACCCTCAAGGGGGAATCGGTTCCCTTCGAGTAATCTATTATTTCTCGGAGCCAAACCATGTAGGGGGAATCTGTACCCCCTGGACAATCTGATTTTTCTTGAAACCCTTTAAAAAAAGAATATTTTTAGCTCGATTAAGGCTCGAAATACTTTGTAAAATTGTTTTAAAATAGTTTAAGTATAAAACACAATTTTACACTTTAGTAAGGATTAAAATGAACTTTGAAAGACTTGGAGTAATATTTTGATATTCGAATAATTACATCGAATATACTTAGAAAGTCTTTTGTAAAATCTTAAAATTCATTTAACTTAATTTGTTATATCGAAAAATCAAAATATTTTCAACAATCTCCCCCTTTTTGATATAACAAAACATTTGAGTAATTTTAAGATTTTTAAATAAAGTTTGAAATTACTCCCTCTTACTTTAACACTTTTCCCCTTTAACATCAAAGCTATGACGGATAGATTTTCTGTGATTGTCAAAGGTCTCAAGGGATATGGAGAAATAATACCTAATGAGAAGCTTGTGAGGAAGATGATCTACTCTCTTCCGAAGGAGTGGCAATCGAAGAAGACGACCATTATCGAAGCAAGAAACTTAAAGTCTCTCACTCTCGACGAGCTAATTGGTTCCCTTCTCACTCATGAGATGATAGTGATGAGGTGGATGAAGACGATGATGAACAAGAAGAAGAAGTTTGGTTGTTTTAAAAAAATTCAATTTCTTAATGATTAAACAATTGGCATCAGAGCCTAACTCGTTAAGAAGGTTTAACCACCTTGAGACGATCCTAGAAGAAGCTCTACCAATTCCCTACACAACCGAGAAGATGGCTTCCACATCCGGCTCGTTCCACATGGAAGACTCCCTACCAACCGACAAACCTCCATACTTCAATGGAGTCAACTATCATCATTGGAAGAAATTAATGAAGGTATTCATCCAATCCAATGTTCTTGATGTATGGGAGATAATCGAGAATGGCTACTTTTCTCCAAAGAAGAAGGAGAAGAAGCGGAGTGACAAAGAACGGAAGAAAGCTCAACTTAATGCCAAGGCCATGCACATGTTGTTTTGTGCATTTGGTCCTGAAATCTATGAAGGGGTTTCTTCATGTTCAAGTGCCAAGGAGCTTTGGAATAAGCTCGAGGAAATCCATGGAAACAAGAAAGAAGAACCAACAAAGGTGGTGTCTCTAATGGCTAATGAAGAGCCCGAGGTATCTTCTAACTCAAATGAATTTAATTCATATACGTTTGATGAGTTACAAGATACTTTTAATAGGTTAAATTCGGAGTTTGAGACCATGAACTCCAAATATAAGAAAATGATTTCAAAATTTAAATTTGAAAACGATTTTCTTTTGAAAACAAAAATAAATTTTGAAAGCCAAAATGAAATTTTGAAAAAGGATTTAGAGCTTTCAAAAATAAAAATTGATAGTTTTGAAAAACAAATTTTTGATTTAAAAGTTAAGCTTGAATGCTTAACAAAAGAAAAAGAAATCATTTTAAATAATTTATTTAGTTCAATAATGACAATATGCTCACATTGTCATTATCATGGTCATTTGGAACATACTTGTCCTTTGAAGAAAGGAAAACGTTTTAAAATTAGGCAAGTATGGGTTCCGAAAGGAACAAGGGGCATTGAAACTAACGTCCAAGGATCCAAAGCAATTTGGATACCAACATCTACTTAAATGTCTCTTGTAGGTGTGTGGGAGCAATGGTGATGAGAGTGATGATATTCAATATGCTCTAGCCACACATGAAAAAGGAATGGGTAACTTCTAAGCTTAATGCTTTTAATTTTGGTTATTTGGTTGCTCATTTGATTTTAAGCATGCATGAGTTTTGTTTTTAAATGATTATGCATCATTTTTTTAATCTCATGTATGTTGAAAAGATGATTATGATGAACATTTTAAAGTTATATTAATTTTTAAGAATTTTTAGTTCATCATAATAAAATTTTGGTCAAAATTGGTTTTAATGCAATTGATATCTCTCTAACAATTGATATCAAATTTTCAAATACTTTGATTTTACAAATTTAAATTTTTTTAACCTAAATTTGAATGTTTATGCATGTGGTTTAAATGAAAATTATATCTCTCTAACAATTGATATCAAAATTTTCAAATGAATAACATTTTTGGAAAACTTTATGCATATGTACTTAATTTTAACAATTGATATTGATATCAAATTTCAACAATTGGTATTGCATAAAGTATTTTAGTCTTGGATATATTGAATTTCATGTGCTACTAACATGTTTGTTATTCTTTGTTGAAATTCAATTTTGTTTAAGTGTCTTGTTCTTAAAGCTAAATTTTATTTGGAATGCATTTATTGAGGGGGAGCTTTGATTTTTTCAAATGATTTTTAAAATGTCAAATTTACTACTTACTCTCCAAAGTTATTTTGAACTTTAAAGATTAGAGTCTTTTTGATTTAACAAAAAGGGGGAGAAGTGTTAAGGTGTTAAAGGGAAGAAGTGTTAAAGTAAGAGGGAGTAATTTCAAAATTTCATTTTGATTTTCAAAATCAACTTTTGCTTTCAAAATCAAATTATCTTTATTTTTGAGTTTTGAAATTAATTTCGTATATTTGGAATTCATGGTCTAAAATCCCAAATACAACCTATTATAAGCATCTTGTAACTCATCAAACGTATATGAATTAAATTCATTTGAGTTAGAAGATACCTCGGGCTCTTCATAAGCCATTAGAGACACCACCTTTGTTGGTTCTTCTTTCTTGTTTCCATGGATTTCCTCGAGCTTATTCCAAATCTCCTTGGCACTTGAACATGAAGAAACCCCTTCATAGATTTCAGGACCAAATGCACAAAACAACATGTACATGGCCTTGGCATTAAGTTGAGCTTTCTTCCGTTCATTGTCACTCCGCTTCTTCTCATTCTTCTTTGGAGAAGAATAACCATTCTCAATTATCTCCCATACATCAAGATCATTGGATTAGATGAATACCTTCATTAATTTCTTCCAATGATGATAGTTGACTCCATTGAAGTATGGAGGTTTGTCGGTTGGTAGGGAGTCTTCCATGTGGAACGAGCCAGAGGTGGAAACCATCTTCTCGGTTATGTAGGGAATTGGTAGAGCTTCTTTTAGGATCGTCTCAAGGTGGTTAAACTTTCTTAACGAGTTAGGCTCTGATACCAATTGTTAGGATTTTTGAAAGCTCGAATCGACAATCGGAACGGTTTGTAAAGAGGGGTCAGAACGGTTTTGTGTTTAGGGAGTAAGGAGATTGAAAGATAGAGAATTGCATAGCGATTTATAGTGGTTCGACTTTCTCAAACAAAGTCTACATCCACTACTTTAGCTCCCCACCAAGGATTTTCCAACAAATTCACTAATTTGTTCTTTCTTTTGAGGATAAAGAGTAACCTTACAAACTCCTTAGTTTTTCCGGGCTAAACTAGAACCTTTCCCTAACTTTTACACGGGATTAGCTAGAACATTTCCCCTTTACAAAATGATAAGAAACGTAAACAAGAAAACCTCTCTAAGGTAGGTGTTTACAAGATTGAGCTCACAAGAACAAAATATATACAAGAGAAAGATAAAATAAGAATGAAAAACTCTTTTCTTGTGTTTGATTGCTTGGATAGTTGTTCTCTTACTTCTTCAAGTGTCCTTAGCTTGTATTTATAGCTTGGAATGTGTTTGAAGTCATATCTAGCCGTTGGGGATGTTTTGGAGCCGTTTGGGAATGATTTTTATGCAAAAATAGGCTGCCCAGAATGGGAGGAATCGGTACCCCTTCATAGGGAATCGATACCCCTTCATAATATTCAAATATTATGACCGTTGGGCTGATGAACAGTGAGGGAATCGGTACCCTCAAGGGGGGAATCGGTTCCCTTCGAGTAATCTGTTATTTCTCGGAGTAAACCCATGCAGGGGGAATCTGTACCCTCTGGGGGGGGAATCTGTTCCCGGGGAATCGATACCCCCTGGGGGGGAATCTGTACCCCCTGGACAATCTGATTTTTCTTGAAACCCTTTAAAAAAAGAATATTTTTGGCTCGATTAAGGCTCGAAATACTTTCTAAAATTGTTTTAAAATAGTTTAAGTGTAAAACACAATTTTACACTTTAGTAAGGATTAAAATGAACTTTGAAAGACTTGGAGTAATATTTTGATATTCGAATAATTACATCGAATATACTTAGAAAGTCTTTTGTAAAATCTTAAAATTCATTTAACTTAATTTGTTATATCGAAACATCAAAATGTTTTCAACAAAGTTGAACGGAGGGAAGCATCAGCACTTCTGATTCAAGTTGAACGAAGGGAAGCATCGGCACTTCCGATTCAAGTTGAACGGAAGGAAGCATCGGCACTTCCGGTTCAAGTCGAACGGAATGAAACATCGGCACTTCCGATTCAAATCGAATGGAATGATGCATCTGCACTTCTGATTCAACTAGAACGGATGGTTTACTAAATCATTGTACAAATCTTCGTTTGAGCAATTTCGACCCTGTCATTTTCTCAAGGAGAAGGAAAAAAGTAGGGAGAATATTGGAATATATTCTGAAATACATGACTGCATTCTAGAATATGCAGTGACGTGTGTATGTTCTGTTGATGTGAGCGTTGTGTGAGTGAGTGAATTGTTATAGCTGTTAAGAAATATTAGATTCTGTTATGAGTTTGTTATAGAGGTTGAGTACACTTGAAGTTACAACTTCTATATAAGCTTGTTGTAACGTAGTTAACAATGAGCTTAATGAATGTTATCAGAGGTTATTCATTCAATTCTATCTTCTCAACACACAAAGACAAATAAGTTATTACAATATGCCCCAATTTGTAATAAAAATGTATTAAACTTACATGTAAGAAAACAATAGATGACAATATGAATTGTAATTTACCTTGAATGAGATTCCTTAGTAGTTTTTACCAATGACATCATTAATTTGTGTCATGCAACTATCACTTAATTCTGAAAACAAAAAATGCATTGACTAAGTTATAATATACATATAATTTTATAATTTGATAAATGAATAAAAAAAGTAAAAGTATTACCTTCTTCATATTTCTGAACATCCTCCAATAGTTGCTCAATATCCATACATATGTTAGATGCTCTCAACCAATCTTGAGCACATATTAAAACTTCCATAGTTTTTGGACCCAAACTACTTCGAAACTGATAAAGCACCCGACCCGATGTACTAAAATCATACTCACTTAAAACTGTCAAAATCGATATAACAAGAATATCTTTTGCCATTAATGCCAAAACCTTATATGTATCACTCTTAAGACTCCATCATTTCAAAGTATCAAAAACCTCATCATCTCTTTTTTCACGAGATGCTTCAAGATACATATCTAACTCATATTTCCCCCAGCATCATCAATCTCTTCTTCATCAAATTCATCATAAAGCTTTTTCATATTCTCATTATTCACGGTACCAACTTGATTATTACCATCAATATTCATGGAAGAGGTGGAACAATGATGCGAAGTAGAAGAAGCAGCATAAAAGGCAAATAAACGTCGTAGCACATCAGATATATGATTATACATCTCATTCACCTTTTCAGGTTCACGAGGATAAAGTTTCTTAACTGAGAAACTCACAAACCTCAATTTGTAACGCGAATAAAAAATAACAACAATTAATACCATGTCATTTGCTTTGCCTAAATCTCCATAATATTTGTCAATTTTTTATCTCATTTGAGAACTCATCAAAGAAAGTTCAATATCATCATCATTTTTCCACTTTAACAAATAAGTAAGTATGGCTAATACCTCATGAAAATGCATATTTTTAGTCACATACAAAGTACCAGACATTTTCTTAGTAGCTTCATAAAACCGCTTCAAACAAATTACTAAAACTTTGGTTTTCGCCCAATCACCTCTACTAGGAACACCATCCTTAACCTCCTTTTTAAACTCATTATCATCTTCTTTGTATCTATCAAATACTTTTTCAAATTTCAATGCATTTTCTAATATAAGGTAAGTAGAATTCCACCTTGTGGTCACATCAAGACAAACTAAACCTTTATGAAGAACTTTCACACGTTTAGCACATTCATCAAATAATTTCGCTCTAGAAGGAGAGCTCCTGACATATCTCACAGCACCACGAATACTACTAATTGAGTTCTTCACCTTAGACAAACCATCTCACACAATTAAATTAAGAACATGAGCAGCACATCTCGTATGAAAAAATTCACCTCCAAGAACAAGTTTATCACACAGATTCTTTTTTAGATGACCAATGGTCACGTCATTAGAACTAGCATTATCAACTGTGACACATGAAATCTTATCTTTACCTTTATGACTATCCATCAATTGGAAATTCATAATTCTTTTATGCAACTTCCAATTGTCATCAATAAAATGTGCAGTTAAACACAAATAATTAAAATTCTGAATAGAAATCCAACAATCAGTTGTGAGAGCAATTCTTGATTTTAAACCTTTCAAAGTATTCGTAATTGATCTCTCTCACAAATATAAAGCTTTTTGCAATCTCTAGCAACCGTAAAACGTGAAGAAATGAGAAACTGTGGACAAACAACACTACAAAAATATCTAAATCCTTCACATTCAATACAAGAAAATGGTTATTCATCAACAATAACCATTTTAGCAATAGCAAATCTAGAAGTATTTTGGTCAAATTCTCAGTTTGAAATTATTGTTGTATCACTTTGAGAACTCCTAAAAACAGAGATAAATTTCTATTTTTTTATTAACATTGAGTGGATACTTTGCACATGAGTTCAAATGTTTCCTCATAGATGAAGTTCCATTATTTGCCTTATAGGTCAGAAGGTTATCACAATATTTGCACTTAGCTTGTACAACTTTACCCGTGTTTGGATCTCTGACATCCCAAAAGTGATTCCAGCATTCTGACTTCCTTTTATCACTATCTTTGGAGGTTTCCTTTGTCTTGCTTGAAGCTCCATCTACATTGCTTTCTCCATCCAAATCAATTGGATCTCCCATTAGTAAGAGTTGTGTACCAAAAAAAGAGCATTATAACAATGGTATACAATTGAAAAAAAATGAACTAATTATGTATATAAGACAACAACTTAATATCATTATTCAACCACTTTTCTAGTCACCAAAACAAGCATACAAAAGCTTAAAACCTTGGTTTACCACCCACTATATCAGGACACCAAATGTTAGACAATTATAATAAGTAAACTAGTATATTCATCAATTTAGAACTTGGGCTTTAATAGATACAACAAAAATCAACCTGCATCAATTCTATATATAGTTGTGAAGAACAACAAAAAGCCTAAAATATTCTAGAGTTTGCAGTATATGTATTACCTCAATATAAAAATGTCATGGCTAATTCTAACGACATTTGTTGCTATTCTACATTGTAGAAAGGAGATAGCATAATTTTTTGGTAGTTTTCATATATTTAAAGTTTGTCCTTATTAACAAAAAAAAAAAGGTAGAAGAAACCACTATTGACAAAACACTTAATATATCATATATTTTAGCAACATCAAATGAAATCAATATTAAATTTATACTCTTTCACAATACATACAAACTTCATACTAATTAAATTAGTTCACCTCAAATTTAAGAGTATACAACTACTTGAGCAATCTACTAATTTCTCAAAATTTTCTTCTAAATGACATGCAAAGTAAGTATGTCTACAGATTATACTTCTTTGATATAAGAATACCTAATTTCTCATAATTTTCATCCTAAAAACATTTTTGAAGTTAAGAAGAAATGAAATAATCACCTGTGAGTAGGTTGAATACCGAATAACATCAAGCAATCATCAATATTCAATAATAACGCTGCAAATTAGAGATAGATACAAAGTGAGAGAAGAAATAATACGGAAAAAATACGTGAATTTCAGGAAAAATTAATCAACAAGCAAACCTTAAAAACAAAATTTCTAATTATAATATAAATTATATGATAAGATTTAAGAAGGAAAAGAGAAAGAGAAAGAAATAATGAAAGGAAAAATAATATACCTGACTTTGTTGAATAAAATCCAAGAGAGATTGATGTAGTGATTGAGTGCTTCATCAATGAAGATGTGTGACAAGGAGAAAGAGAGACAATGAGTGACTGCAGTTGCTAGGTGCGTGAGTTACGGTTTCTAATTTTTGGCTCTATGTTTTTAACATTTTACATTCAAAGTATTTTTATAGTATAGGCTCAATTTATTTGGGCTCTTGGACAATATAATGTTATGAGGTTCCGGTTCCGGTTTCAGGTTACCCGATATTGAAACTGCTTTTAGTCGGGTACCCAACCGGTTCCAGTTTCAAAATTTTGGGAACCAAAACCGGAAGCGATGTCAACAGGGTCCTTATTTTGCTACCCGAAATT
The DNA here is from genome assembly GCF_006381635.1 of Hibiscus syriacus. NCBI lineage: Eukaryota > Viridiplantae > Streptophyta > Magnoliopsida > Malvales > Malvaceae > Hibiscus > Hibiscus syriacus. The sequence continues at coordinate 259,505 of NW_024063007.1, forward strand.
GAAACCGACAGTTTTTAATCGATTTGGTTCCAGAACAGGGTTCCCCGTTCTTTTACTCACCCTTAATCTTATATACATGCAAGCTTCTTATTTTATGGTTATTACACTTAGCTAGATGGACTAGGCGAACAACTAGGAATAGGGACCCTAAGCCTATCCCTCTCGAGTTTCAAACTCAAGACCTTATGAGTATACAATTGTTTCATATTTGATCTTTGTCCATGATTCAATTTCACTAAGTTTTTTTTTTTTGCGTTTGACCTAAATGGAATATTCGATGACAAGTATCCATTTCACTAAGGTAGTACTATTCAATGACAAGTATCCATCTGACAAATGAAAAAAAAAGAAAAGAAAGATATATATATATCTTTATTTTCTGTTTTTTCATTTTCCCTTTTTGAATGGAGCCATGAAAAACTAGAGTTCATTGGTGGGAGGGGACCATAAAATACTGGCACGAAAGATCATCAACATTATCATATCCTTGGCACACAATCTATGAATTTCATAAAGAATTTATGGGAAAAAATGATTGTTCTAATGCTATGGCGGAGAGGGAAAGCCGTCAAGAAATTTATGAGGAAACGACCATATCTCCCAAAAAAAGTCATGGCTGCCTGAAGATTAAGGGTGTACAATTTTGGATACGGGATATTATATGATATGAAATTACGAGTATCCAAAATTTTGGATCATTAAAATTGAGATTTGTATTTGATTCGTAAAAAATCAAATATATGATGTTTTAGATATTCTATTTCTTATATCAGATATTTGAATCCAAACATAAAATTTAATTTGACAAAAAATCATATTTAAATTTTAGAAGTTATACAACAATTTCTATACCTCTATTATATTCTACACACAAGATTATTCACATATAATAAATAATTAAACATCTTACTTTTTATTGGGCTGAAGTTTTAATAGGTCTATGAGTTAATTATTTAGGCTAAAGGTTGTCGAAACTCTAAAATCTCAATTTTTATCATATTTTCTAAGAATTTAAAATTAAAATTTAGACAATCCATTTTCGATCTAAATTATCTAAAAATAAAAAATTAATCAAAATTTTAAATTTTTAAAACAAATAAACCGGAACCAATTGAATCAAATTTTTTTTACACTCCGCTACTATAGGCTAGCAACGGATTTGGATTACGGGCTAGGGCTAGGGCTCGACACATCATCTCATTGTCAATCCTTTATTATTATTTTCTTTGTTGGTCTTTTATATTCTTCGGGTATAGAAATAAATAATAAATATAAAACAAGTGTATATAACTATATATACATGGATATAAATATATTTTTCTTTTAATTTTTTTAATTGATAAAATGCAAAGAGCGCCCACCGTGGGGTATTTTATTTGTTGTACTTCCAATTTTAATATTTCGTTTTAATTAACTTAAACTAATAAATGTCGTATATTTGACTTTGTTAAATGAATCTCACAGCATAAATTTTACCCATTTGTCAAAAATATAGGACGGATGCTACAATAAAATTAACGGATCTTAAGTAATTTCTATCATTTTTTTTACTAAATTTTGTGAATTACCTTTTGTTCAATTACTATATATATTTGTATTGAACTGGTGGAACTGGTTCGATCTTTGATTTATTTATTTATTTAATAATATTTCCAGAGATGATACTAGTTTAGTTCGATTTTGACGAAATTATTATTAATGTACGGTATCTTAATTTTTAAAATATGAATTGAACATCAAAGACACGTTATTGTTTTCTAAATCATATACAAAATTTTCAAAAAAATATATAGCACGTATTTAAAAATAGGGTGAACATTTAATTGAATCGAGTTAAAATATTTCGAGTTATTTGAGTTAACGAGTCTTATTTCATAATTTAAATTTTATTTAAAATTATTTCGAGTTAAGTTGTTTTCACAATTTGGAGGTCTCTCGCGGAAGCTGCTCTCAACCTGGCGTTGGGGCAGCTTACTATCTTACCTCCTCCTTACCCCATGGGTCAGCTAATTTTAATTTTTTTATTTAATTCCAATTTAAATAGTTTTTTTTATAATCATACACAATGCATATATATATTACTTCATATTCTTTCATATATAATATACATATATGTATATAATAGATAGTTGAGAGATTCTACTAAAACTTGAAAATCAATTTACTAATTAATAAACATTTCAAATTATTCGAGTTTTTATTATTATTCAACTCGAATTTAAATTTTTTTAGTTGAGTAGAAATGTAGAATTCGTAAGATTACGAGTAAAATCAATTTAAATCGAGTCGATTTTTATTTACCATTATCTATGTTACATATTAATACAATGAGGGGATGACAGCACACGTGTGTTGAATCTTATCTCACTATTCAAATAAAAAGGAAAAGCTATCTTTTTATAAAGCATTTTCCCATTGACATGGTACTGTTATGTAGCTGATTTTACTTTTGCTTGGATAGTGAAATACACCAATTATCAAAACAATAGTAGTAAAGTGTTTGAACAGGTTGCGTTTCATTAGTGAAGCGTTGCGTTTCATTAGTGAAGCGTTGCGTTTCAAGTCCACGAGGACAAGACGTGAAGACTCTTCAATTGACCATTGTTGCTACTCTAATTAATTGCCGAGACTCTAATTGGCGAAAGCTCCCCCTCTCTTCCTCCGCTCGACACTGCAAATTTTACTGCTGATAAAGAATTAAAGCAGAAAAGGAGCAAACAAAAAATGGCTGTATTAACCGCACTAGCAAGATCGCTTGGCCAACACTGCGCCAAAAGATCCAAAATTTCAATCGTTTCGCAAAATATCCGTTCTCACAACTCTCGCTTCCAAACACTGAGAACTCTGATTTTGGAACCCTCTTTATCCCAATCCGTCAAGCTCCACCGTCTCTCCGACTGGGATTCTGGTATTTATTTTCCTTTTAAGAAATTTCCCCCTCATGTATTGTTTAAGTTATGTTTAAAAGCTCATTATTTTTACAGGTATTGTGGAGGTCCGTTTGAATCGGCCTGAAGCAAAAAATGCAATTGGGAATGAAATGTTAAGTGGCTTACGCCATGCCTTCGAAGCTATCGGTCAAGATTCCTCGGCTAGTGTAGTTATGATCTCTAGCTCAGTTCCTAAGGTTTTCTGCGCTGGCGCTGATTTAAAGGTGGATTTTGCTTTCTTTTAGTTGTTACTTTCACTACTGTTTGTTCTTTTGGCTTTTGAGAGTTAATATTTTATTTATTTTTTGAAAAGTGACGTCAGTTTAACTGATAGTTTGGTTATTAGAAGGAACGAGGAGAAAGTTTCCTGCTTGGAAATGTGATAATTTTATAATTAATGATACATCTTGTGTTAAGTGATATATTTTGAGTTTCATATGTTTTCAGTTAGATGTTAATCTTGTGGTTTACCCGGACTTTGATTGCTAGGAACGAAAGAAGATGAGTGCGGCTGAGGTTCATTCTTATGTCAACTACTTGCGGTCCACTTTCTCATTAATAGAGGTTATTCCTTATTCTCTAACATTTATATGATCATTGTATTTTTGAAACAATTATTACTGACTATAGATATATGTACATTTTCAAGCATTGAAATGCCTTGCTCTTAAAACAACATTACTTTTCCAATATTGTTCTTCCTAATGCAGGGTCCAGGTTTCAATCTTTTAAAATTGTGTTGCATTGAGACCTCGCACTTTTTTTTTTTTTGGATAATTGGGCTTTTATTATCCAGAAAAGCAGGAATCCCTGGTACATGAGACAGAACATTACTTGTTACATATCTCTTAGCTATTTACAACTCAAAACCCCAATCTGTACAAAATTTCTTATTTAATGTGCATTCCTACTTCCCCCCAATCCTAACTTGTACAGTTTCTTTAACTTCTGCAATTATCTCTTCTGCTGTGCGTTGTTGCCCTCTAAACTTTCGTTTATTCCTCTCGCACCAGACCAAATAAAGAACAACATTCCAAGCAACTTTCAACACAAAGGTAATGAGTGACTTTCCTTTCAGTCAAGTAACAGCCCATTCCAACTTGTGACTCCAGCTTCCAATACTCCTATGAATCTGACAAAATCTAAGGACTGAATCCCACACCTTCCTTGAGAACTCACACTCAAAAAACAGATGATCACGAGATTCATCACTTTGAAAAAAAGTATACATTGAGCATCAATGGTCATTTCCCTCGAGATTAATCTATCACAAGTAGACAGTCTATTTAAAATAACAAGCCAGGAGATGAGAGTGTGTTTTGGTATGTGAAAAGAAAAGTAGAAAACCATACCAGTATGTGCCAGGTTACCTTGTCCCCTTTTAATCTTAACTCATTCCACACCTTCTTAGCTGAGATCTTTACATTTTCAATAGGAAATTTAGTGACTAAAGCAGCAACCTCTGATTTGAGTTTTAAGAGCTTCTTCAAAATCCAACTCATTGCTCCTGAAAGTGCAACCTGCCAGAAGGTCCTTTGGTTCAGTACATAACCCAAGCTATCCAAAGGGAACCCTCCCAAGCAAGCAAATCCCTCACATGTTGCAATAAACATGCCTTATTCCACTCTTCCTACTTTTTCATACCTGGACCTCCCTTTGATTTAGACAAACAAAGGGAATTCCAACTCACTCTAGTACCTGTCACAGCATGATCCTTACTTTTCCAAAGATATCATTCACAGATTTGATTAATCCTCTTGACCACAGCCTTAGGCAACAAAAATTGACGACCCCAGTAATTTGGAATATTAAAAATCACTGATGGAATTAATTGCATACGACCAGCATAGCTTAAATTCCTTGCTGATCAACAACTAATTCTCTCAATGATCTTCTTCACCAAAGTCTCACAATCCTTAATCTTTTACCCACCAGAGGGACCCCCAAGTATCTAACAGGGAGCTGACCTCTTTTAAAATCACTGGTTTGCTGAATAAGATCCATATCAGTTTCAGAAATACCCCCACTGAATACTTCACTCTTAATAGCGTTTAACTTCAACCCCAAGAGATGATAGAAAGCTTGTAAAATATGCTAAATGCCAACCACTGAATCCACATTACCCTTTGAAAAAATCAGTAGGCCGTCAGCAAATGGAAAAGAAGTGAGCATGATCTTTTTGCCTTTAGGGTGGTATGTAAAATTTCCAGTATTAGCTGCAATATCCAAAAGACTTGACAAAACACTCATCGCAATTACAAATAAGTAGGGGAGACAATGGAATACCTTGGAGTAGTAGTGCAGGCTCTAATCCATGTAATCATTTGCTTAGGAAATCCCAATGCTACAAAAAAAAAAGTAAGCACAAGTCCAGCTTAGGGAATCAAAGGCTTTATGAAGATCTATCTTAATAGCACATTGAGGAGAGATTCTCTTCCTATTGTAGCCTTTCACCAGCTCATGACCAAGAAGAGTGTTGTCATGAATACTACTACCTTGAATGAACGCACTTTGGTTTGGGAGGATGATTGTAGAAAGCCACTTAGCAATCCTCCTCACCATTACTTTAGTGATACATTTGTAGACAATGGAACAACTTGAAATGTGACGAAAGCATTTAACCTGGCTAGGATTATGACATTTAGGCACTAACACTATTGTAGTGGAATTAAATACTGGAAGGGTCTCTGAGGACTGGAAGAAAAAATTGCACAGCATCCACAAAATCATCCCCAACTATTTTCCAGGCGCCCTTAAAAAAATAAGCAATGAAACCATCTGTCTCGGGAGCCTTTCATTCTCCTGCTCAAACAAAGAATCCTGAATCTCCTCCCTAGAGACTATTCTAGCCATATCCTCTTGTGCCTCAAGTGACAAAGTACATTACAGCAGCTCTTTAAGAAAGTTTTCTGAACAGCCAGTGACATTCCTATCTGCTGTGCCAATTAGTCTCATTAAGATCTAACACTTAACAGTTAACTGAGTGATTCCCTTACTGATGTTGTTATAATTGTTGCTGCATGCTTTCGGATGGTCTTATTTTTTATCAAGTGCTTACATAGACTACTATTTATTTAGTTCAGGAACTCCAAATTCCTACAATTGCAGTTATTGAAGGTGCAGCGTTGGGTGGAGGACTTGAAATGGCTCTCTCATGCGATCTTAGGATTTGCGGTAGACTTATATTTAAAACATTTCATAAGTACCTTTATTTGCTTCTAAAGTGTCTGGTTTCATGGTCTTCTTTTTTACTTAAAATTGTTTTAAATGGATTGTCTTCGAATATATTTAGGAGAAAATGCATTATTGGGCTTGCCAGAAACAGGACTTGCTATAATACCCGGGTATGTGCTAAATCTTGTTTCAGTATTTTGCACTATATCTATTTTGATCAATTCTTTTGAGTAAAATCTGAAGCTGGAAGCACATTGAGCCTATAATTAACAGTGCAGGTGGGACTCAAAGGCTTCCTAGATTGGTCGGAAAATCAATTGCAAAGGAGCTTATTTTTACAGGTCGAAGAATTGGTGGCAGGGATGCAATGTCCATTGGTACATACACCTACAAGCTGCTTTTTTCCCCTACTATGTTTTGTACCTATCCCACTCCGGTACTGAACAATGTCTGATATTGCAGGTCTTGCCAATTACTGTGTTCCTGCCGGTGAAGCCCATCCGAAAGCTTTAGAAATTGCTCGGGAAATAAACCAGAAGGTAATAATTATGCATCTTCAAAACTTTCTTGGCAGTTCATGTGTTATTTTCTTTTTCTAAGTTCATCCATTTAACTTCCATGACTGTTTATTCTGAAATGCAAAGGTTTCAGGTCTGATGCTGACCCTTCATTTTATTGGTAAAAATAACTTTATTACTCTACAAATTATTGAATATTCTTGTGAACATATTCTTAACAGGGTCCAATAGCAATAAGAATGGCAAAAAGGGCTATAAACGAGGGGATTGAGAGGGATATGGTTTCAGCTTTGGATTTAGAAGAAGAATGCTACGAACAGCTTTTGGATACGAAGGATCGCTTGGAAGGCTTAGCCGCATTTGCTGAGAAGCGTAACCCTAGCTACACTGGTGAATAAGAAAGGCCTGACTCTTGCTAGAAAATAGCTTCTTGATAAACTTATTTACTGATAAAAGTTTTCTCTTTGTTTTATTTGGATCTTTGAGAAGTCCTTATGTTGGATGAACTATCTTTAGCAATTAAAATGAAGAAATAATAAATTACATCAACCTTGTTTTCCAATGTCACATCTATGGTGGTTTGAATTTTATAAGGAACATTGTTCTTTATGGTAGTTGTTTCAAAGATCTAAATCCCCACGTTCCAAAACCCAATATGTATTCATTTAAAACTAGATTCGTGTGGTCATTCTTTATAGTCTATATCTAACAGGCTTGGAATTAGTTAAGAGCTGATATCTAGCAGGCTTGGAATTAGTTAAGAGCCGATATCTAGCAGTCTTGGAATTAGCTAAGAGCCCATATCTAGCCTGCTTAGAACTAGTTAAGAGCCAATATCTAGCCAGCTTAGAATTAGTTAAGAGCCGATATCTAGCAGGTTTAGAATTCCAGTTCTACTGATATGTCCCATTATGCCAAGTATGGTATTTTTACCTTTCATCATAAATGTGATATACAAAATTGTCATGTTTATAGTCCACTACCAACTACGGCTTTACGAATTAAAAGGTAAGGATTTTTAAATGGTAACTTTGTCCTTCATTATCTGGTTGAGAAATTTGATAAGTATATACATTAATGAACTGATTCAGAGGAAAAAAGGGTAATTCTTTAATTAGCTTGTCAATACTGAGAAAAAAGGCCTAGGACAGCTCAGTGACAACCCTGCAATAGCTCTTCTTTGTTACCAATTACAATGCCTGAGTCCTGAAATAGAGTATGGTCTCAACAATACTTGTACTTTCCATTCTTGTTAATATCTGCAAGTTCATGATAGGTAAGTCAGTTATAGTTACCATTACTGGGTCTCCTTTGATGAATTTTCCAGTCTATGGTTACCATAACTGTCCCATCGTGCGTTGTAATGATTTCTCCTTATAAACGGAAAAATCCCCATTATTTTTTCACCGCCATCGACGCATATCTCTCAAACAAGAAGCTATGGTAGGACGTTCAATCTCGAACAACAAAATGATCCCATATCCGAATATTAGAGGCAGCAGCACAAGCACTGGCATTAGGAAGTCACCCTCGAGATTCAGAGGGGTACTTCCACTTGCAAATCATAAATGGGGCTCAAGGATTTTCTATGATTACAAGGCATACTGGCTCGGAACATATGAAATAGAGGAGGAATCTGCCCTTGCTTATGATCGAGCAGCCCTCAAGTTGCAGAAAGCCAACACTAGCCTCAACTTACCCCACAAAATCAACACACCTCAGGAGAAATCATTCCAGAGCTGGTACTCGGATGACGAGATTCTGAATATGATCAAGTACAAAACGTACTCACCAAGTTTCACCTGTTTTCTTGCACATCAATCTCTGGCAAGGAGAACCATACCAGGCAACTTACTCAACGCGAGGGGGCTCTCATATGAACTGTTATTTCACCAGGAGCTGACACAACCAGATGTGACCAACACCAAAGGGTTCCAAATCCCAAAGGAATACGCCCTGCGATACCTGCCCCCACTTGGAAACAGTTCAGGGAATGGAGCTCAAATGGGAAGTGGCTCCATTGACATAACTTTCTATGACAAATACTATGCTCCCTGGACTTTCCGATACTCTTATTCGGGCCGTATCCAGGCCTTTTGTTTCACAACAGGATGGAGACAGTTTGTTACTATTAATAACTTGAATTCTGGAGCACTGTCGTCTTCTATGGATGTTATCATGTGGATCAAGCAGGACAAAGGGGGATGTTTTATATGATAGATATACTTCGAAATACCTCAGGAAACTACATTGTTGGCATTTGTGGAGAGCAACGATTTGGTTCGGATGCTGATGGTACTGAAGGAGTGAATGGAAATAATGGGGTCAAGCTTTTTGGAGTCATAATAGGTTAAAAACCCATAAAAGAATCTACTTTTTTCCTCGTTTCTTTTTCTAAGTTCTCTCGACTCTGAATAACGGCGGGCCCAACAAGAACCCATGAAACAAAGTTTATGTTTTTGTTGTCTGTTTAACCAGATTTAATAGTGAAAACGCAGAATTTAAATTTCCAATCGACTCATTGTTCAATTTTCCTTCAATCTCCAATCTGAAACCCTGTATATCAAAAGTATAAAAATCCCATTTTTATCAAGAGAGAAGGAAAACAAAGCAATATGGCGACTCCAGCTGGAAGTTCTAGGAAGAGGTGGCTTCCTCTAGAAGCTAACCCTGATGTCATGAACCAGGTGCTTTTCATTTTTCCTTTTTCTCACCCCCAAATTTCTCTGTGTTTAGTTGCATGGAAAATATCAGAATAAAACAGTGACAAATATCAGAATAAAATATTTTTTTCAATTCCTTGAAATTGGTAATATGGGTATTTTGCAGTTTCTTTGGGGGCTGGGTCTTCCAGTGGATGAAGCAGAGTGTTGCGATGTTTACGGCTTGGATGATGAACTCTTAGCAATGGTTCCCCAGCCTGTTCTTGCTGTGCTTTTTCTTTTCCCAATAACTTCTCAGGTGTGTTCATTTTTAAACTTCAGTTCTTTCCGGCATTAGCAGTCGCCTATTGGGTCATTTTGATTAACTTCATTGATACGCCTAAATCAAAATAAGTTTGTCGTTTCTACGCCTTTGAATGTTTTCAGACTGAAGAAGAGAGATTGCAGCAAGACAAGGAGAAAAGAGTAAGTGCAATTATGTATTCTAGCTCTTTGTGTTTTATTGTCGGATTTATCGGAAATGTTTAAACCGTAACACTGCTGTAACTGAAATTGTGCAAATTTGTGTAGTTATGCCTTGTGTTTGTAGATGATTATGTTCCGGCCCGTTCTATTGATATTCATCTTGCCAACCACATATTTGTGTATTTGTGTGGATAGTATTCTGATTTTTGAATTTATTTAATTGATGGGAGTGAACACTCTATTTTATGATGAAGTTCATTAAATAACCAAGAACAAGGAATGGAGTTGAAAAGGGGAAAGGAAAAGCACCATTAAGAGAGCACTTAAATTAGAGGAGAATTTTCAGTTCTCCCTTGAAATCTTTCCCGAAACTAAGTGATTAAATGCAGTAGTTTCTGATGGTAACTATAAATGGGAATTCTTTGTATGATCCAATTGGAAGTTCTTTTTTTGTTTTGAATGCAGGATGTTAGCAGTAAAGTTTATTTCATGAAACAAACTGTGGGAAATGCATGTGGAACAATTGGGATTCTTCACGGTGTTGGAAATATCACTTCTGAAATCAAGCTTCGTATGTTTGTTCTAAATATTTCATCATTTATCGACCAATAATGCTTATTTTGACATTCATCTCGAACGTATCATATGTTACAATGTATGTTAACGTTTACGCATGTCTGTCAATTTAATCATCACATTTCATCTTGCTTGTTGTCAGACATATGATTTATCCATGAGTTGTCTTTTCTTACGTCTCCCTTTTCCTGATTTTAATGAGGAACTGCGTATCATGGCATTGTTCTCGAACCAACCGACAGCCATGCAGTACTAAGAGCAGGCATCCTTTTAGCATTGAACTGAAAGGGTATTAGGTAGCTATTAGCCTATTTTCTGAAAAACATCCAGTAACAAATTTTTTCGTCTTTTTTTCAGAAGAGGGATCATATTTAGATAGATTTTTTAAATCTACTGCAAGCATGGATCCATTGGAGGTTTAACTTCTTACCTTTCTGTCTCTCTCTGTGTCTGCATGCACATGTGTGCGAGCATTTTTGCCTTTTGTGATCTGTCATTGCTGACATCAAATTGTTGTATACTTTAAAGCGTGCAGTGTTTCTTGAGAAAGATGATGAAATGGAAGTTGCTCACGCTGTAGCAGCTACAGCTGGAGAAACAGAGGTAAATCCATTTTTAAGTAATTCTTTTCTTCATGATTCCGTTAACTTGAAACCGGAAAATCGTGAAGTTAGGGTAGGATACAAATATGTATAGCACTTCAAGTTTTTATTCTGCAATATTTTAGAACAAAGCTGAGCTACTTTATTGATGAATCTTTGCAATACTTACTACTGAAGGCTAATAAATTTTTATTTGGTCGAATACCATTTCTCTTGTTTTGTCTTAACAATTTTCATTGTCAGGCGTCAGACAACGTCAACACACATTTTATCTGCTTCACATGTGTTAATGGTACCTGCTCTTGTTCTCTGTCGTCTTTCAGAATATAACGAAATAAAAAATGAAAGGAAAACACAATCTCTATCTCATTGGTCATTGGTCATTAGAGATGCTTTTGGTCTTATTAATGTAGGGGAACTTTATGAGCTTGATGGAAGAAAGTCGGGACCAATTTCGCATGGGGCTTCCTCACCGAGTAGCATTTTGCAGGTTTGTTCTGGCCAGTTAAAACTTTATTTTGTGTGTTTTCCCTTTTAACTATGCATTCGGCTGTCAGAAAAACGTTTTATGAGAAATGTTTTAGCTTTTAAGAGATGGAATTTTTTTTAACAGTTCATTTTAGTATTTGACTATCACGCCTTGATCAAGGTGAAAGTGGAAGAAGTGAGCTGCCTTAATTTTCCATAATTTTCAGCATTAAGCAGATCGTTTTGCATTAGACGAGTGTTACTGTATTCGTCTGGTTTCAGCATTCTTATACAAGTTTTCCTTAATTTTCGGCGATAAATATTCTCATTATGTGCTAATATACGACGATAATGATTAATTGCGATTATTTCGTCGTACAACAACAGGATGCAGCAAAAGTCATAAAGGGCATGATCCATAAAAATCCGGAGTCACTCAACTTCAACGTCATTGCCCTTCATAAGAAAGCCGGAGTGGCAGGTACATCTTAATATGGCCAATCGTTGTTATCAATTTCCTACAAACAACTACAGATTAGAATCCAAATGTTCAGTTACTGCAACATACTCGAGCATATCATATGATCTTTCCCAATGCATGCTTTTCATCTTTTTATGTAGGAAAACCAATGGTCGGTACCGACCGAATCGGCTTTAAGCATTGTTAATCATTACTTATTTCATAAAGTCTTTACTATAGTTCATCAAATTTCATGTTAAAACCTCTTGTTCCACCCTATAACGTATGTTTTTTTTTACATTAGAAGTATAGTTATATTTCATACTATACATGTATGAATAACTATATGTACGGAATTTTGTGTATTAATACCTTATAATATATATATATATATAGGGTTTTTAAATTAGGAATTTGTGTTAGGGTTCTAGATAAGATTATAAAATTTTGAGTCACTGAAAGTGATTAAATTGATTAATAATGTTTTGGAGGGGGTCTGGAATATAAATTTTCCTTAATAAAAAAGTTAAAATGGTTTAAACTGAACTTCTATTTTTTGTATGAATTAGTACCACAATTGTTTCATTTAACCATGGGTGGCTAAAGCTCCGACTCATCTATATTAAATTAAGATTGATAATAATAAAATGTTGATATTAATGATATAATCCAAACATATGATACATTGATAAAAAAATATTATGTCATATTAGATTTTGAATTTAATATTAAATAATTTCTCATGATAAAAGCATATTAATGTGATAGTTAAAAGATATTGAATTCTTTATAGACCGAAATTTTATCTTTAAATCACATTATTAACCTTTTTTTGAAGTAATGTGGACAATATTTTTAATTTTAAGAATAAAAGAAAAGAAATATCCCAATTAAACAAAATTCCTATGATGAGGGCTTGTCCTCGGGCTTTACTACTGCTCACATTAAACTATTAACACATCAGCTTCAACTGACCAATAACTGTTCGCCACATGTACAATATCCGACTCAATACTTGACTTATGCTCCATAACCCATATCTGGCCCGGCTTGAGCTACGACCGGAGTAGAGGTAGCTACTTTTCTCCTCCTTTTCGGCGACCCGTTGTCCAAACCCGAGGACGAAGAACTAGCCGGCTCCGGTGATGCCCTCTTTGAAGTTATTCTTACTGGGTCGGGTTCCCCGGAATTGACCCTCAATGGGAAATTCAACAAAGCCCTTGAGCCACGCATCCTGTAAGCCGCTCTGTCATAAGCCAAAGCCGCATCCTCGGCCGTCTCAAATGTACCTAACCAAACCCGAGCCCCATTTTTAGCCGGGTCCCTAATCTCAGCCGCGAACTTCCCCCACGGCCGTTGCCTTACTCCCCTGTAATGCTTCCCTTTGGGAGGGACCGCAGCGGGAGAAGCCGTATTCACCGCCTTTGTCGCAGCCTGTTTCACCGCTGTCTCCATTGAAATATCTTGAGTTTCGGGTTTAACCGTCGGGGAAGAATTCTCGGACGGCGCCCAGCCGGCGGTTAAAGCATCTCGAAGGAAACCGAAGACAAGCATGTCTTCGGAATCATTCTCTTTGAGTGGGAGGTCACCCCAGGTATCGGTCAAGCAAGGGTACAATCGGCTAAAACTGGAGCTCCTGCAAAACATGGGGGGAGACGTGTTGGCACAGTCATTTGGAGCAGCGAGTCGAAAATCTTGTGACTCGCCGAGCAAGTGTCGCCGAATTGAGTCCAGCATCATCAAATCGGAGTCGATCGTACTTGGGTACATTTCCATTGCAGAAAATTCAAATTTCAGATAAACAATTTCGTAAATTTCAGCTCTCGGGATACTTTTGTTTTAAAAGAAAGGATAAAGAAGATGAATTAAGCTCTCTGAATCTTTACTCAAGGAAGGAGAAGTGGGTATATATATACACACACACATTGGAAAATTAGATGCATGAACTTGAGTGGCGGATTTTTCAAATTCCTTTTAAATTTCTTTATTAGGTAGGTAGTGGCAATTGGGGGTTTAGCTTCTTGGAAAGTTCATTTGATACACGTGACTAATATTTCAGATTGGTTGGGTGCTCACGTCATCCTATGACACTAGCAAATTGTTGTCTCACTTGTTTGGAGAAAATCAACTAAATATTATTTTTAAGATATATTTTTTTATTTTTAACATAAAAGTGATTTATCTTAGTTATATTTTACCACTTATTTCACTATTTATTTGTGCCACAAATCTATTTAATAATAATTTTCAAACAAATATTTCTTTAGAAATGACGTAGAAAATGTAAATAAAATTCAGTGATTAAAAAATTTGCAAAGAAAACGATGTAATGATTTATATGAATTGAGATCATGAATTACGTAATGAGAAAGAGTTCATGGTATAGTATTTACACTTGTAAAATTTAAACACAAAACACCAATGTCACGACCTATCTTTTACTTTCCTTGTCTTTTAATTTTCTTCAAGATAATATATCGTTTTCCCCTTTTCTTTTAATTTTCCAAAGTATCATCTGTCTTTTTCTTGATGCAATTAAATTCTTACCTTTGTTTTTCCTTGGTTGCTCTTAGCTTGACTTATAAAATCAATTACATTGCACTATGGGCCGTAATGAAACATACATTCTTCCCAAATTATTTTTTTATGTTTACGTATATATATTAGGGATTGGCACGAGACTCAAATTCGTCGAGTTCTGATCTGATTTTATTGAGTCGATCTTTTTTTTAAAAAAAATAGTTTGGGGTTGGATCTTTTAGAAGATAAGTTCGGGTTGATTTAAAGTGAAAAATATCTAAACCATACCCGACCCAAAAAAATGTAAATATACTTTATATATTAGAGATAATTACAATAATATTCTCTATATATTAATTTTTTCAATTATATTCTTATTTTATTGAATAAAGTTAATATTTTTATAAATATATTTATTTTGGTTGGATTCGAGTTCGGATGAAGTCACCCTAGACTCTGGTCGGGTCAAATTTCAGGTGAAAGGTATATATTTTTTGAATTAGATCGGGTTGGCTGAAAACTCGAACCAACTTGAAAATGTCCATTCCTAAGACATATCCCCACGTTTCACTGTAGAAACAAGAAAATATTATGAAATTTAAGATCTCGGATTCGAGTACGACATATATAGGGATATAAACATTTATTATAAAATGATTGAAAATGATGCTATCTTGTACTAACATCACAGAACACGTGTAGTACATAAATATAGCATAAAATACGAATGTACTAACATTTATATAAAAATAATTATTAATATATCAAAATTAAAATTATTATAAAATAATAAGATTGAACCAACATAAATTCTTGATTCTAAAATGTCAATAGATTCGACAATTTTAACTACAAAATGATTATATGACATAAAGAAAATTAAAAAAATGACAAAATTGTATAAACATATATTTTTAAAAGTTTGAGGCAATTACAATATTGTATATGTTTAAATATATTTTTAGTCTATTTATAACGCAAAACTATACCTTGCAGACGTAGTTTGAATCCGAAACTTTTAAATAAAACAATATTTTTCTGTTCATCAATTATACCACTCAATAGGTTCAAAATATAAATATATTTTTATTATATAAAAATATATACTTTAACATCTTAATTTTTAAGTTAGAAAAATATTAAAAGTTTAAAGGCTTAATATCTACTTTAATCATTGTATTATAGAGGAATTTTTACATTCATCTTTTTACTGTTCTTTTAGTTAATTTGACCTTTAGGGGTTGTTTGGTTCAAGATATATTTTATTATCGAGGGAATGTAATACTCATTCTCTCGTTTGGTTGGCCAACATTCCCAGCCCCCGGTAATCTTTTATTATCAACAGTGGATTTTTTGGGATATATTACTGGGAATGTGATTACCTCCTTCCCTTAGGTATTGTTATTACCGCCGTTTTGGATTAAAATGCCCTTAATTTTTTTTCAAAATTATTCTTCTTATGTCATTGAATAATAAAAATTCTACGAAGGTTAAATTACAAATTTATCCTTAAACTATTTTAGATTTACAAAAAAAATCCATAATTAGAATTTTATATGAAGTTAAAGGGTTAAAATAAAATTTTAAATTTTTTTTAAAGAAAATATATAAATTAATTATAGTAGAATTCAACTTGTTAAAAAAACAAATATATAATAAGGACAATTTAGTAAAATATACATTCCAATAATCTTTTATTCCTTTAATCAAACACTGTAATCTTAAATTCCTGCTAAACCAACCAAACACAAAATATAACATTCCCAGTAATCCTATTCATATGTAATCTTTTATTCACACTAGTAATCTTACGTTCCGTGAACCAAACGCACCCTTATAATTTTATTTCGAGCACCACTTTAGTCTTTCGCTGTTACTGTTAAAAATCTTACACGACACAACAAGAGACTGCCACATGTTAAAACAGTTTAAAAATTAGAAAAGATATAAAAAAAATTAAAGTTATAAAAAAAATGATACAAGCCTTTAAAATATATATCAAAATTTTATTTTCTAAATTTTATTTTTTGAGAAAACATAAACATGCTTAATTAATTTATAAAAAATAAAGATTCTAAAAATTTAAAACTCTAAAAAGTATTTGACCATTTTATGAATATTTTGTTTTTGAAAAGGAAATCAAACATAAATATACTTTTGAAAATATACAATTTCCAGAAATGTTTTTTAAAGAATTTCTTGATTTTTTTAAAGAAAAATACAATCATATGATAAATGATTAAAATGATAGACATAATAAAAACATATATATTGAACTGATCGAGAGAGAGAAAAATTAGAAAAACGAAAAAAAATAACTATAATATACGAAGCAAAGTGGAAAATAAATTAAATATATATATATATATATTTATTATTAATTTGGATTGATTACAGTTTAATATATATTTAAATTCTTTTTAATAATTAATAACTTACCTACCCTATAAATACAACGGTTCCCATTCAAAAGATCTAAAAAAGTTAAAGAAACACCAATATTATATTAAAAACAAGAAGAGGAGGAAACGTATTCAAATAATACAACACGTGAAATGAAAATAAAATAAAACAGTTTATTGGATGAGACGAAAATGACAGAAAATGAGGCTGTTTTTTCCCTTGTCCAAAACGAATACATTGGTCCTAGACACGATAATAGCATAAATTAAACGATGAAAATGGCCTTTGGATAAGTCTGTTTTTCCTCCAGGTTCCTTCTTGGAAGGAAGGGAGCAAGTTGAGTGTTTTATTTAATAACCATATGATTATAATAACATTAACACCAAATAAATAATATAAACATATTCCTTTTATATAAATAAATAAAATATCTTTATTCAGGATATATGTTTGTGTGCCTTTTGAAAAATCTACCTGGGTTGCACTTTGAGATTTGGAATTTTATTCTACTTTTCAATCAAGTTGCTTTTAATTAGATATTGGCTGCTTAATTTTTTTAGGCATAATTCTAAAATTAGCCTCCGGTGTTTATAAAAATGATGATTTTGATTCTTAATTTTTTTTCTAGCATTTTGGTCCCCTAATGTTTCATTCTAGGGTAAAAAGACTCCTATATTGATGGAAACCGTTAGTTAACACACTATTAATGCTCCAAAATGTAGGGTTTTTTTTTATCAAAATTAAACGTTGAGAGTCAAAATACTCCATAATAAAAAAAATGAGAATTAAAGTGATTATTCTGTCAGATATTTGGAGCATTTTGTCCTAAAATGTAATGTTATGGGCCAAAATATTACACAAAAAAAGAGTAAGGGTCATTTAATGATCATTTTGATAAACATTTGGGGCTAAGTTTGATATTATGTCTTATTTTTAATATATGCAACTTTTTTTCGAACAGATTGATCTGAGGTGATTATAACGTATTTTATGTTCATAATCTTTCTTAACCATTAACAACACACATATGTCTTACAAACACAATTGTTCAAACCCAAAACCTCAAAAAATAACAATATCTCATTTAATCATTGAGGTCACTCAATAAATTCAATATATGAGACCTTAGTTAAATAATAAATAGGGTAAAATAGATTGATTTGCGGGTAATATAGAAGGAATTCTCATATTATTTGAAGTGCTCAAATTTTGTAGCATTGAGTAACTAAAAATAAGGTTTATACATGTGTATCGCTTGTTCAATTAATTTTTTATTAATTTGATATAAGCATAAGATAATATTTGTTTAAAAATAATTCTCAATTGATTGATATTAAAAGCTCAAATCCCTTGCATACATAGTGCTCGAGCTCGGGATATCAAAAAAACAACAAAAATTTATTTATCAGTGAGGTCGCTTGATTCGTTTCTTGTTCAAACATTTGTGTAATTGCATTGATATTTAACATATATCTCCGACATATAATTTTTAAGAATTGTTTGATATTAAACACTCATATCCCTAATAATTATGGTGTTTAAATCTAGTACCTTAAAGAATAACAACAATTCACTTATCATCGAGATCGCTTCAAATTTGTATTTATGTTGACATATATCTCCAACATATAATTTTTAAGAATTGTTGGTGTTATTTTTTATGAAAATATTTTAAATAATACATATGTGGTTTATTTATATTTCATGTGATCTTTGGTCGCTTTAAGCAACAGCCAGCCACGTCATTAAACAAAGAATGAGAGGCTTTGAAATTGACGAAAGATTTGTCATTTATATGGCATTGACTTGAATGATAAATTCCGCAAAGATTAAATTAAAGTCATAAGCTTTGCAGCAGAAGCATCGTACCTGGTCACAACCAGCCAACCATCGCCCGTGCGGCCTACCGCATAGTTTGAGTCTCCCAATATTTTAATAATTTAAAGTTAATATAAAATAATTATTCAAATTATATCTATTTTTTATTTTAGCTATCTAAGAATTAATTTTTAAAAAATAAGTATTTAATTTTTCATTCTACTAATATTTCAAGGTCGAATTGTTAATATCTAATAAATGTATGGTATTTGATCTAATTTTTTGTTATTATTATAATAAATCTAAAAATATTAAAATCTCTAAATTTCAAATCTCCAAAATTTATATATTATTGTTGAATCAACAAATAATCCACCTCTTCCATTGTTAAACCCTCATTGATCGATGCCCCATTATCGTCGTACGAAATCCCTAAACCTCTTAAAGCTATCAAAAGTTTAGACGGTGATATAGGTTCGACACATCGGCGAAACGATGAAAGATGATTGTTGAATGACTAAATAATGTTTAAAGAGATTTAGGAATTTTTACTCTTAACGATTATTAAATCCGCAACTTAAAAAAGAAATGCAGACCTACCGTGTAATAATATATAGTTTTTCAATTATTGTAAGACTAAACGGACGCAGAGGTTGAATCAATTGATGACAGAAAGTTCAACACTTATTTTTCAATATAACTTTAGAAATTTTTTGTTGACAAAATAATATATATAGTTCAATAACCATTTAACAATTGTACGCTATAAACTTTTAGAAATTTTTTGTTGACAAAATAATTATTTCCACACGTGCGTGATACGACCGCACCTGCATTCCTATGCTTTTAATTTCCACCTGAAATTATTTTTCTATTAAAATGCAGATTAATTAATTCCTTTTTTTCTTTCAAAATTTGTAGTTAATCAATTTTTATAAGAAACACACCCGTTTCTAAGTTGTAAAAGGATGGTTTTAAAATTGTTACATTTAATTATTGAGAAATAACATCAGTGACCAAAAATGCCTTTATAATACGATTTTAACCAACTTTTTTGGATTTGCCAAAATGACCAACTAAATCGCAATGCGATCGATAATTCGCAACGCGATCTCCAGTATCGCAAATCAGTTTCCAGATTCGCAACGCGATTCTGACTATCGCATTGCGATTTCCCAAATTCGCGTTGCGATTTTCCTAATTCGCAATGCGAATACGTAAATCGCAACGCGATTACGTAAATCGCAACGCGATTACGTAAATCGCAACGAGATTCTGACTATCGGAATACTGAATTTCAAATTTGCAACTCGATTTCTGAATTCGCAACAGGTTTTAATTTCGCAACACAAATGTTTTGGGTATATAACTACGCAGCAGCAACAACTCATAACCTAAATCCCTAAATCGCAACTCATTCCATCTCCATCTATCACTCTCTCAGGCGACATCCGTTCCTATATCCAACGACATCCTTCCCCATCCGGCAACATGTTTTAGTTTCGCAGCTCGTTTGTTTAGTAAATTAATTTACAATAATGAAATCATCTAATGTTGATCATGTTTGGATAGATTTGTGTTTTGGAGGGTCATGGGAGAATGTTCATGGTGTTTTACAATATATGCCTTTACCCATGAATCTTCAACTAAAAACTGTCATTAAAAAGTTAACTTATGAAACTCTAATGTTACGTGTTGCAAATAAATTAAATTTAGAGCCCCTACGTGGATTTAGGCTATCTTATCAGAGAAATGATAAAGTTTATTTGTTAACCGAAAATGAAGATGTTGAACGATTCATTGCTTACATTAGTGTTTCAAGTGATGATGTTACATTGTATGTTGTTGAACCTAGAAGTAGTGAAGTTGGGTCAGTAGCGGGTAGTAATCAACTAAGTTTTCAACCCCAGTTTATGGTGCTCAAATTTAATGGTTCCACCACAATTTCATCACCAAGCAAATATTGTTTCACCACATTTCCATACCAAACACAATCTCAAAACCCACACATTTCCGTAATCCAATCCCAATCAACTTTCAGCACCAAATTCCGATTTTCGTATTGATCAGTTAGACGATGATGAGCCACCAGAAAAAATTGTGAGTACTAGTCAGTATTCGAAATTTGATCTTGGTCAATACCCGGACTTTGATCTTGGTCAATACTCGGATTTTGATGATTTTTCAGAAGAAGAAACAGACCTTGCGTGTAATGATTTTGATATTGGTCAGTACCTGAATTTTGATGATAAAACAGCCATTGCCGAGGAAGTTGTTGTTGATGATAATGAGGAGGAAGTTACGACTGTAAATGAACATGTTGAACATCCATTATGTAATTCATATAACACTAAAGAAGAAAAAGAAGAAGAAGAAATCCCCGAAGAAAATGCCACGGGAGTATAACTGGAATATGCCAGAATTACTTCAGATACCGGAAGAATAGTTGGTAAAGATAGCAGTTGATTGTTACAAAAAAATTTATTCGTATCAAGAAAGATGATTATTTTGATACAAAGGAAGACTTGAAGATAGCTTTGTATACGAAATGTGTGGAAGATGGCTATCAACTAAAAGTTAACAAATCAAGCAAAGATCGTTTCGAAACAAGGTGTATGATTGACAAAAACTGTATGTGGCGTATGATTGCAAAGAGGATAAAAGATTGCGAAATGTTTCAAGTTAGGACTTTTATTGATAAACATACATGTTCAAGAACCCAAGTTTTTTCTTACCATAGACAGGCAAACAAAAAGGTGTTGGGTGGTTTTCTGGCTGAGTTAATGTTTTTGAATGGTAGGGTATATCGGGGACATGAAATTATGACTGACATGAATGCTCGGTTCAAGATTAGTATCTCATATTCTCAAGCTTGGAGAGCCAAATGTTATGCCTTGGAATTGTTGAGGGGGTCGCCAGAAGCATCGTTTGCCCAACTGCCGGCTTATTGTCACAATTTAAAGCTTAAAAATCCTGGGTCGGTAACTCATATCAAAACAGATAGAGATGGACGCTTTGAGTTGCTGTTTATCGCCATTGGTGCTGCGGTTAGTAAATCAATATAATTTTGTTGACTCATTTTTGTTAGTTACATGCATTTCACATTTAAATGATTATATTTCTTGT
This sequence comes from Hibiscus syriacus, assembly GCF_006381635.1. Lineage (NCBI taxonomy): Eukaryota > Viridiplantae > Streptophyta > Magnoliopsida > Malvales > Malvaceae > Hibiscus > Hibiscus syriacus. Next base: position 281,228 of record NW_024063007.1, read on the forward strand.
GTATATGATTTTGTAGATTCGTTCGTTTATTAATTGCATGCGCCCAGTTATTATAGTTGACGTAGCACATTTAAAAGGTCGATACCTTGGAGTAAACTTATTAGTAGTAGCCATGGATGCTAACAATGGGATACTGCCAATAACTTACGGGGTTGGCAAATCTGAAACCTCTGATTCATGGATATGGTTTATGGGGCATCTTAGGGATTGCATAGGTCCTATTAGCAATCTGAAAATCATATCCGATAGGGAAAACTCAATTGACAACGCTGTTAGAAGGTGTTTCCCAGATGCTTTTCATGGACTTTGTGGTGTTCATTTGTATAGAAATCTAAAATCAAGGTCTGCTGGTATAAAAAATCACAAATGGATAAACTGGAAGGCTGTAAAAGCTTATCGGGAAGTGGATTTTAATAAGCATATAAACTGTTTAAGACGTGTTTTACCTCAGTGTGCTCAAACACTAGAAGATGTCGGGTTTGAAAGATGGTCAAGAGTACATCAACTTGGAGCAAGATATGGTTTCATGACGTCTAATAGTGCAGAATCAATCAACGCTCTAAGTCGTCATTCCCGGAAATTACCCAGTACTATGTTAATGTAGTTTTTTCGAGACTCTATTCAACAGTGGTACTACAAGAAAAGAAACCATGCAGGTATTATTTCTTTAAATTCGTAACTTATCATATATTTTACTAAGTATTATTTATTTAAATTTACAGGAACATTGGAACATCGTGTTACACCATGGACAGAAAAAAAGATAACGAAACGTGTTGTGAAGTCAACGTCATGAAGAGTTGAACCATGTTCAAACACTTTGTTTGAAGTACTGGATAATAACTTAAATGGGCTTGTCGATCTAAATGCAAAGACGTGTAGTTGTATGAAATGGAAAACATCTGGTTATCCGTGTGGCCATGTTATAAAAGTTTCTCTTCATCTAAACCAAGATGATTCAAGCGCATACGCTATGGATTGCTACACTACAGAAGTATGTCGACAGACTTATGGCGAGATTGTCTACCCTATTCCACATCCTTTTGAGTGGGACATACCAGATGACTTACAAATAGTTTTGCCACCAGCCATGGACAGAAGGCTACCTGGACGACCAAAAAGTCACGATCGTATACCGTCTAAGGGTGAAGAGAAGAAGAGATCGACACGTAGTCTGTGCAAGGAAAGTGGTCATACAAGGTTGACATGTGGATCACCAGTGTCATCACAATCATCTTTTCCTCTACCAAAATATGGATCCTCATCAAAATCCCAATCACAACGGCTTCACCTTTTGGGAGTGTTAACTTAGGTGATTTTTAAATGCAAACGTTGTATTATGTGTATATTATGTGTGAACTTTTAACATTTTCAGTAAGCGTATTAGTAACTTGAGTTTGAACATTGCTATGATATGTTCAGTTTATCACTTATTAGACATTCATTTGACTATCGCAACGCAGAAATCGCAACGCGAATATGACTATCGCAACGCGGAAATTACTATCGCAACGAGAGAATCGCAATGCGAAATGAAAATCGCAACGAGTGAATCGCAATGCGAAAATGAAAATCGCAACGCGAAATTAGCGATTCTCTCGTTGCGATAGTCATTTTCGCGTTGCGATAGTCTGTTTTGCATTCAACATAATGCAGATTGAAATCAACAAATCAACTATTACATTTCAATCAATTAAACAAGCAAAAATATGTACACATCAATTAACAAATCAACATTTACAAATCATCTTTTACAAATCAATTAACAATCAAAAAATAATAATAAATCAACTTTTGCACCCATACATCCATTTCACGCAACTCACTTCAGGATTAACCTGTAGAAACCAAACATTGAACAACACACTTTACACATCTAAAACCTACAAACAACAAATTATTGAATTCTAGCTACTTAACCAAACATTTTCAAACCAAAAAGAGTAAATATGTTTAACAACACTTGTATTTGACTTACAAATTGTTTATGGACACTTTCATAACTCGGATGCAGGTAGGTAGCGTCTCGCATATATCGCTCTAGCCATAAAATGCCAAAACCACAAGCCTACTACACCTCTATCTCTATCGGTGGGAGGTTGAAAATATGTACTTCCTGTCGTCAAACGCTCCAAGCACATGCATACGAGAGGACCACAATCCCCTCCGGCTTCCTTCATTTGTTGTGGCGCGGTCTCGTCTCTGATAAATGTAACATTGAACTTCTTTGGCTTCTTGTTTCCAGACTTAGTCTAATAATCAATTGCATCCAAGAATTTAGCCAAATGAGAGCTCCGTCCCTTAATCATATCTCTCAAATCAGACAATGTTATATAATTTATCATGCTGTCATATACTATTGTCTTTAGGGATGGGAGTTGAAGCTCGACGAGAAGCCAATGAGTACGGTCCAAAACAGGGATAAACACCTGCATCGAAATGTAATAATTCAAATTGCGCACTTATTTATGAACACTTTTAAAATATTTAAACAAATATACTAACCTTATCGACCTCCCACCATGCAGGATAAAGTTTAGCTTGTCCATTATCCAACACATATGATTCCTGTCGTTTATTCTTCAAGTGAACTACGTGAAAAGACGTCGGCATAATTGTATATCGCGTTTTTTTAATATTTTTCTTCAATTTTCTTACAATTAGAAGACGTGTCACCCATGCATCAATATGCTGTTTACAAAAAAGACATATTAGTGAATTACATAAATTTAAAAAAAATTAATCAAACTGATATAAGAAATAATACTTACCCCCCATCGAAATAGTCGTTGTATTCAACCCCTAAATACACCCCACCAAGACCGTTCAATCAACAAATGCATATCATCGTTGAGTTTGTATATGTCAGCGTAACACCCTTGGCTCCGCTCATGTAGATAAAAATCAAATGCGGTCTTAGCCCAAAGGGTATTATCCAGAATTGTTTCCGGTAGTTGTTTACTCTCCACTTCATCTGCTAGAATGGTACTGGCCGGTAACTTATACGAAAGCCAACAGTCATCCATCATGTCTGGCACGTGAGGGGGCTTCTCAATAATTCGATATATTACGCCATGTGAATCGGGCTCTAGAATGTTGGGAGGGACCTCTTCAACGATGACAGTGGCCTCTTGAACGGTGGGAGGGGACTCTTGAGGGATGATAGGGGCCTCTTGAACGATAGGGGAGGCCTCTTGAACGATGACAGGTGAGTCGGGCTTTTTCTTACGGATTCTTCGCACTATTAGGGTGAACGGAGACATAATGGCACGTGTACGCCGTCTGATGCGTGAACTCCGTCTTGCAAGAAAAACCCGACGTAGAGCATCCACCTTAGCGGGCCGCTAAAAATAAATTAATACATAAATCAGTAAATAAACAGACATGATATTAAACGGTGAGAACAAAGAATATATTTCAAACTTGCACGGTATTCACCCAAGTCATTATTATATCATTGTTCACAAAATGCATCAGATAACATTCCAGAAGTAAGCACTTATATAAACATTTAAAAAGAGAATATATAGGTTTAGTGCAGGTTCAATGACAACATAAAGAGTAGTAGTTTATTCTTGAAACTTAAATTTTCAACACTGTGAAGTTAGTATTTGTCTTTTGGTTGAAGTAATGCAATTCATTCAAGTTTCAATTTGCAGAAGAAGAATAGAATCTGCAAATGACTATCGCAACGCGAAAATGACTATCGCAAAGAGAGAATCGCAATGCGAAATGAAAATTGCAACAACAAAATCGCAACGCGAAAATGACTATCGCAATGCGAATTTGACTATCGCAATGCGAATTTGACTATCGCAATGAGAGAATCGCAATGCGATTTTCATTTCGCATTGCGATTCTTTCGTTGCGATAGTCATTTTCGCATTGCGATAGTCATTTTCGCATTGCGATAGTTATTTTTGCTTTGCGATAGTCATTTTCGCATTGCGATTCTCTCGTTGCGATAGTTATTTTCGCATTGCGATAGTAAACTATTCTTCTTCTGCAAATTGAAACTTGAATGGATTGCATTACTTCAACCAAAAGACAACCAAAAACAAATACTAACTTCACAGGGTTAAAGAATAAACAGTTAAACAGTATTGGCAGCAACCGAATAAATTTACTAAGCAATCTAAGTGAAATTACGAGTAAATTTATCATCAAGTTAAATATGAAAAATATTAAACTTACCTTGTTGCGTAGAGTATGAACCTTGTTCTGCAACGATGCTACAATCTCACGTAGAGCTGCTACCTCACCACGTAAAGTAGACACCTCAACACGCCATGCACCATTGTCATCGCGTAAAATACCGACCTCCTCACGCAAGGCATTGACCTCATTACGTAACTCCCCTAACTCATCCCGTGGAGGTGGAGGTGGAGAACAGGGAGATAAATGTCGTGGCATCTTTGCCGGTCGCCTATCATGAGGTGATGGTGGAGAAGAGGCTCGATGACGTGACAGAATAGGTGATGACTCTCGTTGTGGAGGTGTATATTCGGGTCGATCAGGTGATGGCTCTGGGTGAGGTGATGGCTCTCGAAGTGGTGGCTGCTCATCCGTGCCATAAAAAAAAGCTTACTTGCCACCAATCAGTGGCAAGCTCAGCTTACGGGTGTCAGCCTCTGTAATGGAGTGTTGGCCTCCTAACAATATAAAGCTCAAACAAAGTTAAACGTGTACTAGTATAACTTGTTTATAACATATGGTAGATTTGTGTTAACTTACATTATTTATTGTAGTATACGGTAGTAAATCTTCCCATTGTTGCAAGGACCGTTTCCTCTTCCAGGAAATAGCCCTAGGAATATCATTAGAAGTTTTTAATGCATATGTTTGCATGGCGGGAAAGGCCTCAAATATCCAAATCTACAAACATATAATAACAAACATTAGTAATTGTTAAAGAATTAATTATAATTTTGGAAACATTATAAAAGTTATTACCTTAAAGGCCCAAATAAAGCCTGACAAAGTGTATTTGGAACCATCGCCACGCAAACTTTTCCGATCATAAAGGCAGACGACAACTTATTCCATGTAGCTCTCCATATACGAACCCCACGGGAACAGGTTCCATGCATTTAGTCCTCTACCAATTTAATTAGATCATTAGGAATAGGTTGTCGGGCCTCTCTGCCTAAAAAGCCGGCTTGCAAAAGTATTAGAAGGCATACTCGGATAACATCGACGTCATCCATCCGAGTAAAACCATCTTTCTTATTCAATAATTTCGTCAAGTCTTCCACGAGTAAATTCGGCTTCTCCGTTGACTGCTCAGGAAAAACCCGGGAAAACCATGATAGGCGGGTAATATGTCTAGTGTACCGATCTACATCATCGTGTCTGAAGCGTAGACCGGTGATTAAGCAAAACTCCTCCCGCCAAAACACGTATACGCCGGTGGAAATCAAACCATATCTCTTCATCACGACGTTGTATAGTCTCTGGTAGATCGCTAGTCATGGTTTGAAGAAACAGATGGGTCAACATAGCATCTCCACCTAGATGTTGTACTTTCAGCCATGGCCTGAAGCAAGTATCCTCAAATATTTTTCTTTGTGCATGTGAAAGCTTCGACGCAATTGTTTTGGCCAGGCTTACTTTATTTCTTAAGGTCAATTGAGCCGAATAAAAGTTCTGCAAAAACAATAAACATATCAATTTAGATATACCAAAAACTACACTGTGAAGATATGAACAATAAACATAAAGAGTAGTAGTTATTCTTCAACTTAAATTGCAACACTGCGAATTTAGTATTTGTTTTTTGGTTGAAGTAATGCAATTCATTCAGTTTCAATTTGCATAAGAATAGTTTCTGAAACTTTAAATCGCAACACGAAAATGAAAATCGCAACACGAAAATGACTATCGCAACGCGAATTTGACTATCGCAACGCAAGAATCGCAACACGAAATGAAAATCACATTGCGATTCTCTCGTTACGATAGTCATTTTCGCGTTGCGATTCACTCGTTGCGATAGACATTCTGGGTTTCAAATACTAAAATTGAAAGAAACTTGAATGGATTGCATTACTTCAACCAAAAGACAAAACAAAGACAAATACTAACTTCACATGGTTAAAGACTAAACAGTTTAGCAGTATTGGTAGCAATCGAATGAATATAATAAGCAATCTAAGTAAATGGTTAATCTATTATTGAAAACACCAGTAAACTTATCATCATTTCATATGAAAAACCTAATAATAATGCAAAAATTTCAAAATAAAAATAATTAAAAAAACTAACCCTCGGTGGTTGATTTGGTTGATTTTCCATTTCCGACCGTGAATGATTTCGTCGGAGATGGAAACGGATGTCGCCTTAGAGAGTGAGAGATAGAGATGAGACTGAGTTGTGATTTAGGGTTTTAGGTTATGAGTTGCGATTACGGGATATACTGTAGATGGTTCAGTGTTCCGATATATTAATATATTCGCGAATTGGAAAATCGCAATGCGATAGTCAAATCGCGTTGTGAATCTGGAAACTGATTTGCGATACCGGAGATCGCGTTGCGAATTATCGATCACATTGCGATTTAGTTGGTCATTTTGGCAAATCCAAAAAAAGTTGGTTAAAATCGTATATTATAAGGCATTTTTTGTCACTGATGTTATTTTCTCTTAATTTTATTTTAGCATAAGAGTGGTTAAAGAATTTTGTTAACCAATATTTTTAAGATATTATTAAAATTATTATAGTATGAACACGGTGAGTAATTTTAATAATTAAATAGAGTATTATTCTCTCATAAAATTTTAGATTCAAACAATTGTGTGTATATAGTGTATATATTATCATATATTATTTTAAAAAATTATTATAGTACGAAGTATTGTTTTGTTCGTTTTGATAATGTATACATATACATAACAATTGATTATTATATTTAATATGAAAATATTGTCATAACTTTTTACTTGGTGCACGGGTAAATTTATAAAATTAAATTATATTATCAGATTTTTCAAAAGTATATAAAAAGAATTATTTTTAAACGATGGGTGTTAAGTTTTTTTAAAAGGATGCTAATTATTTTTAAAGTGAAATTAATATTATTTTAGAATGATATCAAATTTATTTTTAATATTTTTACATAAATTTAATAAAATTTGGAGCGTCAACTATCATGCTGAAATAGACTCCAACTAAAATAATATAGAAGTTTCAAAATATAAATTAAACAATTTTAAATTGATATGATTTAAAATTAAGGGTAACTACATCAAATGTCACCAAACTTTAAGCGTTAACTCGTTTATACTATTAACGTTTTAATTTTGTCAATTTTAACATTAATGTTTACTTTTAAGTGCAATTATATCACTCTAACGTTAATGATTTAACAACACGATGACATAGAAGCACGCGTTGTGACATTGCTGATGTGTATGCCTAAAAAAGTATAAAATGGTGTTGTTTTGTTCACATAAAAAATATTAATTTTCTAAAAAAACTCAAAATTTTCAAAATTCCAAAAAAAAAAAAACTCTAAATTCCTGAAAATCCCCCCAAAACTAGAAACCCTAAATCATAATCCCTAAATTCATCAACCATCATCATTAATAGTACGTCGTTGTCACAACTCTGAAGTCTCCTCTCTCGTCATGCACGTCATTCGTCATTCGCCCGTCGATCGATCGTCGTTCATGGTTCGATTAGAATATTTTATATTTGGTGTTTTGATGGTCGATTAGCAGATTGTTCTTCGATTTTCAGCGACAAAAGAGTGGGGTAATTGGTGTAAGGGTTTGGCGACGAAAATGGTGGGTGGTGGCTGTTAATTCGACGACGACAATAAGTGAAATTAGGGATTTAATATTTAGGGCTTTGAGTTTTGGGGAAATTTAAGAATTTTAAAAAATTTAGGTATTTTTTTAAAAATTATTATTTTTATTATAAAGCATATATAAAAATATTAACTAAAATTCGGGAATATGAACTATATGATATGTGTATTATATTTGTAAGAATATAACCAAAATTTTAAATTAGGTGAGTGGCTAAGCTTTAGCTTTTATTCCTAAAGGACTAAAGTTCAAATCTTGATGAACTCAAAAGTTAACTAAATCATTTTACTAAATTTTTTCAAGTAAAATGATGTTGTTTTGGTTTTTTAGGCATCAAAACAGTCGCGTCAAGTTAAAATGACGACGTTTTGGTGAGGCATCAACGTCAGTAATGTCACGGCGTGGAGCTTCCATGTCATCGTGCCGTTAAATCATTAACAGTGGAGTGACATAATTGTACTTAAAAGTAAATGTTAATGTTAAAATTGACAAAATTAAGACGTTTGTGGTATAAACAAGTTAGCGCTTAAATTTTGATGGTATTTTAAGTAGTTTATCCTAAAATTGATTTGAATTTACTATCTACGAACAACCAGTTGATCTTGTGATATGATATAGTACATCCCTTAAGCAAGGTCAGAAGTTTAAATCTTGACGTTTGCGAATAGAACAAACTGAATTGAAAGGGTTGCTCTCATAATAGATTTTTACAAAACATGATTCGAAATAATCAATTAATAAAGTAAATATGGATGGTTAAACGAAAAACTTGTATTTATTATCTAAACGTTGCTGATAACTGAGCAGAGATTTAAATCTTAAAACCATAATACCTGAACAAGGCCTGCTTATTTGCGTATAACACAGAGGACTAATATGTGTAGGCCCAAACAAGTGAAAATATAATAAGCGATGAACCACAAGCTTATATACCAATACAAGAACTGGTTTCGAAATGAAAAACTAAAACATAACCACTTTCCATACTGGGTAATCCAAAATCAATGAATTCATAGAATGAACTCGATAATAAAAATAATATTATTCTCTTTAGAGATTATAAATTCGAACAACCATATTTATACGGTGTTCGTATATTAATCCAAACAATCTAGCAATTGAAAAAAGAAAAATAAACGAGTTTACAACTTTACCGACAAATCATGCTAGTACAGATTACAACCCTTTATCGAGATGAAAACTGAAGTTGGAACAATGTAGAAAGGATAAGATCGGTTCGATAGATTTTTATAGACTATGATAAACTATATAAATGGTCGTTAAAATTTGAATAAGATTTTTTTATTGATGTTTCAAAAATAATAATTTGGTCATTGACGTTATCAATTTATAATAAATCGTTATTCAACCGTTAACAACTATTATTGAGATAATAATAATTTTAGCGGGTGTTTCATCTAATACCGTCTGAAAATCATCGTATGAGACCCCATTTTTTATTCTCTCTATAGATAGTCACAAAAAGAACCCATGAAGTTGATCAACGGTCGAGAATAAAAAAATGGGGTTTCATATATATACTGATTTTTCATATAGTGTACGATTAAACGCGGTTAAAATTATTATCTCATGTGATCAAACGGTATCAAGTCAATTGGTTTAACGCACCTCATTAATATTTTGTTACCCCAATGATAATTGTTTATGGTAAAACGACTTATTTGTTATAACTCGATAACACCAATAATCAAATATAATTTATAAATTGGTAACTCCACTAACTCACACAAACTTCCATGATCATTTATATGGTTTGTCCTTTTGAATATATAAATTGTTTATAATTTAATTAGAATATTAAAATATGATTTGATTTTATATTTTCACAAGAAGATGTAGCACAGTGCATGCATGCAGTTGTTTATCTTTTACAATTGGGATGTGAACAATATAAATTACATTTAAATGACAGAAGGCATGTATTCGATCAGTTTAGGCGTCATGAAAAAGGCTGAGCAAATTTTGCAACATTTTTATTACATTTGAATGATAAAAGGTACGTATTCCATCACTGTAGGTGTCATGAAAAAGACTGAACACATATATTTGATAAATAAATTTAAGAAAATTGTTATTAAAACCCAAAGGGTATAGTCATCTAAAAGGTTAGTAAACCGTGTAGTTCACCAGTTTTTGGCATAATGACGTTAGTATGGGTGCTTATCGAACGAGTCGATCGCGAGTTGGATGATGTTCGACTTATGCTCGTTAAAATTTTTTATTGTTCGACTCAACTCTTTGCTCGTTAAGCTCATTAAAATTTTGCTCAACTCATGCTCGTTAAAAATTTTTGTTATTCGACTCGTTGCTCGTTACTCGTCAAGCTCCTTACTTGCCTTATTGCTCGTTAAACTCACTGAAATTTTTAACTTGATTTTTAACTATATGTAAAATCTACTAATATTATATAGAGATTAATATAAACTTATATTAATAAATTTAATAAAAAATTATCAAAAGAGTGCATGAAATAATTTTGAAGTCTAAACTCTAAAGCAACAATCCACAAATACGTTAAAATAATAATTAGAATTTGATTATGGGTGTAGTAAAATAATAATTATTAATTAATAATTTATTGTTTATTAGAAAATTATTGTATTAGTAATTTATTATTTATTATTATCTATTAGTAAATTTATAATTTTTTTAAAAGAAATAATTTTTAAGATAATTACTAAAAAAATTATAAAAAAACGAGCTACTCACAAACTTATTGATTTCAGTTAGACTTTGCTTGGCTCAACTCGTTAAGATCTCGAGTTCAATTCGAATCAACTCGAGTCGAGCTTAAACCGAATCGAGTTCGAACTACTAACGAGCTGCTTAACTCATTAAGCACCCCTAATCACCTCTCCAATGTAATCGTCTTATGAAATTAAATTTTAGTGTAAACTGTAAAAACAGTCACGACATTTTTAGGATGCTTGCATTTTGATCACTGGATTTTTAATAAATTACAATACAATCATAGAACTTTTAATTCACTTTCATAACAATCATCTCTGTCAATTACCATTACAAAAATATTGGCGTGACACGTTAAAGTTATATTCTCTCTCTCAAAGTCTTAAATTTCTCATATTATTTGGTAATTGATAGTCATCGATCTCTTTTTGTATCGTCATCGTCTGACGTTCTTTCAATTATTGTTGTAACTAAACACAATACCTACCGTACACAAGAATTTCATAATTTTCTTAGGATCGCGAAACCATTCAAAGTATCAATGTTTTCAAGAGTTTCAGACCCGAATAAAAGAGATAAAATTCGATCAATATTACGGAACAACAAATCTAAAGACTAAAGAGAAAAAAAATAAAGGAATCAAACGAGTGAGGTGTGAAAAATAAGGAAGTAATTATTAAGGAATAGTCGAATATGAAAAAAATTTGATAAAGAAAAAAATATTTCTGATAAAAAATTACACGAATAATATTAAAAAAGAAACTTGTACTATTCACGTTGAAAAATCATATTAATATAAATACGAATATTAAATTAAATAATTAATTATTTTTCAACGATGACGTGGCATTACCTTACGGTGGCACATAAACATTATTGTTAAGTTTTTAACGGTAAAAATACTAAAATGAAATTTAAACTAAACGTTAAATATTTTAAAAAAATACAATTTAAGTATTAAATTGAAACAAAAACAATAATTGAAGTACTAAACATTGAACTATAATTCAATCGAAACTAAAATTATTTATAGAACTCACATATACAAAACACGAGAATCCAATAATTTAGATAACAGCCTTCGTTTAGTTTGGGAACCAATTAAGAAATGCAATGGAACAAGCCAAAACATAAATCATCGCAACTTGAACTTAACCGCTAGCCGCCGCCCACTCTTCTCCCTTCAATGAACCTGACAAAGAGGATTTATTAAACTAAATTAAATAAATTTGTTCATAGGTTAAGACACTTGTTTAGACCTCCAAATCTTGTCTTATCTTCCTGATTGTATAAAAATACGAGACTAATCTAAATTAAATAGATAAGTTTCATTCAAAAATGAACAAAGCCTTGAATTTGACGTTTTGTAAAAATTCTAAACACACCGGATTATAACATCTAAGAGAACGATAAACAGTAAGAAGATAATAAAGAAATTAAAAGAACATGTTTAATTTTTTTATGATGATTTATATATGAATTTTTAATATTGACGTTAGATCTAAACTAATGATATTTATTTGTAGATTGACAAAGTGAATAAACATGATCATCATATAATATATTTTTTAATGATAGAATTAAAAAATAAATACTATAATTATATTTTTTAAATACTATAATTATCGAGGGAATATGAAACTCTGATAACCAATAGAGTTAAAGGATTAAATTAAAAATAAATAATAAAATATTTAAATAAAACAATTAAAAACTATATGTTCTAAAATATGAATACAAAAATTTAAAATACTAACACAATCTTTTAATTTAAACTTATAGATTTAATAAGATGAATTTTTTTATATTGACCCGACCCGACCCACCTAAATGTCTGCTAATTTGTCATTTTGCAGGGAGGTTGCTTCGTGGCACCATCGTCGAATCTCCGTTGAAAAGTCATCAAATTCAATCTATAAATACCCTTTCCACTCCCCCTTTCCACTCTCATCCAAAATATTCAGCTTCAGTTCTAACCCTCAAATTCAAAACACAATCTTCTTTGTTTTCTTCTCTGAAATTTGTAACTTTCATCTTCTTTTCAGTTCTTCGTAATGGAAACCAGCAGCGCGCTTCAATACATCGAACGATATTTACTCGATGAATTTTCTCCGGCGGAACTGAAGAGTTTTTCACCTGAAAATCAATGGAAAAATGCATCAAAATCTGAGGTTTCCACCTCTCAATCTCAGTCTTTCTACTCTCAAACTTCCAGCTCCGGTTCCTGTGTTACGGTATCCAATTTTAATTCCGTCGACGGTGATGATTTCTTTAACTTCTCTCCCAAATTCTCAGGCTTCGAATTTGAATCGAGACCTCAATCGGTCGATCTCACAACGCCTAAGCCCTTCTCTCCCAATGCCAATGCCTTCGGCTTTGAAGTTAAACCTCTAATCGCTAAAATTTCTGCTGTGAAACCTCAAGCTTCTTCGAATTCGAGTTCCAATTCTCAGAATCGTAAACCGTCGCTGAAAATCTCGTTACCGCATAAAGTGGAGTGGATTCATTTCGGTAAACCGAATTTAACCAACGCAGAGCCGGAGAATTTTAATAGCGAAGAAAAAAGTAAGCATTACAGAGGAGTCCGACAACGGCCGTGGGGGAAGTTCGCAGCTGAGATCCGAGATCCGACCCGAAAAAGTGCACGGGTCTGGTTGGGAACCTTTGATACCGACATAGAAGCTGCCAAGGCTTACGACCGAGCCGCTTTTAAGCTACGTGGATCTAAAGCGATTCTTAACTTCCCTCTCGAAGCTGGGAGGTTGAATGTAACCGCCGTCGACGGAGAGAGGAAACGGAGCAGAGAAGACGACGGCGCGAGGGAAGAGAGTCAAGTAAAGACCGTGAAGAAAGAAAACGACGACGACGTGACGAAAGCAAGAGATAACGGTGATGCGCCTTTGACGCCGTCAAATTGGGCGTCATTTTTGGATTTGGATAATGACGCTAAGGGGATTTTTAACATGGCACTGTTATCGCCGTTATCTCCACACCCGCCGTTTGGCTTTCCCCAACTTATGGTCATCTAAATAATGATGAGAATGTACATAAATAGTTCCATGAGTTTATTATCTATAAAATTGCTTTTGTGGCTCATCTTAACTGCAATTTCCAAACCTTATTAACCAATTTAGTAAGTATACGGTTAAAAATAGTTATCGTTTATTTTTAGTATGCACATAAAATTTTAATTAAATTATATATAAATTAACTCTACTCATTTTCATCAGTGGTAAACAAAACTCGACTCGACTCGAAAAATTGATTTTTTCGACTCAACTTGAAAAAACTCGACTCGAATTGACTTCGAGTTGTAAAATACAACTCGAATAACTCGAAATTTTTAGTAATTAGTAGATTGATTTTCAAGTTTGAGTCAAGTCTCTCGACTTTGTATGGTATACATAAATCACATATGAAAAAATAGGAAAAAATATATATGTATTGTATATGGTTATAAAATAACATTTAAATTGAAATAAAATAATGTCATAATATTGTAAATATTTATAAATTAGCTGATCCTATTCTCATATGTAATGGGGTAAGGGGGAGGTAGGGTAGTAGGCTGCCCCCAACGCCAGGTTGAGAGCAGCTTTCGTAGAAGACCTCCAATTATGAATTTCCAACCATGAGACTCGAGATCCCACGACCACAAGGTTAAGAGCATTGCGCTCTACCAACTGAGCTGGACGTGAAATTCATTGTAAATATTTATAATTAAATTTAAATAAAAACTCGAAAATTTGACTCGACTCAACTTGACTCAAATTTTATAAACTCGACTCAAAAAATTTCAAGTCAACTCCGAGTTATAAAATAGGACTCGTCAACTCGAATAACACAAATTTTTTATTCGACTCGATTGAACGCTTACTTTAATTTTCATATCAAATAGTTATTTAAAAATCAAAATTATTAAAATTCACGGGATTCTTTTTTAATTTTTTAAAAATACATTTTAAAGGCACTGAAGATAAGATAAGATTTATAATTGAATTTATATAATTATTTATTAAAACTAGTATATTTAATAATGCTATATTATTAAATACATTGAAACTAGTTGATGATCTTATTGTATAAAATAGATCATTACTAATTTATTTTAAATATATATGCAATAATGTACGAACCAAACGACTTCGGTGGTAAATGAATTGTTGTTATTCTTTGAGGTCCTGAGTTCGAGCATTATGAATGTCAGGGGTGTTGAACATTCAATATCAAATGGCTGAAAGTTATATTGTAACAGATACTGCATTGTACTTACCTTAGATTAATAAAAAATATTTTGTATGTGAAATATGGTATAATAACATATTTTTTAATACTATTTTATAATTTAAATTTGAATTATTAATTAATTAGCATGTATTTTAAATTTATTCTTAATAATACATTGATAATAGTTAATAATTTTGTTGTATAGAATAAATAATTAAATAGTTTGCTCTCAACATATATATAATTATTGTATATTAAATTTGGTATGTTTTAATAAATTTATACTAAATTTATATATAAACCTAATCTTAGTACATAAAAATATTATAAATTAAAATAATTAGTAATCTATCTAAATTAAAGTTATTTTATATAATTATAAATTAATTATTTAAATTGAGTATCTTAATGGAATAGTAATAGTTGTTAGGTACAAATAGAGGCACAAAGATTATTGATAGTTGTTAGGTTTGAATATAGACATAGAGATTATTTAAAGTTACATCTAGGTTCGAATAAGTACATGAAAATTATTGATATTGCGTCTATATTCAAATAGAGGCATGAAAATTAGTGATTGTGAAAGATTAAACATGTACTCAATGGATCATTTTGATTTTATTTTATTCACATTCTTTGAATTTTTATGTCGGGATTATGTTACTTTTATTATACTATATATTTTTATTTAATGAAAATTTAAATACCAAGCTTGGTGTAGTGTATTAATCATTTAATTTTACACTGAACGCTTTAACATATGAGATAGGTAAGATAAACCAACCTTAGATGCAAGCTCATGATAAGAGTATCACAATATTAAATGATGGGGGAAAACTCATTGAGTGACCTCAGTGGTTAAAGAGAGTGTTGTTCTTTCTTAAAGTCCTAGGTTCGAGCAGATGTTTTTGTAAAGTGTGTGTACATTGTTAATGGTTGAAAAATATTATAAACAAATATTATCTTATAATCATCCTAGACTATAAAAAAATCTATTTAAAAAATGAGATGTATTGATTATGCCTATAATAAAATACATAATTTCACGTTACAAAGGAAAATAATTTAAAAATTTAAAAAGGATAGTATTACATGGAGTATTCTTTAAGAATAAATTAATGACCTCTTTTGATCATTAAAAGAAAATTATCTATTTTAGGGTGAAAGAGTTGAACGTTTGAATAATGAGTTATTTTTATTTGTACGTAGTTAGTGTGTGTTGACTCAAGCTTGTTAATTTAACCAAACAAAAGGGTTTACATGCATGCATGTCAGCATGCTGTGTGCTCTCGAATCATATCGAGCTTTCTCGTCATTAATGCTCCCTTTTGAGACAACAAATTAGGGTTTATTTATTGAGTTCGGTCATCTGTTGTTATATATATATATATATATATATATATATATATATAATTAATCCAAACACATCTTTCTTTCCAACCATCCATTTTGACTTCAAAACACAAATATTATAATTTATATGCTAAATCTTGTATTTTCTGCAATTTAAATATTTAAATTACAGTAGCATGGTTTGAGGTCAAAAATTACAATTTGACGGCGCTGGTGAGGTGGGCAGGTCGGTCCTTAAAAATGATAAATTTATTGTTTAGACCTTCTATAAATAATGTACATTTTTAAACTAGTGTAACAATGAAATTACACTTCAGTCTTTAAAATATAATAATTTTATGATTTAATTCTTTTAAAATCGTAAAATTTAATATTAATACAATGATAAATCTATATTTTGATTCCTTAAAATGTCCTAAACTTTAATCTTAGTTATATATTCTCCATTCATAGTCCAAGTACTTAGTCGACATAGTTATTACTAAGTGTGATTCTCGTTTCCATTTTCGTTGAAGAAAAGCTCTTAGTCAATCGTTGTGAATACAAAAACGATTTTATAATTTGAAGGGTAAACTAGGGAAACTAATTTTTACACTTAACTTTGTTTGTGTTTTTATTTTGGTCCTTCAATTTTTTTTAAAAATAAATTCGTCACTGAACTTTTAAATCTTACTCATTTTAATTACTTGACCGTTAAATCTTTAACGCCGTTTGTTTTTACCATAAATTTACGTTAAAAAAATACAATTTCAAATCAAATAATGAAGATTACATATCATATTTTGTAACTTGTGTATCTCAACCATTAAAAACTCTGAAACTTTTCCCTCAAACCTACAAGTTTGAACTCCCTTTTATTCAACAGTGTCAAAATATTTTCTTAAAATCGAAATTGAAGAGAAAAACAATATATATTGATTCCACGTTGATTAAACAATGCAGTTCACATATATATATATTAAGATAAATCAAAATTTATATTTGAATTTTATCGATTTTGAAGAAATAATGTTTTAATAATAATTACATTATAAATGACGAAGAAATACTAATATAAAGAAGCCCTAAAGCACTATTTTGATGCTAACGTTATTTTGGAAAAGGAAATGCAATTTAACTGGAATAATGACCACCGGTTTTGAAAATTTTGGACCTGCATTAAAAAAAATAATGTCATGGCTACTTATTGTTTTGTTGGTCAAAGATGATGATATACATTGTGTGCATATATGAATATAGAAAACATTAGTATATTAAAGTCTTAACTGATGTATGTGATTGGCAATATATGAAAAAGAAAGTGTCACTCCTACAAACCAAATTAACACATTTGAATTCCTTCACAAACAAGCATCTCTTTATATTATTTAAATATGATACGATTTTATTCCATTCACAATAATTTCGAATTTCATATGCTCTTGTTGTACGTTTTAATATTGCTTTTTCAAGATTTTTTTCTCTCGTTTTTTATGGAAGAGTTTGTTTTTCTCCCTCCATTGTTATATCTTTATCATGTTGATCTAACCTTATTTTAACTCTTTGGTCGATTCTTTATATGTATATTATACTTGAGTTATAATAAAATCATTTGTGAATGTATTGGTGTTCTATTATTATGTTAGTGTTGATGATGCTTAATATTTGTTTATAATTTTAATTGTTCATGGTCATTTGATCGAGTTTAACCTATGATGAATAAAATATATTTCAATTTGTTAAAAGTAACTCAAAATTTAAGTAAAACTTGAAATCAAACTAGCACAAACGAAAGATAGCAGCCGTGATTGTTGGAGGAAAAATACAAGATTAAAAACCAAGTGTCTTGATTTAAATCTTTGAAGTTGAATGAATCAATTAATTACTGTAACTCCCTAAACCAAGGTGAGAGAAAATGATGAAGTAATCAGCTATTCTTTAAACGGGTTAGTCAAACTATTCATTTGACTTTAATTTTGCTAAAAGAAAAGGAAAATATTATTTTAATATAGGTGTCGGGATCTTCATGGGGTTTATACTTTATAGTTTTATGATTGTTTTGACTATTATTTTGACATTTGAATTCTAATGCCGTCAGTCAGATGTCATGAACCATGTGTTTTGGGCTATTGTAGCCCATAATTTTATTTACTTAACTACGTGGATTAACCCTAAAAAGGGAATTCGATAGCTCCCTAGGAGGGACACTAGCCCGATTGAAAGGATTACTATCAAGTGTGAGGGACAGTTCTATATCAACCTAACTATATAGTCTAGAGGTCAACACACAAGATATATAACAAAACATTCCTTTTTAGGATTAAAATAAAAACAGTGAAAGCTTGCATGTCAATTAAACGTAGAAGTCTATTTTAGTGGGAATTAATGGTTTATATATGCTTAGTTGTCAAGTTAATGTTTAATCTTATGTCATATTGTTAATATATTGATAACTATGTAATAAAAAAAATCAAAAACAACATTCTAGTTGGTCCTATTTCACTCGACAAGTTGAGAGAGAAGAGGAAATCAGTTTTGCTCTTCTTCTTCGACCCTTCTTTCAATTATAGGATTAGGGTTTAAATGCCTTGAGAGAGAGAGTTCAAATATACAAAAAAAAAGTCATTGGAAACCAAGACTTATATCAAATTCTTAAAACCTTAACTCTAGGCTACTATTTGGCACCAGTTTCTTTTGAAAGCTTTGATAAATAATCTCTAAACCTTAAAATTTTGTTAGGGTTCATGCATGATTACATTTCAACTTAGATTATGATTTTGATGTCTAAAATTATTGATGAAATGCATGTATCTTTTTTTGAATTAATCATTAGTATCTTATCTATTGACTTACTAATTCAGATCAGGTACTGCAGAGACGAGGGTGACCCTCCTAACCCAGTTTGTTCCATTCCTAAATGTCGGGATTAAAACCCCATGTCTTGTTTAAGGAATCCAGTGTCTCATCCTACTATACTAACTGTTTGTCGGTGAAATGCATGTATCTTTGACACTCAAGTGGATGTTGTGGAACCCTCCAAAGCCAGAGAAAATTGAAAGTTATTGAGAAATTCGATAAGTCGAAAAAAATCGTAAGTACAGATTAGATGAGCATAGTCAAAATCGAGTCCGTTTTTGTGACTTTGTATATGTATGTGGGCTATTTTAATTCGAATTATGACTTATTTGACCTTCAAAATTAAATTTAGGCTAATTTGATTACGTTTCTAATTCACATTTGGGGGATTCTTGGCTTTCAATTCGAGATTCATCTGGGTTTTAACGTTGAAGTGTGGGTTGCTAAGAGGAAGGCCACATTACTAGATCCAGACTTTATTGGGCCTAAGAGCTAATTGGTATTAAGAAAAGTCCATTATTGGGGCTTTTTACCCTTCAAATCATACTTTATTTGGTTTGATATTTAGCTATTTAGTATTAAGAAAAGACCATCATTGGACTCTACATATATGCATCATGTAAAGTTTTAATTCAACCATACATCAAATTAGACTCTAATTATACAAACAGGACATGTTAGAAACTAAATTATAAACTATTAAATAATTTATGTACTTAATTAGGAATCCAAATTAAAAGGTAATAAGATTATTAAATACTCTATCCCTTATTGAATTTTTTTGTCAATTTTTTTACTTTCATTCATTATTATTTAAAATTTATTATTGATAAAAATATAAAAATATATTTTAAAAACTTTAAATCAAGTAGTTTTAAATACATATTTTATAAAATTTAATTACTTAAAATATTTAAAATAATTATAATCAAAGTTTAAAAATTTTATTGATACGTATCTAGGCTACCAACAGATTGTGGCCAGATCAATGTTTTTAGTCCATAATACTTACCGTTACCGATGCAGACAACGCTTTACACCGAGGACTGGATCGGTTTAAAAACCTTAGACGACGCCGGAAAGGTCCACTACATTAATGTCTCGGGAGGTCATCTCGGAATCTCCAACGACGACATGAAAAAGCATGTTGTACCTTCTTGAAGGATCAAGATTCAATGGCGGATAGCGTTCGGAGTAGTTATGTCGAAGTTCATGGACCTCATCGTAAGGTACAGTTCTGAAACCTTTGTTCAGAAAATATTATTAAATGCATTTTGACGAACTGGGTCACTCCCAAATTAGTGAGGAGAGTGGTAAGGCAATGAGTGTCTAAGTAGGCTAAGTGATGGTCGATTAGTGAGTTTCGGTTTCATGGTGAGTGTCAAGTTCTGGTTAAATGACGGGGTAAATGATGGCAAGTTTCAGGCTAGGGTGAGACCGAGGATGAGGGTGACATTAGTAAAGATGAAAAACTTAAACTTTATTTGTTTATTCTAAATCCTACGTGACATGAATATTAATGAAATAATCCATGTCATAGTAAAATATTTATAAAATAAGCAATGTCAACACATCTTTTACGATTTAATGATCAAGTGATCAGGACACAGCAATTCAAAAGTTTAATAATTAAATAAAAAAAATTAAAATTTAATGATCAAAATAGGAATAAGATAAAGTTCAATGGTATATTTTGGAATTTACCCATATTTTATTAATCGATTGTTATTTGTTTTATCTGAAAATTATATAAAACACACTATTATAGTAATATTGTAATATTATACAATAAGATTACTATTAGCAAAAATGAGCTAAAGCAAATGTATATATGCCAAAGACGCATATAAATTCAATAATTATTACTATCTCAAAGTCATCACCCTCGTCTCTTTGGAACCAACAAATTTTTCTTTGCTATGCAAATACCGGTGACGGAGTTGCAGAAGCCATGTTTTTGGCTCCACTCGATTGCAAGGCATCTTGTTTCGTTGGCGTTAAGTTCTATATATACCCATCGCATTTCTTGTTTTGTCAAACATCGCTCTCGCTCTCAATCCTCTACCTTCCTTCTTCTCGTGGTTTCATGTCATCCTGCTAGGTACTAGTCTTTTTTTTTTCCTTTTCAGAAAACGGGTTTATGTTTTCGAAGTGAAATGATCATATGGAGTGTTGTTTTGTTTGCAGATAATCTATATTAGATTTTGAGAGTTGGAAGCTGAGAAAACAGAAAGTGCAATGGAGACGGACATAACAGCCGTTGCTCTTGATGCCATTAACAAGGAGATTGTTGATCTGGTACATGTTCTTTTCTTTTTTTCCCCTCTGGTTTTAATAAGATCCTCTGATGCTAAAATCTCCGTATATACAAACGTAAATCTATAGAGTAAGATAGTTTGCAATTGGTGTTTGTTTGATGCATGACAAATGTTAGAAGAAATGTAACACGGAAATCGTTTGAATTTCTTGTACTAGTTCATTTATATATATAATGCATTTAGATTATAAACTTGTCCTTTGATGTTATTCATTCAGGAAAACATCCCAGTTGAAGAGGTTTTCGAAAAGCTGAAATGCACAAAAGAAGGTTTAACCTCTGATGAAGTGCAGAGGAGGTTTGAGCTTTTTGGTTACAATAAACTTGAAGAGAAAAAAGTAACTTAAATTTTCAATTTTTTTTTGGTTCTAAATCTTGTCTTAATTATGCAATCAAACTGAGTTTTGTTCTGCATTTTCAGGAAAATAAAATACTCAAATTCTTGGGATTTATGTGGAACCCTCTATCATGGGTTATGGAAGCAGCCGCTCTTATGGCCATCGGTCTTGCACATGGAGGAGTAAGTTGATACACTGTGAAAAGAGTGAAAATCTAATCACACCTTTGATTTCGGAATCGGTTGCTAAAACCTTCTTTCGTTGCAGGGAAAGTCTACAGATTACCATGATTTGCTTGGTATTCTAGGACTGCTTGTTATCAACTCGACAATCAGTTTTATTGAGGAAAACAATGCTGGAAATGCTGCTGCTGCACTTATGGCTCGATTGGCCCCGAAAGCAAAGATTTTACGTGATGGGAAATGGAGCGAAGAAGATGCGTCGGTGTTGGTTCCTGGAGATATTATCAGCATCAAACTTGGTGATATTATTCCTGCCGATGCTCGTTTACTCCAGGGAGATCCTCTGAAAATCGATCAGGTTCCAAGCTTTGCTTTCATTCCTTGCCTCTTTAAAGCATTATTAGATGCTCATACAACTTTACATAGTTTGAATCAGTGATGTACTTAATATCAAAGTGCAAAGGAATTCTATAGAAGAGCTCATTGTAGGAGTGAGTTTAGTAATATTGGGACTCTAATCTATGGTTTAAGTAATGTGTTTTTTTTAATCGTTGTTTGCAGTCTGCTCTTACAGGAGAGTCACTCCCGGTGACCAAAAATCCCGGTGACGGAGTTTACTCGGGTTCAACATGCAAACAAGGTGAAATCGAAGCAGTGGTTATTGCAACTGGTGTGCATACTTTCTTTGGGAAGGCAGCTCATCTTGTGGAAAACACAACACATGTTGGGCATTTTCAAAAGGTTCATCTTGCAGAACTCTTAGTATCCAAATAAAATAATTTCTAATAGATGCCGAGGAAGATCAAATTGTGTTAAATCTAATAATATTTATTGTGAAGTAACCTGCATGAGAGACCCACTGATCATGCGATAACGAGGCACTGACTGAGAGTTAATTTCAGGTCTTAACTTCAATCGGTAACTTCTGCATATGCTCCATTGCCGTTGGGATGCTAATTGAACTCATTGTTATATACGGAGCTCAACGTAGGGCTTATCGAACTGGTATCGATAACTTGCTGGTTATACTTATCGGTGGTATCCCAATTGCTATGCCGACCGTGCTTTCTGTTACTATGGCGATCGGCTCTCATCGCTTATCACAGCAGGGTGCCATAACAAAGAGAATGACAGCCATTGAGGAAATGGCAGGGATGGATGTGCTTTGCAGTGATAAAACAGGCACATTGACACTTAACAAACTTACAGTGGACAAAAGTTTGATAGAGGTGAGAGTTTTTATGGCTTTATTTTATTCTTCAAAGAACTGTCTCTTTGAGATCTATAATTTTTCATCTGCAACGTTGAGACTTAAAATGTAACTGTTTTCATCATAGGTTTTTGTCAACAACGTTGATAAGGATATGGTTGTTTTGATGGCGGCAAGAGCTTCGAGATTGGAGAATCAAGATGCTATAGATACAGCAATTGTTGCAATGTTGGCTGATCCTAAAGAGGTAAAACATCTTATATAATGAAGAATACTCTCTACTCGAATTCTTCCTTTATATAATGGTTATGGGAGTTTTATGATTACACTCTCAGTCTCCATACAATATGTTATATTCTCCATACGTGTGTATCTCGAATTAAATTGATTTTATTCTGTTGACGATCAAAAGGCACGAGCCGGAATCACAGAGGTTCACTTCCTTCCCTTTAATCCAACCGACAAGAGAACAGCCCTTACATACATAGATGGAGCTGGTAAGATGCATAGAGTAAGCAAAGGTGCACCAGAGCAGGTATACATCATGCCAATAATAAGACAAGTTTCTCTTTTCTGACGTAGCATCATTTAAGATTGTGTGAAACTCGTAAGCTATTGGCTCCTTTATATGCAACTTGCAGATACTCAATCTGGCCTGGAATAAATCAGATATTGCAAACAAAGTTCACTCCATAATTGATAAATATGCTGAACGTGGACTTCGATCCCTTGGAGTTGCTCGACAAGTATATATCACTCTTAATGTCCTTGAATATCATCACTCATTCATTGTGCTAATGGGGAAAATGCAATTTTTTTCTGTAGGAAGTTCCTGTTGGTACTAAAGATAGTCCTGGAGGACCATGGGAATTTGTGGGTCTTCTGCCTCTTTTTGATCCGCCCCGCCATGACAGTGCCGAGACCATTCGAAGAGCCCTGGATCTCGGTGTCAGTGTTAAGATGATAACAGGTATCCAATATGTCTGCTTAAGATTTTTTCTTTGGGGTCAAATGTCAAAATCGGAATCATAATGTTGGATATTGGGGATCTTGTTCCAGGTGACCAACTTGCAATCGGTAAGGAGACAGGAAGAAGGCTTGGAATGGGCACAAACATGTATCCTTCATCATCTCTGCTTGGTGACCATAAGAAAGAAGAACTCGGAGCTTTTTCAATTGATGAACTTATTGAGAATGCTGATGGATTTGCTGGAGTTTTTCCTGGTAAATATATTTGCTATTACATCTGAGTCTAACAGTTATGCTTTGTATAAATGTATTTGATTCTATATTTAATGTAGAGCATAAGTACGAGATTGTGAAAAGATTACAAGCTAAGAAGCACATAGTTGGAATGACGGGAGACGGTGTCAACGATGCCCCTGCATTGAAGATAGCAGACATAGGGATTGCTGTTGCAGATTCAACCGATGCCGCTCGAAGTGCGTCGGATATTGTTTTGACAGAACCTGGTCTGAGTGTGATCATTAGTGCTGTTTTAACAAGCCGTGCAATCTTTCAAAGAATGAAGAACTACACGGTAAAGAAAAGGGAATTTCATTTTACGTGCAAAAGAAGTGAAATTAACATCATTACTATCAAAAGTTTCTCACTTTGTATTCTTCCTTTTTCTTCCAGATATATGCAGTATCTATCACAATACGTATAGTGGTGAGTTTTCAATACCCTTTTTGCCATTTTCCCTTTTGATCCGGAAAAGAAAACACCGATGTTAAATTTTATTGGTTTTCTTACAGTTGGGGTTCATGCTGCTCACTACAATCTGGAGGTTGAATTTCCCTCCTTTCATGGTCCTAATCATTGCCATTCTTAACGACGGTAAGTGAATAATCTTCTTGTTGGATTCTTCTTTATTATTTTAGCCATTTACGTTAGATGATTTCGCTCTTTCCAGGTACCATCATGACGATATCGAAAGACAGGGTCAAGCCATCACCATCTCCTGACTCATGGAAGCTCAAAGAAATCTTTGCCACCGGCATTGTCTTAGGCAGCTACCTGGCCTTAATGACTGTCATATTCTTTTGGGCAGCCTATGAAACCGATTTCTTTCCAGTAAATGCAAACTATTCATTTGATCTCTAGCTATCATAATATTCATTTTTTTTCATGTTTGAAACTCTATTCTCTCCTATCGTACCACAGGATAAATTCGGTGTAAGAAGCTTGTGCAAAAAGAACTTTGATCTTACACAAAAGAGTGAAAGATTGAGGTTGAATGATCTGTTATCATCTGCAGTCTACCTCCAAGTTAGCACCATCAGCCAGGCTCTCATATTCGTGACTCGTTCACAAGGATGGTCATTCACCGAACGACCCGGTCTTCTTCTCGTCACTGCTTTCATCATTGCTCAACTCGTAAGCCAACTCAAAACCCCGAACTGTTTTCGATTTTACAATTCGGTTCGGTTCACAAACCAGCAAAGCTTTCATCTATATACGCAGGTAGCAACTGTTATTTCAGCTGAAGCAACATGGAAACTAGCTGGAATCAGAGCTATTGGGTGGGGATGGTGTGGTGTTATTTGGATTTTCAACATTTTAACTTATTTACTGCTCGATCCTATCAAGTTTGGCGTACGATATGCACTCAGTGGAAGAGCCTGGGATCTTGTGCTTAACCAAAGAGTAAACATAAAACAGTTTTATTCACTACATTCATTTGTTTCTATTGAAGCTGACGTGTGATCTAAATATGGGGTTTGGCTATTTATTCTCAGACCGCATTCAATACGCAAAATGACTTCGGTAAAGAGGCTCGTGAGGCTAAATGGGCTGCTGAACAGAGAACACGTCATGGCCTACAGACTACCTCGGACGCTAAAATTTTCTCCGATAAGCACACGTTTAGGGAGATCAATGTCATGGCAGAAGAAGCAAGAAGGCGTGCAGAGATTGCCAGGTATCCGACTGCACCTGATATATGTGTATTCATGCTCGAGTTCGAATAACATAACAAAGAATTATGCGATATATGAAACTAGTTCTATTTGTTTTTATGTGATGAGCAGACTGAGGGAAATTCATACACTGAAAGGCAAAGTGGAGTCGTTTGCCAAGTTGAGGGGGTTGGATATCGACGTGAACCCACATTACACTGTGTGATATGGGAAAAGGGTAGTCTTCTTCAAAGTCTAGACGCCACCTCCAATTCCGTTTGCTCAGTTTCTTTCTTTTTTTGGTCTTTTCTGTTTCGTGAAATTGCTGTATTCAGATATTACTTGCTCATAAAACGCATTTCAAGCAGTAATTTTCTGCCAATTGGTTGCCGGTCATTCTCCGTGTACTGTCAATAAGAGCTTTCAGTGCTAATATTATCATTTACACGCTATAAAACACGCGTTTGCCTTGTTATTTTACTGTTGTTTCAATGCAAAACTTTCTGTCCCAAAATTAGAGGTGTAAATCAACATGTCGTACACGGATATGGTTGTATTCATTTGTTTATTTTTAATGTATTTTTTGTTCGTTTGTTTATTTTTTAAAGTGTTTGTGTTAGGTTTGTTTAGTGTTTATGAACATATTCGTTTATCATTTACCAACATGTTCATTTAGTGTTCGAGAAAATATTCGTCCGTATTTTCAAAAATGGTGAAATTATATCAGTGGTCTTTAAGCTCCTCAGGCTTCTCAATTTGATTCCAAAGTTTATTTTGTGTTCAATTTAGTCTATATCTTCTTCAAAATTTAAAATGCCAAATAACAAAAGGAAAATGAGAATCAAATAAACTAGATTATAAAAGAGTCGTTAAACAAGTTTGTTCGTGAACATAAATAAACTAAATACATCTCTGTTCGTTTTCATTCATTTATTAAATGAAAATAAAAAAATTTGTTCACATTCGCTTATTTAATTTAATAAATAAACATAAACGAATAGATTTATGAATAATTTATCGGAGGCTATGTTCATTTATACGCCTACCCAAAATGTTATGGCAATGTCACAAGTCGCATAGCAAAATGCTGGCCAATATATGAATTACAAGAGCTAAAACGCCTGTGCAAAAGCTTCGGCGATCCATGCAAATTCTAAAGAGAAACAATAGAGTTGCTTGAATTGAGTTACCAAATAAAACCCCTTCTTTTTTATCTCTACCCCTAAAGTTGTGACCTTTAAGCTCTCCGGTCTCCTCTTCTTCATGGGTAAATTCAAAAGCTTTAACCTCTTCCTTTTTTCCCTTGAGAATCATTTATACTTGTTTTATTGTTTGCAATTTGATTTAATTACTTGTGTGTATTGGTGCCTTGCAACGTTTATTTGGGAACTTATTTTTTTCCCAAGTTGGAAAATTCCAAACACTCAAGCTATTACTTTTAGTTTGTCTTGCTTTGTAACCCAAGTTGGTTATTGGAAACTTCTTATTTCTGGGTTTTTCTGATTCATTCAAGTTTTATGATATTATGCTAAATAATGGATACTTAATTCTATACTGAATGACCTTTTATTCCTTATTGGTACGGTTCATTAGATGAGTTTAGAGTGTGCGTCGTGTCGTGATCGTCCCTTTTATGGGGCCATAACCGGGTAGGTACGCCAAGGCCAACCATGTATAGGGCCTAGTGGCAGGGTAGAATAAGCTTGTCCTCTTTTCAAGAATTTTAATATTTTAGGTATGGAGTAGGGGTATGACTTAATGTCCCCTGTTCGAGCATTTCAACGTCTATAGGTAGCATTTCTGTTATTTTGTTTTCGCATATATGTAGGGGGTGGACAGCCGGCAGAGTTTGGGCTGATCCACAGGTAAAGGTACGTGTCTTGTGAACACCATCGAGGGTCGCCCCTACGGCCTAATCGGTGGTGTGGGTGAGTCTTCTGTAACCCGATATTTCTTTTATTAATAAAACATTTTTCTCTCGGAGAAGTCCGGGGGGTTGAGGTGTGCATCCGTTATGCCCCACGGGCTCGGATTATTGGTCGAAGGACCATGTGGCTATAAAGATCTAACGCGATGTTTGTTTATGCTTGATCAGATCTACGAGATTAAGGCTGACTTGGTTGGGAAGCGTCCCTTTCGAGTGCCACACGGATTAGCAACCGAACCAACTAGGCTAAGTCCGTGACACTTGGTATCAGAGCACAGAGGTGCGTGTTCATTTACTAAAAGCACGGAGGTGCTCATTTTGTTGAGTAAAGCATGATAGTGCTTGTTACCTGCTTGTGGCACAGCTGTGCACAAGTGCTAAACCTAGCACAGAGGTGCTTCACCTCAGGCCGCAGCACGGAGGTGCTCGGTCATTTGTAAAAGCACGGAGGTGCTTGATTTTAGATTGTAGCACAGAGGTGCTCAATCATTCCAATGCACAGAGGTGCCAGAATTTAGATTGAAGCACAGAGGTGCTCAGTCATAGTTGGTTGCACAGAGGTGTCAGTCATCGATTGAAGCACAGAGGTGCTCAATCATCTTAGCTACACAGAGGTGTCAGCTCCCGGCTGAAGCACAGAGGTGCTCAGTCATTTTTTTTAACTGCACAGAGGTGTCAGTTCTCGATTGAAGCACAGAGGTGCTCAATCACTTTTGGCTACACAGAGGTGTCAGCTCTCGATTGAAGCACAGAGGTACTCAATCGTTAATTCTAGCACAGAGGTGCTATGGATTCAGCACAGCGGTGCTCTTTTCCTTCCTAATTTAGGCACGATTGTGCCTATTTGTGTTGCAGGCATAGAGGTGCCAGCGAGTTACAAAGAATGGTTCACACACGAAATGGCGGAGCAACAAGCTCTCACAGAGGTGTAGAGTAGGAAGTTACTGAGCCGGTTGCACCAAGAATGGTTCGCACACGAAATGGCGGATCGACAAGCTCTCACAGAGGTGTAGAGCAGGAAGCTACCGAGCCAGTTGTGCAAGAGACTGGTTCGGTTGATCGACGGAAGCTAGAAGAGATCGAAGCCGCACTAGCTGCACTTAGAGCTCATATGATATCTGGTGATCGTATGAGGAGAGTAGAGGACCCAAGAAGATTTGCTTGAGACAGTGACTGATTTGGGCAATGAGGCAAGAGATGCCATAGGCGTGATACAACTTGGGTATGATAAGCTGAAGGCTCAAGTCAGTGTGCTTCAGGCAGCGGTAGCTAGTTTGACCGCAAACCCTATTGAAAGAGTGGGCACACGAGCCAAGATCCCTGATCCTCAATGCTTTGATGGAGCGAGGGATGCTAAAGAGCTTGAGAATTTCTTATTTGACATAGAGCAGTATTTTCGAGCTATGCGCACGGAGTCTGAGGAAGATAAGGTGGCAATGGCTTCGATGTATCTAGGTGGTGATGCCAAGTTATGGTGGCGGTCCAAGTTCAAAGATGGAGTGTGCTCCATTACGACTTGGGATGCGTTAAAGAAGGAGTTGAAGACCTCCTTCCTCCCCGAGAATGTTGATTACAACGCTCGTAAGAAGCTAAAGGAATTATCCCACACTGGGACTATACGGGAGTATGTGAGAGAGTTCTCAACCTTGATGTTGGATATAAAGGATATGTAAGAAAGAGATAAGTTGTTTCATTTTCTTGAAGGGCTCAAGCCATGGGCTAGACTCGAGTTACAGAGACAGAAGGTTCAAGATTTGACAATAGCGATAGCTGCTGCCGAGTGCCTTAATGATTATAACGATCATCCTGGAAAGCGCAAGACGCCTTCTGTGAGTGGAGCTAACATCCAACAGGTTAGTGGGAACAAGTTGGCTCGAGGGGGGAAGACATCGAGTTGGGGAGCAAATAGAAGAGTCCCTGGAAGGGACCCAGCTCAAAATAAAGTCCCTACTGGTCCTGGATCGAGCAATGGAGGGAATAGACCCTCGTTAAGGTGTTTTCTTTGCAATGGACCTCATCGGGTTGCAGAGTGTCCACAACGAAGTGCTTTTAATGTCATGGTTGCAACAACAAAGGACGGAGAAAGAGTGAACGCTCCGATGGGAGATACTGAGCCTGAGCCGGCTAGAATGGGCTCCATTCGATTCATAACTGCATTACAGTCTCAGTTGAGTAACTTGAGGAAAGAACCAGAGAAAACATGATGGGAGTTTGAGATTATGTGTTGATTATAGAGCATTAAACAAAGTGACTGTCAGGAATAAATATCCCATTCCGTTGATTGTCGATTTGTTCGACCAGCTGAGTAATGCTAAGTATTTCACGAAGTTGGATCTCAGGTCGGGATACCATCAAGTGAGAGTGGCCGAAGGGGATGAGCCTAAGACGACATGTGTAACTCAGTATGGAGCATTTGAATTTCTCGTTATGCCTTTTGGACTAACCAATGCTCCCGCTACTTTCTGCACTTTAATGAACCAGGTGTTCCATGACTATCTCGATAAATTCGTAGTCATCTACTTGGACGATATAATGATTTTTAGCAATTCGATAGAAGAGCACTTGGAGCATCTTCGGTTGGTGCTGACGAGATTACGGGAAAATCGGTTGTTTGTGAAGAATGAGAAATGTGCTTTCGCCCAAACGCAAGTCCAATTTTTGGGCCACATCATTGAACGAGGGCGCATTCGTATGGATAAAGAGAAGGTGAAGGCTATCCAGGAGTGGCCGACCCCACAAAATGTTAGTGAGCTTAGATCTTTCCTTGGTTTGGCCAATTATTATAGACGATTCGTAGAAGGTTATTCTCGTAGAGTAAAGTTACTCACCGATTTGCTGAAGAAAGGCTGCGAGTGGGTTTGGTCCAAGGACTGTCAAGAGGCCTTTGACGATTTAAAGAAGGTTGTAATCAGTGAACCAGTGCTTACCTTGCCAGACCTGGAAAAACCTCTAGTAGTAGAGACAGACGCATCCGACTATGCAATTGGAGGCGTACTCTTACAAGACAAACATCCCGTGGCGTTTGAGAGTAGGAAGCTAAATGAAACTGAAGCGAGATATATGGCTCCAGAGAAAGAACTTCTCGTAGTAATTCATTGCTTGAGGATTTGGAGGCATTATTTGTTGGGTTCCAAATTTGTGGTAAAGACCGATAATACAACAGTTAGCCACTTCCTTACACAACCGAAACTAATAGCAAAGCAAGCTAGATGGTAAGAGTTTCTGGCCGAGTTTGACTTCAACTTTGAGCATAAGGCGGGGAAAAAGAATCAGGTTGCTGATGCTTTGAGTCGCAGGGCAGATTTGGCAGCACTCCGATGTGTGGCCCCTATATCCGCTAGTAGAGTGTCCAATGAAATTCGTCAGCTCCTTGTGAACTTTTCCAAGCAAGATCCGCAAGTGGAGGCCCTTATGGAGATGGTTAAAAAGGGTGTTTCGAAATGTTTTTGGATAGAAAATGGCTTATTGATGACAAAGGGGCCACGAATGTTTGTTCCTCGAGCTGGAAATCTACGACAGAAGCTGTTGAAGGAATGTCATGATACCCCATGGGTCGGGCATCCGGGTTGGAGGCGTACTGTTGCTTTGTTGGGACAAGGGTATTATTGGCCTCAAATGCGCCAAGATGTGATGGATTACACCAAGACATGTCTTATCTGTCAACAAGATAAGGTAGATCGACAGAGGACTGCTGGGTTGCTCAAGCCACTACCCGTACCCGCCCGACCTTGGGAGAGTATCTCCTTGGATTTTATATCACGCTTGCCTCGAGTAGGAGATCTTGGATCAATTTTGGTGGTAGTGGACAGGTTCTCGAAGTACGCCACTTTTATACCAGCATCAAAGTATTGTTCGGCGGAAGAGACTGCTAAGTTGGTGTTCAAACATGTGGTGAAATATTGGGGCATTCCTCAGAGCATAGTCAGTGACCGAGATGGAAGATTTATTGGGAAATTTTGGAAAGGATTGTTCCAGTTATTAGGGACACAACTCAACTTTTCATCGAGTTATCACCCTCAAACAGATGGTCAAACTGAGCGATTTAATGGACTCTTGGAGGAGTACCTGAGGCACTTTATTCAGGCCAATCAGAAGAACTGGCCTCCATTATTGGATGTGGTGCAATTATGTTTTAATTCACAAAAGAGTTCGTCTACTAATAAAAGCCCTTTTGAACTGGTGACAGGTCAGCAGCCAAGACTTCCTCACACTGTGGATGAGACCTCTCAAGGTAGATGCCCTCGTGTCTCAAATTTTGTGGGGGAGTGGAAGCAGAATATGGAGATTGCCAAGGCTTACTTAGAGAAAGTAACGAAGCGTATGAAGAAATGCGCAGATCGTAACAGGCGAGACCTACACTTTCAGGTTGGAGATTTGGTGCTAGTCAAGTTGATGCCAGAACAACTTAGATTTTTACGCCAGAGGGATCGTCGCTTGGTGCGTAAGTACGAGGGTCCAGTCTCAATAGTAGCAAAGGTGGGGAATGCTTCGTACAAAGTTGACCCTCCTACTTGGATGAGAGTTCACCATGTCTTCCATGTGAGCAATTTGAAGCCGTTTCACACCGATCCTAATATCGATAATCAGAGTATGTCTGCCAGGGAGTCAATCGGCACACAACCACCCTCATAGCGCCATGTTGACGAGATTCTAGCAGGGAGAATTGTTAAGGTGGGTGGAAAGCAAAGACGGGAGTATCTAGTCAAGTGGGGAGGCTTTGATCAGGAAGAGAACACTTGGGAAAGAGAGTATGATCTCAGGGCATTTAAGCAACAGATTGAAGAGTTTCAGGCAAGCAGTCGACGAGGACATCGACAAATTAGGTGGGGGAGATTGTCGTGATCGTCCTTTTTATGGGGCCACAACCGGGTAGGTACGCCAAGGCCAACCATGTATAGGGCCTAGTGGCAGGGTAGAATAAGCTTGTCCTCTTTTCAAGCATTTTAATGTTTTAGGTAGGGAGTAGGGGTATGACTTAATGTCCCCTGTTCGAGCATTTCAACGTCTATAGGTAGCATTTCTGTTATTTTGTTTTCGCATATATGTAGGGGGTGGACAGCCGGCAGAGTTTGGGCTGATCCACAGGTAAAGGTACGTGTCTTGTGAACACCATCGAGGGCCGCCCCTACGGCCTAATCGGTGGTGTGGGTGAGTCTTCTGTAACCCGATATTTCTTTTATTAATAAAACATTTTTCTCTCGGAGAAGTCCGGGGGGTTGAGGTGTGCATCCGCTATGCCCCACCGGCTCGGATTACTGGTCGAAGGACCATGTGGCTATAAAGATCTAACGCGATGTTTGTTTATGCTTGATCAGATCTACGAGATTAAGGCTGACTTGGTTGGGAAGCGTCCCTTTCGAGTGCCACACGGATTAGCAACCGAACCAACTAGGCTAAGTTCGTGACACGTCGCACACCGAAATACATCACTAATGTGACATACGGATGCGCACCACTGATTAAATTATCCTTATTAAATGAATATTAAAATAATATAATGACTTATCCATAATTAATCTTTTATTATTATTTAATTTTAATTTTATTAAGAATATAATTAATTTATATTTTTTTATTAAAAATTATAATTATTTTATGATTTTTATTTGTTTAGGATTGTAACACTTACTTTATATAAGTTTACATATTCGTCCCAATAACAACCATCAAACTAACTGCTATGAAGCTCCTGTTTTGGTTAATGTTACATGTTTATAGATTCATCTTATACAGAGACACAATCTTCGATTTCTCTCATTGAAAATAATTTTAGAAGTGATTTTGTGCATTCATCACCAATGATGGTAGAACATGACGATTTAGGTAATTTGAAATCATTGTTTACATTTAAAGAATTAATCCATGCTATTATTAGAAAACTAAAGAAGAACACAAAATATTACTTTATTTGC
Source organism: Hibiscus syriacus (assembly GCF_006381635.1). Lineage (NCBI taxonomy): Eukaryota > Viridiplantae > Streptophyta > Magnoliopsida > Malvales > Malvaceae > Hibiscus > Hibiscus syriacus. The sequence continues at coordinate 314,946 of NW_024063007.1, forward strand.
TATGAAACAAACAGCTGCAGTACAGGAGCTTTATAGCTCACAAAAACTGAAAACAGTCAGATCTAACAACCTAACTGATGAACTAACAGCCTAACAACATAAGGCTTATCTTGCATACATCAGAGAGCACACTATTCACGTGCACCTTAGCACACTCCATGCACATTATCTTTTAATATTCTCCCTACTTCTTCTTCTCCTTTCAGCAGACAAACATTCACCCTTGCACGAAACATGGTAAACGTTGTTTTGGTCAATGGTTTTGTTAGCCCATCTGTAACCTGATGAGCAGCAATATAACTGATTAGCAACAATTTTTTCTAAATGCTTGGACTGAGCATTATAAACTGGATTTTCAACTAACAACTATCTTCGAAAGCTCCTGCAACCGAAACCCAGAAATCACAATAAAGAAATAGAAACATTATCTCATAATTCATGGTTTTTCCCTCTAAATTCCTTGCCTTTGTCTCCTTTCTTGTATTTATTACGATCACCCCATTTTCTCATTCGATCCCCTTCATTGTTATCCATGGTAATTGTTGTCTTCTTCATTTCCCATCATGGTCTTTTTATATCAAAGCTTAAACTTTTTTGGTTTTTCCCTCTAATTTTGTTGTTGCAAGGATTGGAGATAAGTGTGCCAATCGTGGAGTCAAACGGTTCATTGAACTTCTCACTAACTTTTCTGGTGCTAAAGGATATTGTTTGTATGCTTCTTAAGCTTTCTTTTGTTTCCATTTCCTTCCCTTTTTACTGCATATCGACTTGATTTTCCTTTTCAATCATACAGAGAAATTAGAGATGGGACATGGGATTCTTGGTTTATGCCTCTGGAAGAACAGGTAAAACTTCTTACAAGATGAAAAAGATTCCATTATTATTGTCTGGTTTCCTTTTTTTTAAACAATTTCTGTTGCTTGTTTGCAGACAAATGTGGTTTGTGAGAAGGTGATGTATTGTTCTGGGTAATTTGTTGGTTTTCTTTGTTGGTCTGGGTTTTGGAGTTTATCTTCCCTTTTGACAAAACTCCAGTATGATATCAACAGGTTAAGCAAATGAAAGAACTGAGTAATGGTTAAAACATAGTTGGTCTCTCCCAGGTATTTTTTTCCAATTCAATTCACTAATTGATATACAAATACTTCATTTATTCATTGATAGTTCTATTTAATAGTATTGCTTTTGCTAGGATTTACATATTGTTGTTTTCTCTTTCCTTAATCCACACTTTTATTTACAATCTGCAAGGATCTTTTTGTATAGTATATCATCACATTGAGTAGGTGAATTGCTAATAGAAACCTAGAGATGGTCTTCGGAAACCTCCAAGCTTCTGACAAATTGGACTCGCTGAAATAACCAGCACCCCGTTAACCAAAATCTCCAAACATGCCCTTCCGTCTATAAGAGCCTCCAACAACCCTACATCTTTCGGATACAATTTCCTAATCAACTACAGTGCGTAAATAAGACTTTTATCAGGTCCACGTGATTTATCAAAACATAATCAAATGGTTAGATTTATCTAGTCCGTTAGTCTACAAATAATCATAATGGTCCTATGTCTCTCACACACACATTAAATGTCACTATAAATACCCCTTAATACAACTGAGAGAGGGGTTGGAACCTTTCACAATCTACACCCCACCTTCATCTTCTCCATTACGACTAACTCCCTCTTCTACGAGAACACCGGCCAATGGTTGTTCTTTCATCGACCACAACTCTCTGTACAAATTAGAAAAAGTGAACAATACACGATTAACAAGAAAATTTTGTTCCCATCAACACATGTCAATGCTTATACCTCGCCCATCCGGTTGATATCATCGATTCGACTTATCTTCAATCCGTCATACGAATTCAGAAAAGTTAACAAATAAACAAAAGAAAATGCATCTAAAACATGTATTTGTTATTTTGGTTGTTTTTATATGGTAAGAGGCAACTTCCATTCACGGACTCGTTCTAAAAAATTTACTTGGTTTAACAGGGTAACTTGATAGCCCGGGGTGTTATCGAGTTTTGTGATTGTGCACCACAGGTAAGAGCCGACTGACCTAAAGCTTCTTTTTATCGGAAAGATTAACTTCTTGATCATATATTTACTGACTCTTTTCTTCAACATTATTTACTTGTTTTGTGCTCTCTTAATTTACAACCCTTTTTTCCCATTATCATCATGATTTCAATAGTTAGCCACATTTGGGTGATTGTCACTCTTCCCTTTTTATGTGTATTAAATGATGGGATTTTACTATATGTTGAATGTTTTAGGAATTATTTTTTTCATATGAACTGAATGTTCCAAAATGATTTTCTTCTGTTGCATGACGAAACAGGTGAAGAATTTTATCTCTTTAGCAGGGTGTCCGCAAATTGTGACTATTAAATATGGTTGAGAAATATGTGCAAGTATACACAATCCAACAAATAATATAGTGATGAGTGAGTATCGTATCCACAGGGATTGGAGGAAATTTATACGTTCAGTAAAAGCAATTTACTATTTCACCTAAGTATAGTTAGTAATGGTATGTACAAATGAGAATGATGTGGCAAAATGAAATGGATGTTGGTGGGAATGGAACGATAGTGTGATGTGGAAGCAAATGGAGATGTCGTGGCAAAATGGATGGAAATGTCGTGAGAAATTAAATTTTGTTTAGTGCAATCAAATGAAAATGTAAAGGCAAAATAAAATGTAAATACTAGGTTTGATTGTCATTATTTTAGACTCATCGCACAACAAGTTACTACGGGAATTAATGATGGGAGTCACTTAGGAAACTTAAGTCTACTTCTCAGGATGATCTTACTTCTATGCCTTATTTGCCCGACAGAGTTTACTAATGGTGCCCTATGCTATCTCTAGTCAAGGGACTCGACAGGTTCAAGATGTCATGACAAACCTATTGGTGTTAGTAAGTGCAGGGATCCTATAGGTTCAGATAACATGATATGTTACGGCAATACCTTTTAGCGGCAACACTAACATCTAACCTCTCGATCGAGCACTACTTCTTTTAGTCGATTGAAATCCTAGCTTTATGTCTAAGGTTGGATTAGGCCAAGTTACTATCTAGAACCCCTTGCTTATGTGGATTCTCACTAGTTTCTCTCGAACACTAAGGACATGTTACTTAGTCATTCTCTCGAACACTAAGCCATCTCTTAAGGAATAACTACTCTCATAGCTCCTACAATCTTAAGGCATTAAACATCATAAACAAAACCAACAACAACATACAAAAACAACCATCAATTAAAGTAAAACTTAAATATCCATAAAGAACTCCCACCAAATAAGACTAGTTCATGATGGGGTTCGAATGTTCCAAGCAACAAGGTTATAAATTAATTCGTTCCATACAACCCAAATAAGATAAAAGAGAGCAAACAACAAAGGAAATGAGGAAAAACCTTCAACGTGCACTGCCGGAGCTCCCCTCGACCACCACGAACTGCCCCAGCTCGCTAGCTCCTCTCGGACGCCTAGTTCGCCACTCTCTCTAGCTTTTTAATTGAGGAATGTCACGTCAAAGACAATTGATGGAAAAAGGAAAGACCTTTTTCTCTCTGAAAATAAGCTCAAGTTGGCGTGTGTAAGTCTCTTTCTCTTGGTGACTTCATCTCCTATTTAAAAGGGGAGAATAAACCTAGGAATTTGTGTTAAAATTTTTAAGATACTCCGATCAGGCTCCTTTCACGTGAGGGGGTGAGCAGTTGTGGCAGTGGTCCCCTCCAGGGCAGTTGGGCATAGAACAGATAAGATTAACTTGTTGTTGGGCGTGGTCCCGAAAGAATTAGATGACCCAGGTGGCAGATGTCTCCTCTCGTGTGACTGATGGTTGAGGGCACGTGAAGACAATGACAAATGGCTCTTGAAAATATCATCTTTCATCTTTTCCGCTTTCAAAACGACATCCGCTTTGGCACTTGCATTCTGCTCAACAATCTTATCATGTCACAACAATTCTCTTTTGCTTATCCTTTCTCCCAAATCCTGCACATCATTAAACAAAACACATTTCCCATAACGCAACATCGTTTACAAAATAAAATGTCGCGACAAAATATATTTCCACCTCATGCAACTATATGCTCCTAAATGCATCTATATGATCCTATATGGGATTTTAAACAATCAATAACTTAAGTGAAAATGCCCTAAATATGACCTTTTTATGGAGTTATCACATGGCCTCATGCTGGTACTGTTTCTGTTCCTCTTTGTGGTGTAAGTGTCTTGCTACTCTTTTAGTTGATTATTGTTAGTATTTATAAGATGTCATTGGTAGATAATCGTTCTAGTCGAACCGAATCTCCTTTAATCCTATCTGGAGTTGTATTGCTTATTGTTGAAGTAATTATTTTCGTATTGTTGTCTGGTTTTCTGTGGTTGATTGCGGACAAGCTAATCAAGTCGGAGATATACAACAATTATATCCAAGTACACATGTCATACCCCAATTTAGGGGTCAAATTATAAGTTTTCAAAACTTATAGTCACTTTTAGAATGTACATGAAATTTATAGATCCAGTCTTGAATTTACTCATTTTTGTTAGATGTTGAAAAATAAAACCCTCTCCCCCGAGTAATCTAGTTTTCTTTAGAAGCTTACCCTAATTTTCTTCCTCATCAAACCCCCTTTATCCCCTCGATTCTCTACCATTCGGCCACCGTTCGTTGCTCCGACACCACCAATAGACTCACTATCGAACGGTGAACAAAACCCGACCTCTATTCCGTCTTGAATCACCATCGTTCGTCATGAAACTAACTATGAAGTATCGTCAGAAACCCCCCCCCCGACCGTCGCTCATTTTTGATGATTCCAGCCGCCTCCGACGTTGTCTCACCTTACCGCCTACACCATTTGACTCACTGCCACTGTGCGCTCAAAACCAGACCAAAATCGTCGCGCCGTTGTTGCTCTGTTATCGTCACTGGCTGACCACCGTTGGAGAAGTTTGTAAGTTTTAAATTCTACAATCCGGTGTGTTTCGTTGAGAAATAACACTTGCACAATCCTGAGGTCCCGATCTAGGAATTTGGAAATTTTCGTCGCCGTTTGACGATCAGAGTCACCGCACGCGCCTCTCACTGTGTGTGGGCATCGTCTGCCGATCTGAGAGGGTGATGATCGGTTGAACCGGCCTGAACCAGTTGGACCAGTCTGGACCGAGCTACCTAATCGAGCCGACCGAGCCGTCTGAACTGAGCCGACCGAGTTGACCAGTGTTGACCATTGAATGTTGTTGACCGACTGTTGACTTTTTCTGGGAACACCTATCCTGACGTTTTTCGACGTCTTGAGTCCGTTTCGCCAAATTCGAACCCGGTAAGCTATTTTTAACTAATTTACCACCCGATTCGATCTGTTTTTCACAATTAAGCTATGTTTTTTTATCAAATTTTTGTTGATATGTATCTAAGGGATTATTGGACGTTGAATTCAAGTTGAGGGTGATGGAATAGAGATTAATTGTTCGGTCGATATGGCACAAAAATCGAGGTAATACATTACTACATTTTCATGCTTTATAAAACATGTTGGTATTGATAAATGCATGAATGAAAATGTTTGGTCTCATCTGGGTAGTTAATTAATTCCTACACTTGATCCGAATGCGATAAAAAGTCGATAACTGAATAAAATTTTGATGGCTTGTACAAGAAATTAGAAGTTTGATAAGAAATAATTTCAAGTTCATAGATTATTCGGAAAAGCAATTAACCCTATGATCTCTAAATTCTATTTATCCTTGTTAAGAGTCTTAATACCGAAATTACCTAGTTAAGAAATTACGAAAATACCCTTGAGAGATAAGAATAATCTGAGTTGACCCTGAATGAGAAAGTACCATGAGAATTCATACTTAACCCGATAAATTATTGATTTAATTGTTAAGATCCTACTTTGGTATAAAAAATTCTTGATAATCCATTCGTAGCATTTGAGAAGGCAATTGACCCGAAAATCTTCGAGTTATGAGTAAATACCTGAAGAATAATTTATCGAGGGTGCTCTTTTGTTATAATTTTTCGAAAGGACTGAAATAGATGATAAGTTTGAAATATATAATAAGATCGGACGGAAGGAAAGGATTGAAATATCCTAGATCTATAAAATGACTAAAATACCCCTGAAATGCAAATGACCCAAGAATATCACCAAGCATAGGAAAGATTAAATACCCTGGAAGGGCAATGAATTGACTAGTCGATAAGTATTAGTTCTGGAAATTGTTCAGCTCGAGTTGTTCAATAATCCGATCGATCGACATAGATGGTAAATGTCCTGAATCTTCGTTCTCCCTTATCAGTTCAAATCACTCTGGTCATATCTGAAAACACAAGTAACTCAGATGCAAAGGATTTCTGAATACCCTTCTGATTACTTAGTGCCTCCGATAAACGTCCGAATACTATATGATCCTGATAAATCACATTCTGAATAATTGATGATTCCATCAGCTAATGAACTTTTCCGATAGTGATTATAACTTCCGACATTCTATTGGTATATTGGAGACCCATGTTTCTCTGCCCGGTAAGATTATTCAGTATCTCTGAACCATATCTGGAACCTCTAGTGTGTTCCCTGATCACATGAATATTTTCTCTTATTTATGTTCTGATCTCCGCTTTGATTTCTGATATCTCTGTTTACTGAATGAAAATGTTTTATTTGGGATACTTTGGGATTTGGTATCAAGACTCTGGCAAGTTCAGTCGCTGCGGTTAATTTCTTTTATCGATTCTGCACCGACTGGTAATTCCTTACGGACCTAAGGTGACCCTTGGGTAGGATCTGCTACCCCAAGATCTTTCTTGGGTAGGCCTCCGTGGCCCCGAGAATTTTCTTGGGTAGGCTCTCAGGCCCCAAGGTGCCCCCTTAGGTTATGCAGTTATGGGGAGCTGCATATGGCGTTCGGTTGGGGGGACTATTATGGTTTTGAAAACATGTTTTAAATGGTTTTGTGGGAACACACTAGACACTCTATCCTGATCTCTTGAACCCAGTCATCCGAAATATTTCCCTCTGAACAGAAAACTTAATGTCTGTTACTACCTAAAATATCAGTGGGACCTCAGCTCAGCCTAAAAATCTATAGATGTCTGAACCAATAAGGAAACATATGCTTATCTGTTATCTACATGTTCTTTAGCATCATCTGGCATTTCTGTATTACTGAGCTTTCCAAAGCTCACTCTGTTACTCACCATTTCAGGTTAAAAATATTGCATCAACGCAACTATCGACTTCAGTAGGGGAGTTCCACTGGCTTTGCTTGCGGAGTACGGTGCATGAGATTAGGGGGCATGTAGGTTGTATTTTGTTTTTATATATGAGTCTGGAAATTATTTTTATTTCTGAATATTGACAAATTTTATTGACACATCTTCTCCCCGAGGCTTTTTAACCTGTACACTCATCTTTCTTCATGATTTTGATGAACAATGCAGCTTTTCAATATAATTTGAATACATTGTTAGTTTTATAAATTTCATGTATGTGATTTGCCGTTTTGCAGGCTCATTTGGCACCGAGTGGTTATCTAAAATTGCCGAACGTGAGTAGCATACAGCGATTTATCGGCTTATTTTGCATGATCTCTTGTTATTAACCGGTTGAAGTGTTTTACAAATTGTTTCAAGTGATTAAGACTTGTATAAGTTTCAAAATAACTTCTTAATTTCCAGGATATACTTCATTATTTGGAAAAATGTCAGTTTCTTCCGAAGCTTAACAACGAACTTCCGGACGAAAGAAATTCTACTTATAAGGAAAGGTTCACTCGCTTGCAAAACTTGGTACTTATCATGGTAAGCTGGAAAATATGCATTTAAGCTTTTCAAACCCATATTGGACCATTGGCTTCTTCGGTTCATTTATCTTCTAATCCGGCTCATCTTCGACTCAAACAGTTTGAGTATGACACTGTTTTTATACCAAAGGAAACCTCTTGGTTCGGATTTTATCCAGATGGACCCTTCAAGCCGGTCATTCGGCCTTTAGATGTACGGTATTTTTCCATGCAGAAACTGATTTATGTGTTGTTGATGTATGAACTTGAATTACGACCTGATATGTATCTAGGCTAGCAACAGATTGTGGCCAGATCAATGTTTTACAATCTTTTCATGCAGAAGACAACGCTTTACACCGAGGACTGGATCGGTTTAAAAACCTTAGACGACGCCGGAAAGGTCCACTACATTAATGTCTCGGGAGGTCATCTCGGAATCTCCAACGATGACATGAAAAAGCATGTTGTACCTTTCTTGAAGGATCAAGCTTCAATGGCGGATAGCATTCGGAGTAGTTATGTCGAAGTTCATGGACCTCATCGTAAGGTACAGTTCTGAAACCTTTGTTCAGAAAATATTATTAAATGCATTTTAACGAACTGGACCACTCCCAAATTAGTGAGGAGAGTGGTAAGGCAATGAGTGTCTAAGTAGGCTAAGTGATGGTCGATTAGTGAGGTTCGGTTTCATGGTGAGGGTGACATTAGTAAAGATGAGAAACTTTATTTGTTTATTCTAAATCCTACGTGACATGAATATTAATGAAATAATCCATGTCATAGTAAAATATTAATAAAATAATCAATGTCAACATATCTTTTACGATTTAATGATCAAGTGATCAGGACACAGCAATTCAAAAGTTTAATGATTAAATAAAATAAATTAAAATTTAGTGATCAAAATAGGAATAAGATAAAGTTCAATGATATATTTTAGAATTTACCCATATTTTATTAATCGATTCTTATTTGTTTTATCTAAAAATTATATAAAACACACTATTATAGTAATATTGTAATATTATAAAATAAGATTACTATTAGCAAAAATGAGCTAAAGCAAATGTATATATGCCAAAGACGCATATAAATTCAATAATTATTACTATCTCAAAGTCATCACCCTCGTCTCTTTGGAACCAACAAATTTTTCTTTGCTATGCAAATACCGGTGACGGAGTTGCAGAAGCCATGTTTTTGGCTCCACTCGATTGCAAGGCATCTTGTTTCGTTGGCGTTAAGTTCTATATATACTCATCGCATTTCTTGTTTTGTCAAAAATCGCTCTCTCGCTCTCAATCCTCTAGCTTCCTTCTTCTCGTGGTTTCATGTCATCCTGCTAGGTACTAGTCTTTTTTTTTTCCTTTTCAAAAAGCGGGTTTATGTTTTCGAAGTGAAATGATCATATGGACTTATGGAGTGTTGTTTTGTTTGCAGATAATCTATATTAGATTTTGAGAGTTGGAAGCTGAGAAAACAGAAAGTGCAATGGAGACGGACAAAACAGCCGTTGCTCTTGATGCCATTAACAAGGAGATTGTTGATCTGGTACATGTTCTTTTCTTTTTTTCCCCCTCTGGTTTTAATATGATCATCTGATGCTAAAATCTTCGTATATACGAACGTAAATTTATAGAGTAAAACAGTTAACCATTGGTGTTTGATTGATGCATGACAAATGTTAGAAGAAATGTAACACTGAAATCGTTTGAATTTCTTGTACTAGTTCATATATATATAATGCATTTAGATTATAAACTTGTCCTTTGATGTTATTCATTCAGGAAAACATCCCAGTTGAAGAGGTTTTTGAAAAGCTGAAATGCACAAAAGAAGGTTTAACCTCTGAAGAAGTGCAGAGGAGGCTTGAGCTTTTTGGTTACAATAAACTTGAAGAGAAAAAAGTAACTTAAATTTTCAAAAATCTTGCCCTAATTATGCAATCAAACTGAGTTTTGTTCTGCATTTTCAGGAAAATAAAATACTCAAATTCTTGGGATTTATGTGGAACCCTCTATCATGGGTTATGGAAGCAGCCGCTCTTATGGCCATCGGTCTTGCACATGGAGGGGTAAGTTGATATGTTGTGAAAAGAGTGAAAATCTAATCACACCTTTGATTTCGGAATCGGTTTCTAAAACCTTCTTTCGTTGCAGGGAAAGTCTACAGATTACCATGATTTGCTTGGTATTCTAGGACTGCTTGTTATCAACTCGACAATCAGTTTTATTGAGGAAAACAATGCTGGAAATGCTGCTGCTGCACTTATGGCTCGATTGGCCCCGAAAGCAAAGATTTTACGTGATGGGAAATGGAGCGAAGAAGATGCGTCGGTGTTGGTTCCTGGAGATATTATCAGCATCAAACTTGGTGATATTATTCCTGCCGATGCTCGTTTACTCCAGGGAGATCCTCTGAAAATCGATCAGGTTCCAAGCTTTGCTTTCATTTCTTGCCTTTTTAAAGCATTATTAGATGCTCATACAACTTTACATAGTTTGAATCAGTGATGTACTTAATATCAAAAGTGCAAAGGAATTCTATAGAAGAACTCATTGTAGGAGTGAGTTTAGTAATTTGGGACTCTAATCTATGGTTTAAGTAATGTGTTTTTTTTTAATCGTTGTTTTCAGTCAGCTCTTACAGGAGAGTCACTCCCGGTGACCAAAAATCCCGGTGACGGAGTTTACTCGGGTTCAACTTGCAAACAAGGTGAAATCGAAGCAGTGGTTATCGCAACTGGTGTGCATACTTTCTTTGGGAAGGCAGCTCATCTTGTGGAAAACACAACACATGTTGGGCATTTTCAAAAGGTTCATCTTGCAGAACTCTTAGTATCCAAATAAAATAGTTTCTAATAGATGCCGAGGAAGATCAAATTGTGTTAAATCTAATAATCTTTATTGTGAAGTAACCTGCATGAGAGACCCACTGATCATGCGATAACGAGGCACTGACTGAGAGTTAATTTCAGGTCTTAACTTCAATCGGTAACTTCTGCATATGCTCCATTGCCGTTGGGATGCTAATTGAACTCATTGTTATATACGGAGCTCAACGTAGGGCTTATCGAACCGGTATCGATAACTTGCTGGTTATACTTATCGGTGGTATCCCAATTGCTATGCCGACTGTGCTTTCTGTTACTATGGCGATCGGCTCTCATCGCTTATCACAGCAGGGTGCCATAACAAAGAGAATGACAGCCATTGAGGAAATGGCAGGGATGGATGTGCTTTGTAGTGATAAAACAGGCACATTGACACTTAACAAGCTTACAGTGGACAAAAGTTTGATAGAGGTGAGAGTTTTGATGGCTTTATTTTATTCTTCAAAGAACTGTCTCTTTGAGATCTATAATTTTTCATCTGCAATGTTGAGACCTAAAATGTAACTATTTTCATCATAGGTTTTTGTCAACAACGTCGATAAGGATATGGTTGTTTTGATGGCGGCAAGAGCTTCGAGATTGGAGAATCAAGATGCTATAGATACAGCAATTGTTGCAATGTTGGCTGATCCTCAAGAGGTAAAACATCTTATTTAATGAAGAATACTCTCTACTCGAATTCTTCCTTTATATAATGGTTATGGGAGTTTTATGATTACACTCTCAGTCTCCATACAATATGTTATATTCTCCATACGTGCGTATCTCGAATTAAATTGATTTTATTCTGTTGACGATCAAAAGGCACGAGCCGGAATCACAGAGGTTCACTTCCTTCCCTTTAATCCAACCGACAAGAGAACAGCCCTTACATACATAGATGGAGCTGGTAAGATGCATAGAGTCAGCAAAGGTGCACCAGAGCAGGTATACATCATGCCAATAATAAGACAAGTTTCTCTTTTCTGACGTAGCATCATTTAAGATTGTGTGAAACTCGTAAGCTATTGGTTCCTTTATATGCAACTTGCAGATACTCAATCTGGCCTGGAATAAATCAGATATTGCAAACAAAGTTCACTCCATAATTGATAAATATATGCTGAACGTGGACTTCGATCCCTTGGAGTTGCTCGACAAGTATATATCACTCTTAATGTCCTTGAATATCATCACTCATTCATTGTGCTAATGGGGAAAATGCAATTTTTTTTCTGTAGGAAGTTCCTGTTGGTACTAAAGATAGTCCTGGAGGACCATGGGAATTTGTGGGTCTTCTGCCTCTTTTTGATCCGCCCCGCCATGACAGTGCCGAGACCATTCGAAGAGCCCTGGATCTCGGTGTCAGTGTTAAGATGATAACAGGTATCCAATATGTCTGCTTAAGATTTTTTCTTTGGGGTCAAATGTCAAAATCGGAATCATAATGTTGGATATTGGGGATCTTGTTCCAGGTGACCAACTTGCAATCGGTAAGGAGACAGGAAGAAGGCTTGGAATGGGCACAAACATGTATCCTTCATCATCTCTGCTTGGTGACCATAAGAAAGAAGAACTCGGAGCTTTTTCAATTGATGAACTTATTGAGAATGCTGATGGATTTGCTGGTGTTTTTCCTGGTAAATATATTTGCTATTACATCTGAGTCTAACAATTATGCTCTGTATAAATGTATTTGATTATATATTTAATGTAGAGCATAAGTACGAGATTGTGAAAAGATTACAAGCTAAGAAGCACATAGTTGGAATGACGGGAGACGGTGTCAACGATGCCCCTGCATTGAAGATAGCAGACATAGGGATTGCAGTTGCAGATTCAACCGATGCCGCTCGAAGTGCGTCGGATATTGTTTTGACAGAACCTGGTCTGAGTGTGATCATTAGTGCTGTTTTAACAAGCCGTGCAATCTTTCAAAGAATGAAGAACTACACGGTAAAGAAAAGAGAATTTCATTTTACGTGCAAAGGAAGTGAAATTAACATCATTACTATCAAAAGTTTCTCACTTTGTATTCTTCCGTTTTCTTCCAGATATATGCAGTATCTATCACAATACGTATAGTGGTGAGTTTTCAATACCCTTTTTGCCATTTTCCCTTTTGATCCGGAAAAGAAAACACCGATGTTAAATTTTATTGGTTTTCTTACAGTTGGGGTTCATGCTGCTCACTACAATCTGGAGGTTGAATTTCCCTCCTTTCATGGTCCTAATCATTGCCATTCTTAACGACGGTAAGTGAATAATCTTCTTGTTGGATTCTTCTTTATTATTTTCGCCATTTACGTTAGATGATTTCGCTCTTTCCAGGTACCATCATGACGATATCGAAAGACAGGGTCAAGCCATCACCATCTCCTGACTCATGGAAGCTCAAAGAAATCTTTGCCACCGGCATTGTCTTAGGCAGCTACCTGGCCTTAATGACTGTCATATTCTTTTGGGCAGCCTATGAAACCGATTTCTTTCCAGTAAATGCAAACTATTCATTTGATCTCTAGCTATCATAATATTCATTTTTTTTTCATGTTTGAAACTCTATTCTCTCCTATCGTACCACAGGATAAATTCAGTGTAAGAAGCTTGTGCAAAAAGAACTTTGATCTTACACAAAAGAGTGAAAGATTGAGGTTGAATGATCTGTTATCATCTGCAGTCTACCTCCAAGTTAGCACCATCAGCCAGGCTCTCATATTCGTGACTCGTTCACAAGGATGGTCATTCACCGAACGACCCGGTCTTCTTCTCGTCATTGCTTTCATCATTGCTCAACTCGTAAGCCAACTCAAAACCCCGGACTGTTTTCGATTTTACAATTCGGTTCGGTTCACAAACCAGTAAAGCTTTCATCTATATACGCAGGTAGCAACTGTTATTTCAGCTGAAGCAACATGGAAACTAGCTGGAATCAGAGCTATTGGGTGGGGATGGTGTGGTGTTATTTGGATTTTCAACATTTTAACTTATTTACTGCTCGATCCTATCAAGTTTGGCGTACGATATGCACTCAGTGGAAGAGCCTGGGATCTTGTGCTTAACCAAAGAGTAAACATAAAACAGTTTTATTCACTACATTCATTTGTTTCCATTGAAGCTGACGTGTGATCTAAATATGGGGTTTGGCTATTTATTCTCAGACCGCATTCAATACGCAAAATGACTTCGGTAAAGAGGCTCGTGAGGCTAAATGGGCTGCTGAACAGAGAACACGTCATGGCCTACAGACTACCTCGGACGCTAAAATTTTCTCCGATAAGCACACGTTTAGGGAGATCAATGTCATGGCAGAAGAAGCAAGAAGGCGTGCAGAGATTGCCAGGTATCCGACTGCACCTGATATATGTGTATTCATGCTCGAGTTCGAATAACATAACAAAGAATTATGCGATATATGAAACTAGTTCTATTTGTTTTTATGTGATGAGCAGACTGAGGGAAATTCATACACTGAAAGGCAAAGTGGAGTCGTTTGCCAAGTTGAGGGGGTTGGATATCGACGTGAACCCACATTACACTGTGTGATATGGGAAAAGGGTAGTCTTCTTCAAAGTCTAGACGCCACCTCCAATTCCGTTTGCTCAGTTTCTTTCTTTTTTTGGTCTTTTCTGTTTCTTGAAATTGCTGTATTCAGATATTATTTGCTCATAAAACGCATTTCAAGCAGTAATTTTCTGCCAATTGGTTGCCGGTCATTCTCCGTGTACTGTCAATAAGAGCTTTCAATACTAATATTATCATTTACACGCTATAAAACATGCGTTTGCCTTATTATTTTACTGTTGCTTCAATGCAAAACTTTCTGTCCCAAAATTAGGTGTAAATCAACATGTCCGTACACGAATATGGTTGTATTCGTTTGTTTATTTTTTAATATATTTTTGTTCATTTGTTTATTTTTGAATGTGTTTGTGTTAGGCTTGTTTAGCGTTTACGAACATATTCGTTTACCATTTACCAGCATGTTCATTTAGTATTCGAGAAAATATTCGTCCGTATTTTCAAAAATGGTGAAATTATGTCAGGCTTCTCATTTTGATTCCAAAGTTTATTTTGTGTTCAATTTAGTCTATATTTTCTTCAAAATTTAAAATGGCAAAAAACAAAAGGAAAATGAGAATCAAATAAATGAGAATATATAAATAACATGGATTATTTATGTAATTATACCATCCAAGTAAGCTTGTTAACAGGCCATGTGTGTTTTCTATCACGCCTGTTAACGGCGAGTGACCAATTTGTAACAAACGATAACGTTAGTGACCGATTTATAACTTTTGAAGCATCAGTGGCGAAAACAAAAACTTACACAAACATTAATGACCATTGGAGTAGTTTACCCTTTTTGTTGTCAATGTTGGCAGTCTTTATACTTGTAAGATTGAATTCATTATGAAAGTACAGTTTTTTGGAAAAAGTAATACAGTTTAGACTCTGACTCAATAATAAAACATAAAAACGTTGGCTAAAATCTCAGAAAAGCTACAGTGAAACCGGTAGAGACCAAAAGGCACACAAACAGTGAAAGACAAACAATGAATCTAAATTCTAAATGATTTTACATTTTATACCAAACAAATTGATCTTGAACTCCACTTTACCTGTGCAAAAGCTTCGGTGATCCATGCAAATTCTAAAGAGAAACAATAGAGTTGTTTGAATTGAGTTACCAAATAAAACCCCTTCTTTTTTATCTCTACCCCTAAAGTTGTGACCTTTAAGCTCTCCGGTCTCCTCTTCTTCTTGGGTAAATTCAAAAGCTTTAACCTCCTCCTTTTTTCCCTTGAGAATCATTTATACTTAGTTTTATTGTTTGCAATTTGATTTACTTGTGTGTATTGCTGCCTTTCAACGATTATTTGGGAACTTATTTTTTTTCCCAAGTTGGAAAATTCCAAACACTCAAGCTATGACCTTTGATTCCTTATTGGTACGGTTCATCATGAGTAACCGTCGCACACCGAAATACATCATTAATCCTATGTCAGTTGAACTAAACAATGTTGATTTTTGAATGCTAGTAAACGATTTGCCAACTGGTTTTATATCAGAATAAATAGCACGACAATTCGGCAACTTCATCGGCCGATTCCTTGACTATGATTCTACAGCAACTTCGTTGGGATATAGGGGCTGCATCAGAATTCGAGTGAGTATTGATGTCCGAAAGCATCTGAAGCGAAAAAAGAAACTCATGTTGCCAAACAAAGCAGAATCCTATGCTACTTTTAAGTATGAAAAATCAAAGTTATTATGTTTCCTCTGTGGAAAACTTGGGCATGGAGAAAATTTTTGCCCAGTATTATTATGGAACGTTTCTCTTCGAGCACCTCCAAGGAAAAGAGGAGTGGTGACCAGCCCTTGGTTAAGGGGAAAAAATACGAGCACTACCAACTTAGGCACCAGTGAATCGATAGCAGATACACAAGTCATGACAACTAAAGCTTGGGTTGAACATGCTTTTGCACTACAAACTTCTGGTTCAGCACAAGGAGTTATCGATGCAACTATAACATCAGTGGAGATAAAGTTGAGAATGCAAAGCGACCAAGGAACGACCAGTTAACCTTGGTTGAATCTAATGGAACTTTAACTGGGGCTCTAAAGATATCGGCAGGCCTGAAAACCCAGGTCAGCCGGACGCAATGAAACTTTTAAGCTGGAACATCCGGGGTTAGGGATACCCCGAACAGTTCGTCGTCTCAGGCACATGATGATCAGAGAAATAAACCCAACTGTAGGCCTCTTCAGAGGCGGGGCTATAGGGAGCACAAGTTGAGCGACGGAACAGGGCCTCGGAATAGCAAGGGCCCCAAAAAAATTAGATTTATTACAATAAAAATCTCATCTTTTTTGGGTCTAACTCCACTTTACGAGAAATGAGCTCATCTTCATGATCTCTCTATCCCACACCGTTAGGATTTGAGTTAGTAATATCACCAATCTTCATATATATACTGCATTTAAGCTTTGCAATTTTTACTAAGGAAATTTGTAAGGGCCCCGGAATAGCAAGGGCCTCCTTTTAAGAATTTGCACAGGACCTCTAACGTCCTAGCCCCGGCCCTGGGCTTCTTTATGGAGACAAAGCTACAAAAATCTAGAATGGAGAACATTTGCAAGTCATGTGGTTTCTTGGATGGCATTGAGGTATATGCAACTGGTACCCGTGGAGGCCTATGCCTAGATTGGCGAGCAGGTTATACTGTTTCACTACGATCAGTATCGAACTACCATATAGATGTGTTAATCTCAAACACAGATAAAGGAACTACGTGGAGATGCATTGGATTTCATGGATCCCCGGAAGAAAATTGTAGATCGGAATCTTGGAATCTCTTACGAAGTCTTAACAATTCTCTGAATTTACCTGGGTTGGTCATCGGTGACTTTTATGAAATAATGTTCTTTGAAAAAGAAGGTGGTCTCCTCCGAGGGGAAATACAGATGAATGTTTCTTGAGAAACCGTTGAAGAATGTAGATTAGTATATATCAGATATTCAGGGTCTTGGTTTACTTGGGAGCGCGGAAACAAGCAAAAATAACATACGAGAATGTCTCGATCGTGGAATTGCTAACACCTTATGGAAAATGTCATTTCCAAACTACTTATTAAGACACATTATGCACAATTTCTCCGATCATTGTCCGTTACTCCGAGATAAAATGGGTCCAAATAATAGAATACGACAATGGCACTTTAAATTTGAAGCAGCTTGGTTACTAGAAGACTCGTGTGAGGAAGAGGCGAAAAGAATTTGGAGCACTACCGAAAGGTTGGTACTTAACAAGTTAAACAGTGTCAGCAGAGACTTAGATCAATGGTTCAAGACTATTTGCCAGCAAAAAAGATTAACAGCTACAGAATTAGAACGCCGACTAGCAGAGCAAATGGAACAAACTCCAACGGATGACGTACTTGGCAAAATTGTCGAGACAAAGCTTCAATTAAATTTGGAAGCGGACAAACAGGAACTATACTGGGAACAACTTTGATGCTGACGATGGGAGACAAATAGATGATGAGTGGGGAATGGAAAATCTTGCACGACACTATTTCGAGACTTTATTTGCGTCAACAACAACTGAGCTAAACAATGAAGTACTGGAGGGGGTCAACAAATGCATCTCGCGAAAGGATAACGCAAATCTAGTCGGACCATTCTCAGTAGAGGAAGTCTGGAAGGCAGTTAAGTCCATTAGCCCATTAAAAGCATCAGGGGAAGATGGATTAGGTGCGATATTCTATCAGCGGTTCTGGCACATAATTGGCCCTGAAGTAGCAGAGTATTGTATAGGGTCACTCACCAGAAAGTATGACCTGAGAGAAATTAACCATATTCACATAGTGCTCATCCCAAAAGTAACTGAACCGAAGAAATTGAACCAGTTCCGTCCTATTAGTTTATGTAATGTCCTCTTTATAATCGTATCAAAGATGTCAGTACACCGTATGCAAAATCACCTAAATTGTTGTATTGACGAGGCACAAAGCGCTTTTATACTCGGGAGATTAATATCAGATAATATAATCGTTGCGTATGAACTTCTCAACTCTTTCCAAAAGAGGCAAGTGGGTAGAAAGGTTTATTTTGCGCTAAAACTCGACATGAGCAAAGCATAGAGTTGAAAGGCAATTCCTTTGGGCTATACTGGAAAAGATAGGATTTTTGACAGTTTGGATTGATTTTGTAAAACGGTGTGTTAGTTCAGTCGCTTATTTGGTGATAATTAATGGAGTAGCTGGTGAGAAGTTTGCCCCTCAAAGGGGTCTACGCCAAGGTGATCCGCTCAGTCCCTATCTATTCCTCATATGCAGCGAATGACTATCAGCATTATTCCGCCGAGCTAGTACCTTGAATTCTATACAATGAGTCCGAATAAATCGGTATGCACCTTCGATATCATATTTACATTTTGCAGATGATTACGTTATTTTTGGTGAGGCATCTCCTCAAGTGGCAATGCAAATTAAAACCATTCTACGCCTATATGGAGAAAGTTTGGGGCAATAAAAAAACTTTGATAAATCAAGTGTCTTTTTCAGTACAAACGACATTGACAGTAACAGAGATGCTGTTCGACGGTTCTAGAGGTTGAAAACACGAGTTGTCCGGAAAATATCTTGGGCTGCCAACTATAGTGGGGTGAAATAAATCTAGAGCTTTTGCAAGTTTACTTGAAAAATACAACAGTCGGATCATCAACTGGTGCGTTCGAGTGCTCTCATAATGGGGAAAGGAAGTATTCATAAAATCTATCCTTCAGGCTATTACTCTTTATGCTATGAACGTGTTTTTGTTCCCAAAAAATTTATGCTCGAAGTTTGAAAGTTCAATGGTAAAATTTTGGTGGCAAAAATCTGTGAACAAACGTGGTATTCACTGGTGTTCGTGGGAGGCATTAAACTAGTTGAAGGAAGATGGGGGACCTGGATTTAGAGATATGGCAAAATTCAACACTGCTTTATTGGTTAAACAGGGTTGGCGCTTACTACAGAACCCAACGTCTTTAGTTGGACGAATTTTACGTGCTAAGCATTTCCCAAACAAAGACTTTATGGACTCGAGTTTGGGTGTTGCACCATCCTACATCTGGAGGAGTATATGGAGCGCACGAAGGCTGCTAGAGATGGGGTTTTGCTGGAAGGTAGGAACATGGACCTCTATCTCCATTTGGAACGACTTTTGGTTACCTAGTTCTCATAATTGCGTTGTTTCTAATCAAGTTGACACAGTGGAGAAGGTGGCAGATTTGATAGATAGCGAATCAAAGACCTGGAAAGCTGAGCTAGTAAAAAATATTTTCGTCGAAGAAGAGGCAAACAGGATTCTGGTTATTCCAATCCCAAAATTTGACCAACAAGACTGTAAGGTTTGGAGTGGAGAACGATCAGGGATATACAGCGTACACAGTGAATACAGGTTACTATTAAATCAAAATCAAATCCAAAATTCAACCAAAGCCCTGTTTAATTACATTTTCGCTAGTGCTTGTCAAAGGAAAATCAAGTTACAAGTTTGGAGAACAGCAACAATTTTATCCCAACAATAGAGAACCTGCACTATAGACGCATAACTTAAGACCCCAGCTGCCCGAAATGTACTCATGTGCCGGAGTCCGGCCTACACATTATACGGGACTGCCACCTAGCTCGTCTGCTATGGCCTATGCTACATTACTAGTGGCCAATTCAACTAAATGCAGAAAACGTACTCGACTGGCTAAACTGGTTATTCAAGAACCATACATCCACAAAACATGCAGAAATACTTTGTATAATTTGGGCATTATGGTATGCTTGAAATAAAGCACTTCATGAAGGAAAATTTGTTTGAGTTGAAGAATTAGTTACCCTGATCATATCACAGTGTCGAGACTTCCTCCTAGCAAACTCAGAATCGCATAGTCCTCCCAAGGCCCCATCCATAAACTGGGAACCCCTTCAGATCTGGCTTCTAAAATAAACTTTGACATTCGCTTCTTGCAAAACCATAAATATTCTTGGTCAGGGGTGGTGATTCGTAACTCAGAAGGTAATATACTAGGTGCATGCAGGAGAAAAGCGGAAAGGATTACCTCAGTATTTATGGCGGAGATGAGGGCAGCATTACATGCAATCATCTTTGCAGCAGATATGGGTTTCCAATAAATTATAGTTGAAGGAGATTCAAGATCTGTAATTGAAAAGCTTCTCTCCCTTAAACCAAATATATCGAAGATCAGTGCTCTGACTTGGGAAATTAGGAAAAAGTCAGAATCTTTTTCAGTGTGTTCATTCAAATTTACCCGGAGAGCAGGTAATAAAGCAGTCCGCTTATTTGCAGCAGCGACGGAATTTGATTCAGCGGATCGGTTTTGGGTGGAAGAAGTGCCAACAACTGCTGAAGATCAGGTAGAGGAGGACAAGTGAAACCTCGATCCACCATATAGGTTGCGACTATAGACTGTACATAGAGTATCGATATGGGAGAGGTGGTGTTAGCTTCTCTGCGATGGGCGTTTTATCATTTAATTTTGAGAGTACATAAAAGGTTGGAGCCAGCCGTATTTCATTTCTTAGGTTGCAAATGCATTTCTTTAGAGAAAATAATCTTAGTGATAAAAAATACTTTATAATATATAATTTTAATCAATTTTTTTTTATTTATCAAAATGTCTAATTAAATCGTAATGCGATCGATAATTCGCAACGCGATCTCCGGTATCGCAAATCAGTTTTCAGATTCGCAACGCGAATTTTGACTATCGCATTACGATTTACATATTCGCATTGCGATAGTCTAAGTTCGAGTTGCGATTTTCCAAATCAATTTCCAGATTCGTAACGCGAACTTCGACTATCGTATTGCGATTTACATATTCGCATTGCGATAGTCGAAGTTCGCGTTGCGATAGTCAAAGTTCGCGTTGCGATTTTCCAAATTCGTTGTGATAGTCCAAGTTCGCGTTGCGATTTATTCTAAATTTGTTGCGATAGTCCAAGTTCGCGTTGCGATTTATTACAAATTCGTTGTGATAGTCCAAATTTGTTGCTATAGTCGAAGTTCGCTTTGCGATTTATTCCAAATTCGTTGCGATAGTCCAAAATCGCATCGACTGGTGATATTGCATTTGTTTCTTAAGAATTTTCTCTAAAAAGATAGTATTCGCGCGGACGTGTCGAAGACACGTATTACCACGACCACGGCGGCGGCGCGCGCGAGAGTCTCCCTTGTTCTCTATCACTCAACAAGGAAGTGGGAAAGCCAAGCCTTAAATATCATTCTCAATAGTGTTTCCAATACTATGTGGGATTGAGCATTACCAACACTTGTTTCAAATACTATGTGATTATTCAGGAAACAATTAACAATCATGCACCTTAAAACAACTGAATCAGCAACCAATTGCATTAGTATTATACGATTAAATATGTCATAATTAAAAGTCAAGCTAACTGCCGATGATTCTATTCATTACCAAAAAATCGTGTTACTTACATGTGGTTATCTAATACCATCCCCGCTAAACTCTTCCCAATATCATATAATTTTTTTCACAACTGCATATTAGTTTATTTAGTTGTTTAAGTATTTATTGATAATTTTTTTATTTATATGTAATTGGAGCTCCTGTTTTGGTCAATGTTACATGCTTATAGATTCATCCTATACAAAGACACAATATTCGACTTCTCTCATTAGAAATAATTTTGGAAGTGATTTTATGCATTCACCACCAATGATGGTAGAATCTGATGATTTAGGCAATTTGAAATCATTGTTTACATACGAAGAATTAATCGAGGCTATGAATATTTATTTAACCATAATCTTTTGGGTGAATGTGAATTTGAGGTTGTTTACAAGATGAAGAGGGGTGGTTGTAAAGCAGCTAAAAATCGGTGGGGACTAGGTGAATGATAATTTAAACCTGAGGTTGAAGAATATGATCTTTCGGCGATGAATAAGATTGTAAACGGTTGATTTTGAAGATTGTTGCTGGGATAAATATCCAAATTTATATAATTAAGTGTTCCAATCATAAAAAAATAAAATTCTTGAAATAATTATAATTTTTAATAAAAAAAATATAATTTAATTATATTCATATTAACATTTAAACTAAATAATAATAAAAGATTAATTATGGATAGATCATTATAGTCGTTTATATTTATGTAATAAGAATAATTTAGTTAGTGATGTGTATCGATGTGTTAAGTTAATAAAGTGTTTCGGTGCACGACGTAGATTCTAGAATTTTCCCAGTCCATCATGACTAGTGTTATTGGTTTAATGCAGAGAATGAGGAGATTGAGAAATAGGTTGAAGAACCAAGGTTACATTTTAAGGGGATCATGCGGCTGTTTCCGTGTACTTATCATCCAATAGGATGCGTTTAATTTACGAGATGCTTTCGGTTGCGGTAGACGGTAATTATTCTATATGTTCAGAAAATTATGAGCGAAAAATTAATTAAAACGATATAAATATAAAAAAATTATAAGAAATTATATCTAATATGATTCAATTTTCTTTACTTCTATAAACGAGAAGAATAGTAATTTATATAAATATATAAATCACTAAAACTACAAATATATAATATATCATGTATCCTAATCTTAATATATATCTTTAACTCTTAACAAAGCTCTTTTCTCATTCGAATTGAACTCTTAACAAGATTGGGTTTATGGATAAGATATGTAAACATTTCGAAAGTTGGCAAGTAAAAATATGAAATTAAAAGGATTAAATTCAATAAAAATACATATCACAGGGACATATTACGATATTTGACCAAAAACATTAACAAAAAGGGAAGTAAATACAGTAGTAATGATATGTTGATCCCGATAAGATAGGGGTGGAATTAAATTCACAAGCTACAACTAGCTAAAGTAATCGATATGATCAACAGGCAATCTGAACGTGTGACAAATAAAAGCGTCTCATCGGATTCACGAGTCCGTGTTTCTCGCTTCATTTTCACCAATCAGAAGCCTCCAAGCTCCAAGCTTTCAACCAACAACTCCCTTCGAAAGCTCCTGCAACCGAAACCCAGAAATCACAATAAAGAAATAGAAACATTATCTCAGAATTCATGGCTTTTCCCTCTAAATTCCTTGCCTTTATCTCCTTTCTTGTATTTATTACGATCACCCCATTTTCTCATTCGATCCCCTTCATTGTTATCCATGGTAATTGTTGTCTTCTTCATTTCCCATCATGGTCTTTCTATATCAAAGCTTAAACTTTTTGGGGTTCCCCCCCTCTAATTTTGTTGTTGCAGGGATCGGAGATCAGTGTGCCAAACGTGGAGTCAAACGGTTCACTGAACTTCTCACTAACTTTTCTGGTTCTGAAGGATATTGTTTGTATGCTTCTTAACCTTTCTTTTGCTTCCCTTTCCTTCCTTTTTTACTGCATATCGACTTGATTTTCCTTTTCAATCATGCAGAGAAATTGGAGATGGGACATGGGATTCTTGGTTTATGCCTCTGGAAGAACAGGTAAAACTTCTTACAAGATGAAAAAAATTCCATTATTATTGTCTGATTTCCTTTTTTAATCAATTTCTGTTGCTTATTTGCAGACAAATGTGGTTTGTGAGAAGGTGATGTATTGTTCTGGGTAATTTGTTGGTTTTCTTTGTTGGTCTGGGTTTTGGAGTTTATCTTCCCTTTTGACAAAACTCCAGTATGTTATCAAAACATGTTAAACAAATGAAAGAACTGAGTAATGGTTACAACATAGTTGGTCTCTCCCAGGTGATTTTTTCCAATTCAATTCACTAATTGATGCACAAATACTTCATTTGTTCATTGATAGTTCCATTTAGTAGTATTGCTTTTGCTAGGATTTACATATTATTGTTTCCTCTTTCCTTAATCCACACTTTTATTTACAATCTGCAAGGATCTTTTTGTATAGTATATCATCACATTGAGTATGGGAATTGCTAATAGAAACCTAGAGATGGTCTTCGGAAACCTCCTAGCTTCTGGCAAATTGGACTCGCTGAAATCACCAGCACTCCGTTAACCGAAGTCTCCAAACATAACCTTCCGTCTATCAGAGCCTCCAACAACCCTACATCTTCCGGATACAATTTCCTAATCAACTACAGTATGTAAATAGGACTTTTATCAGGTCCACGTGATTTATAAAAACATAATCAAATGTCAGATTTATCTAGTCCGTTAGTCTACAAATAGTCATAATGGTCCTATGTCTCGCACACACATATTAAATGTCACTATAAATACCCCTTAATACAACCAAGAGGGGTTGGAACCTTTCACAACCTACACCCCACCTTCATCTTCTCCATTACGACTAACTCCCTCTTCTACGAGAACATCGGCCAATGGTTGTTCTTTCATCGACCGCAGCTCTCTGTCCAAATTAGATGAAGTGAACAATACACAATTAACAAGAAAATTTTGTTCCCATCAACACATGTCAGTGCTTATACCTCACCCATCCGGTTGATTTCATCGGTTCAACTTATCTTCAATACTTCATACGAATTCAGAGAATTTAGCAAATAAACAAAAGAAAATGCATCTAAAAGGTGCCTTGGTTGTTTTGGTTGTTTTTATATGCTAAGAGGCAACTTCCATTCATGGACTCATTCTCAAAAATTTACTTGGTTTAACAGGGTAACTTGATAGCCTGGGGCGTTATCGAGTTTTGTGATGGTGCACCACAGGTAAGAGCCGGCTGACCTAAAGCTTCTTTTTATCGGAAAGATTAACTTCTTGATCATATATTTACTGAATCTTTTCACCAACATTATTTACCTGTTTTGTGCTCTCTTCATTTACAACCTTTTTTTCCCATTATCATAATGATTTCAATAGTTATCCACATTTGGGTGATTGTCACTCTTCCCTTTTTATGTGTGTTAAATGATGGGATTTTACTATATGTTGAATGTTTTAGGAATTGTTTTTTTCATATGAACTGAATGTTCCAAAATGATTTTCTTCTTCTGCATGACGAAACATGTGAAGAATTTTATCTCTTTAGCAGGGCCTCATGCTGGTACTGCTTCTGTTCCTCTTTGTTGATAAGATGTCATGGTAGATAACCGTTCTAGTCGAACCAAATCTCCTTTAATCCTATCTGGAGCTGTATTGCTTGTTGTTGAAGTAATTATTTTCGTATTGCAGTCTGGTTTTCTGTGCCTGATTGCGGACAAGCTAATCAAGTCGGAGATATACAGCGACTATATCCAGGTACACATCTTCTCTCCGAGGCTTTTTAACCTGTACACTCATCTTTCTTCATGATTTTGATGAACAATGCAGCTTTTCAATATAATTTGAATACATTGTTAGTTTTATCAATTTCATGTATGTGATTTGCCATTTTGCAGGCTCATTTGGCACCAAGTGGTTATCTAAAATTGCCGAACGTGAGTAGCATACAGCGATTTATCGGCTTGTTTTGCATGATCTCTTGTTATTAACCGGTTGAAGTGTTTTACAAATTGTTTCAAGTGATTAAAACTTGTATAAGTTTCAAAATAACATCTTAATTTCCAGGATATACTTCATTATTTGGAAAAATGTCAATTTCTTCCGAAGCTTAACAACGAACTTCCGGACGAAAGAAATTCTACTTATAAGGAAAGGTTCACTCGCTTGCAAAACTTGGTACTTATCATGGTAAGCTGGAAAATATGCATTTAAGCTTTTCAAACCCGTATTGGACCATTGGCTTCTTCGGTTCATTTATCTTCTAATCCGGCTCATCTTCAACTCAAACAGTTTGAGCATGACACTGTTTTGATACCGAAGGAAACCTCTTGGTTCGGATTTTACCCAGATGGAGCCTTCAAGCCGGTCATTCGGCCTCAAGATGCACGGTATTTTTCCATGCAGAAATTGAATTATGTGTTGTTGATGTATGAACTTGAATTACGACCTGATATGTATCTAGGCTAGCAACAGATTGTGGCCAGATCAATGTTTTCAATCTGTTCATGCAGTTTTTAGTCAATAATACTGACCGTTACCGATGCAGACAACGCTTTACACCGAGGACTGGATCTGTTTAAAAACCTTAGACGACTCCGGAAAGGTCCACTACATTAATGTCTCGGGAGGTCATCTCGGAATCTCCAACGACGATATGAAAAAACATGTTGTACCTTTCTTGAAGGATCAAGATTCAATGGCAGATAGCGTTCGGAGTAGTTATGTCGAAGTTCATGGACCTCATCGTAAGGTCATGGTGAACCATAAGAGAAAGCAAGCAGTGCCTTTGTTGCAGGAAAAAGCTCCATCTGAACTCATACTCGATGGATCACCATCGTACCGGTGGCCCCCGTCGGTCCAAAGCTTCATCATGGAATTACTTGGATTTACTGAAGATTAAGCCATATCCTTATCTTTGATTTACAGAGTATTATTTGAATCAATTCAGTATGGTTATTAAATGATCATCTCCACGTTGGTTTGAAATTAAACTTAATAGCCTTTCCAGCTTACCCCTTGTAAGGATAAACCCGAATACTTTAGCATATCATTCGATGAAATTTGTGTTAATATATAACCCGTGTGGTGTCTGCTATATACAACTGTCTTTGTTATGAATACATACCTTCTCGAACAGCCTGTCCGCGACCACCGTAATACGGATTCATATTTGCAGAGTCAAAACGAAGAGATATGAATGTTGAGCATCTTTCTTGCACTTTACAAACAAAATTACTTTTTATTTTGGCCTTGCGTAAATGATCAAAACGTTTAATGAATTATTTATAGATCATTCACATTTGTTTATGTTTGTTTAGTAAACTACATGAGTATAAACTAAAATTTTATGTTCATTTAATAAATGAACACGAATATATTTATGTTCGATTCATTTATATTCATGAACAAACCCATTTAAAAACTCATTTATTTAGTCGTTTATTCGATTCTCCTATTCCTCTTATCTTTTTACATATTAATTGTTGGGGAAGTAGGTACTAAATTGAATATAGTATTAATTTTAGAGTTCTAATTGTGAAGTTTAAGGAATTTAAAGATTAACAACGTAATTTCATCATTTTTTCACTTAAAAATAAAAATATTGATTGTTGAACATAAAAACCAACAAATTAACATAAATATAACCTTTTTCATTTAAATTCGGTTCATTTACTATCTTAATTTGATAAAGATTATTTGTACAAAGTGAAAAATTAACTTTTTTAAGTCAAATATATATGATGGTATATTTTGTATGATAAGATCAAACTCAATACTAAATATTTTTTAGTTTTAATTATAAAAATGTGGAATGCTTTGAAAAATCCTATAATAAAGGTGTAATTTTCGTCCTCACAATAATCCCAAAACTATATACTATGTACGGTAAAGATACAAAAGAAGGAAGATGTAATTAGCATCGCTGATTAACACCAAAAAAAATTAAATTAAACTAATTAAATATGTCAAAAGGTTGGTTGGGCCGACAATACAAAACATGAAAGACCCACCAAAATCCACATTCTAACCACCATATCATTTAGCAATCCACGCATTAGTCTTTTCACGTTGCCCTTGCATGTAGGATATTATCACGATCGAGGACGAAGAGCATCGAACGGTTGATGAGCGGCAACTGCAACAGCCCGAGCCCAAGGGTTTACGGGTATGGGCCTGTAATGGGACCGTGGATCGACGGCGGTGGATGGCGGGTTGGGTGGGACCGCCACCCTCTTACATGATGTGCACATGGTGAGGGTGGTTGGTGGGGTCATTTGCATGTGGAACTGCGTGGAGGAAAGTTTCAGAGCTCTCAGCTCCTGAACTTCCTTCTGCAACCGCCGGTTCTCCTCCGTCAGATTTTCACAGCATCTCTTAAGGAACTCGCAATCAACCTCCGTTTGCTTTAGCTTCGTCCTGCATAAAAATAATCCCCAAATCCTATAATTAGTAAATACAATCCAACCCAAAGGAAATAAATGTCATTTCATTTACCAACTTCAAAACCCGCCGATATTTACGTAATTGCCCAAAAACTAGTGGAAAATTTCTCACCTTGCCCTTCTGTTTTGAAACCACACCTCGACTTGTCTGGGTCGTAATCCAAGCTGCTTAGCCAATGCTAATTTCTGCTTCTGCAGATATAAGCCATTGGTTCATCAGTATAAAAATGGTCAAATGGTTCAAGTTTGGTTACTGAGAAAATACTTATATTCTTGGCAACTAAACAGTGATTTAATATGAAGGTTTCTCTTTGAACTACCACTTACGGGGTTGAGAGTGCTGTGTTCTTTAAAGCTTTCCTCGAGAGTAGCAGATTGATCTTTAGAAAGTCTAAGCTTTTTTCTCGAAGTGTCGCCGTCTTCTTCGTCGCTGATGCCACGAGAATAGGCTTTTCCAATCTCGAGATTATCCTCGTTCCCTTCTCTCTCGCTCCTTTTTCCACTCACGCTTGATATCGTGCTGTTTGGAGATGAAACTCCAGCTTCGTCTTCACAATCGACTGTCGATGGCAATATGTTCATGTCGATTCCTCTGAAAAATGATCCAGTCTCGGCCCGGAAAGATTCCGAGTTATGATCTGCATGTAAAAAAAACATTTCATATAAAAAAGGTCGGAATTTTCATCTGAATATGAGAGGGGGGAGTGATCTTTCATGGAAGAAATCAAGAGAAAAGTAGAGGCTTTTGCATGTAAAATGAGAACAGTGGAAAAGAATACTATTGTCAAAAAAGATACGTCAAACATGAAAAAAGCAAAAATATATATATTATTATTATTCTCTTTGTTTGGATTGGGTTGAATTCATAAGGGGAAAACGATACAGCATCGTTTGGCTTTCGGGAAAAAAGGGGAAAAAACGAGATCTAAAGGTGAGATATCATCCCATGCAAAGAATAAAAGTGACAGAGGAAAGAATAAAACAAACCTGAACGAGATGAAGAATCATTCCATGCGGATTTGCTTAGGGTTAAACCAGAAGGAGAAGTACAAGAATTAGCAGAGGAAGGAACAAGAGAAGTCTTTAGATTTAGCTGTAAAGAGTTGTTATTCTGGGGAAAAGTCAAGCTAAGACTCAAACCCAGATCTTCCTTTCCCACCATCTTTAGGTTTTTTCTCTTCTGCCAAACACAACTTGTATAGTAAGTCCTAGCTGAAAAGTAATGGGTATGTAAGAGAAGAATAGAAGATTATATAGAACTGATAATATTAAAATATACAAAATTATATATTACAAAAATTATACATCAAATAATTTTACTTTCGAAAAAGAAATGCGATCAGAGATACTCTAATTATTTGTCTTTCCGAATCCCAACCACAAGACCTAGTGGGCCATTACTCCACCTGAACACCTCACTCTCCGTGCCCTTCCTGCCTCTCAACCAACGGCCTTGATCCCATTTTAAATCGCTATCAATGGTCCCGATCGAAAACCATTTGTGGGGGCCATGTTACCTTGTGCTGTACTGTATATAATTGGGAACAAATGCCAGTGATGCTCTAGACGAGCATCAAATCATGAGTAGACGATGATGATTGGAACCAGACGCTACATCTTCCTTTCTTTCTTTCTTTTAAGGTTAAACAAGGACCTCTGTATTTTTTTAGGATAAATATCTTCAAATTAGCATGAAATCATTTAAAGATTGTTACTGAATTTTCATTAAAAAAAACCAATCTGATTTGCTCCGATTTTTCAGGGGTTGTTTATTTCTCATGTGTATAATATGATGCAAGAGAGAAAGCATTGTTGAATTAGTGAATGGTCATAATTTCTTATTGACCTTTGATTTTAAGACAAATTAACCTGTTTTTTAGGGATGAGATCAATTGTTGTCTATGAATCAATGACAACTGACCAGTCTTGTTTTCCAACAATGAGTTGAGAACGCACTCACCTTTGATGACTTTGGTTTCAATAATAACCGCATCATCTCTTTTAATTTTATACAAGTAATTATGTAAATGTTTCATTAAGAATGTGTTTAGTTCACAAAATATAAGATTACCAGTGGGAATAAAAGATTACCATGGAATAGGATTATTGGGAATGTTGTATTTTGTGTTTGGTTGGTTTAGCATGAATGTAATTAAGATTACCGTGTTTGGTTAAAAGAATAAAATATTATTAGAATGTATATTTGACCAAATTGTCCTTATTATATATTTGTTTTTTTAACAAGTTCGAAAATATTTATATATTTTCTTTAAAAAAATTTAAATTCATAACATTTATATAATTTTTTTTACAAAATTAAAAATATAAAAATGTTTAATGAAAGGGTGAAATTTTATTTTAACCCCTGAACTTTATATAAAATTTTAATTATAGATTTTTTTTTTGTAAATCTAAAATAGTTTAAGGATAAATGTGTAATTTAACCTTCGTATAATTTTTATTATTCAATGACAGAGTAAGGATATTTTTTAAAGAAATTTTTTTAAGGCATTTTAGTCAAAAACGCCGGTAATCCAACAATACCTTAGGGTGTGTTTAGTTGGGGGAATGTGAGATTCCCATAGGAATGATATCCACATTCCCCGTTTGGTTGGCCGGGAATGTCATCCCCGGTAATCTTACATTACCAATAGTAGATTTTTTGGGGTATATTATCGGGAATGTCATTACCTCCCTTTCCTTATGTATTGTTGGATTACCGACGTTTTGGACTAAAATGCCCTTAAATTTTTTTTCCTTTCAAAAATATCCTTATTCTGTCATTGAATAATAAAAATTATATGAAGGTTAAATTACAAAATTATCCTTAAACTATTTTAGATTTACAAAAAAAAATCTATAATTAAAATTTTATATGAAGTTCAGGGGTAAAATAAAATTTTACCCTTTCATTAAACCTTTTTATATTTTCAATTTTGTAAAAAATTTATATAAATTTTATGAATTTAAATTTTTTAAAGATAATATATAAATATTTTCCAACTTGTTAAAAATAAATATATAATAAGGATAATTTGATCAAATATACATTATAATAATCTTTTATTACTGTAACCAAACACGGTAATCTTACATTCCTACTAAACCAACCAAACACAAAATACAACATTCACAATAATCCTATTATCTGGTAATCTTTTATTCCCACTGGTAATCTTATATTCCGTGAATCAAACGCAGAGACATATTAATTGCTCATACTATGCTCAGCTGTAGTCCCCTACTGTAGACTTAAAATGCCACCAAAATCATTCATTTGCCCATATTTATGCTACAAATGAGTTTTTCTTTTCATTTATAGATTCGCCATGCTAATCTTTTACCAAAATAATGAACTGTGTTTGACTTAGTCTTAAATTACTAATTCAACTCAAATTATTAGTGAAAATGAAAACAAGGTGAGGTTTTAAACCAAAATTGAATAAGATTACCTTAAATTAGGAATAATCGTATATTAGTTCATTTGAGTTTTTTATCTATTTGAATTTAATTTTGAAAAATAAAATCCTACATTTATATCCTACTCGACTCAAATTTAGGAGATTTTCATTTAATCCAAAAATTAATATGATATTTTAAGTGAAAATTTATATTCGACTTGACTCACATGTTTATATTTATTTTTATTTTAAAACAAATATCTAATTGAAAAATATAATATAGAGATAATATTTTAATTATAATATTATATCGAATCAGATCCAAAATTTTCATCTTAAACCCAATTAAATCACATATATCCACTTAAAATTATATTATCAATAATAAAAAAATTAATTTAATTGAATCAAAATGAAATTCGTTGAACTCGAATCGTGTGTCAATTATTTGTGATATAAGGAAAACATCCGTGAGCTTCCCGGAACTCGGAATTGTTTTTCTTTTCTGAAGAATAGGAAATCATGGAATTCAAAAGGGAAGAAGAAAAAACCTTAATCAGATGGGATTCAAGTACATCGGACGGTTGAGAAATATGGGACAATTGACATAATAACGTGGGGGTGATGATTGAGGGCGTCCCCTCGAGAGTGCGTGAAATCTGTCCCCGTGTCCCGTTATTTACTTGGGACCCTTCAATGGCCATTTTCTCAATAAATCATCTTTTTTTTTCCACTTTATTGCCCTATCAGATACTCTTTTATTTTTATTTTTCGATCTAACACCTTTTTTTTTTGCAGGAAAACACGTCTTATACATAGTACATTACGCTGATCTGACACCACGTGTTGAAAGTCGTAGCCCATGTACCTTCTGTGCTTTGTGAAACGTGTAAAAAATTGAGTGTTAATTTTATAAATATTTATAAAATAATGCCAAATATGTTATTAATTTTTTTAGGGTGATATTTATGTAAAAACGCTAACTTTATTTATTTTTTGTGTGTGAAAAAAATACTTTCTACATTAAAATCTTTAAATATTCTTTTGCAAATTATTTTATAACTCGTTTTTTTTTAATTTTTGAATGAAATTACACAATATGTATAATCTAATATAGGAAAATTTTAAGTGTAAGTAATTTAAAATATGAATAATTTTATAAAAGTTTTTTAACTAATATATCAAAATACACAAAATGATTAAAATGCATTGATGAAGATAAAAAAGCAAATGTTAAATAATAAGTTATTCAAATCAAATTCCACTAAAATTTGTTAAGTTCAACAGGTTGCACACACCTCATATGTTAATGTTCATTTATCATTTCGCAGAGGTCTGTTGTAGTAATTTATATTTCCTATATACATGCTTTTATTTCCAAGCTTCTTTGCTTCCTCAATTGTAATTAAAAATGAATAAATATTATTAATTGTTGTTAAAAAATAATTATTAATGGATAATAATTCATTTGATCCCTCAATTGTAATTAAAAGTTTGTTTTAATATTTTTTTATATTTTTAAACAATTAATTTTAAAACTCAATAAATTTTAAAAATTATATAAAATTTATAATTTTTTAAATGATAAAATATTTCTTATCATCGTCATCATTTTGTAAAAGAAATACTAATTATAAAACTTTTATAAAATTATTCATACATTAAATTATTAAAAGTATTTACGAAATTAGCACTCAATATTTTACGTCCATAAGACATGGTGCATGGGCTGCGCCTTTGAACTCGTGACCTAAGGCGCGGTACATGGACTACGCCTTTCTGCAAAGAATGTTATATAAAAAAATAAAGATAGAATGATGTCTTACAAAGAAATAAAGAGAGAAAATATGATTTTTGGGAAATTCGCCTTCAATAATACCTTTGGCTCTACTCGACACTATCCGACAGTATCCATCCATTAATTTTTTAATAAATAATTAAATGATTTACAGCACTCTCTTTGGTCGGGGCAAGCCCTCCCCGTACGTGTCTTGTGATACGCACGTGAAACCAGTCCCTCCTTGCGTTGTTCTTAACTCTTCCCTTTTCTTAGAACAATAATCTTCTTATTAATTTTTTATATAATTAAAATAATTTAATTATATTATTCCTTTTTATGATGGTTGAGGATCGAAAATTTATATATTTATTTATTTATAGTAACATTGATAGAATAATTTTTGCTTATTACAGGCCCAAAAGGTACATTATTAAAAATAAATTTTAAATAATATCCAAAAAATATTTGATAAAAGAAAGTTTTAAAAATCCAAGTCATTGTTATTTATGATATTTATGGCTCTCCCACCATAAAATGGTACTTTCATTGTCAAAACACAATCCTTGGGTGTCTCCCCCCCCCATGTGATTTTCACGTGAACAAGCCCCCCCCCCCCTCCCCCCCCACACACACAAAGTCCCATGCTGATATTCCCAATCAAGTGGAGTACACACACTTTATTGCCACTCTCTTGATTGGACATTCGGTTTTATATAATGTCTGGTGGTTGATGAATTCAATAATAAGACAATGAATGAGGCTTCCAACATGCATCCAAACGAAAGAATCGGTCATCAATAGACATTCGAATCTTTGGGTTGTCTGATTTTTTTATTATCAACGTATAAATTTCAAGACTCTATAGTAAAAAAATATTATTATAATCTGAATTTGAATAACCACGTCTTTATAATATATGTACGTTATCAATATATTAAATTTTTTTTGAATAATTACTATATTATAACTGTACCAAAATATTAAAAAAATCTTTTTTTAAAAGGGTACCTTGTATTAATGAACTTATAAAGTACACCATCATAAGGACCTCATTAAAAAAATCTCCCTAAATCTAGTCGGAGAGAAAAGAGTGTCTTGAGGTGGTAAAGAATAATATTACAATTTTGCTATTACATCAATATGGAAGACACCCCAAACCATAACAACAGTACACAAACCAGTAAAAACTAAACTATTAGACAATCATGCAACTACCATACACATAGCACTGGACGCTAAGCAGGAAACTGGGATACTGCAGCAATGAAAAAATAGCACATTGCAGAACTAGCTCAAAGACGAGAACAACAGAAACCATGATAAGGAAAACGTCTAGACTTATCTGCACAAAATATACTCTTTAACAACCACGACAAAGAACAGTAGACTCCGGGCTACGGACAAAGTCTTGAACATATGGGATCAACGACGGCCATGAATAGTTCGCCTAAACCCTAATTTAAAATAAAGCAATATTAAAGATCTGATCAACCGAAAAAGAGACACCATTAAACCTTGATTTATTTCTTCATATCCAGATTAACCAGATCAGCCCAAAGAAACCCAGATGCCATAATGCCCGAACTCTTCTCTTTACGTTTTGAGCAAACCATACCTCTAGTAACTGTTTAACATTCATCGGAAAAATCAAATTTATTTTCCACACACTACACCAACGTTGCCAAACTTGCCAAACTACCTCACAGTGGCAAAAAACATGATTAATTGATTCCGGTTCATGGTTACAAAACAAGCAGTGAGAATGATCATTACAATTAACTCCTCGCTTTACCAGCTCTAACATTACCAGCAGCCTTTGATGAATTGCTTTCCACACAAAAACAGAGACTTTAAGAGGAGCGAATTTAGACCAAACCAATCTCCACACTGGATCTTCCACCTTGCCAACACTAGCCAATTTTGAGCAATATGATATGGGGATATACCTGCCATTAATAGAACATATCCAATTTAATCTATCTTGGCATGAAACTGAGCTCACAGCTCTATTCAAAACATGAATGAAATCGTTCCACATTAGCTTTTCCCATTCAAAAAGACCTCTTCTCAACTCAATCATCTGTTCCCATACTCCATGAACTCGATGTCCGAACTCACTGATATTCCATGATTTTTTAATTGATATACCAAAAAATCTCGGAAAAGATGATTTTAGATAATCAAGTTCTGTCCAAGTGATCCAACCAAAAATCAATCTTATTCCCATTACCCATAACACACCTCACTTTGAAAAGAAACTCCATCTCATTGGAAACGACTAGATTAACAATGTTATTCCACACCCAAGAAGAATTTCTAACATTAACAGCTTTTGGGAGAATTGAATCCTTATCGTAGTTGTACTTAGCTATTACTATTTTTTCCATAAACTATCATTTTCCTCACTAAACCGCCAAATCCATTTATTAAGCAAAGCTCGGTTCCTCATTTTGACATCATAAATATCCAAACCCCCATGCGATTTTGGTCCACATAAGTTGTCCCACTTAATTCAATTACTACTCTTATCCGACTTGTCATTCCATAAAAAATTTGCTATACACTTATTTAACATCGCAACTATGGACTTAGGAATTTGAAATAAGGACATATAATACACAGGCAAATTAGCCAAAACTAATTTAATAAACGTTAGCCTACCTCTAAAAGATAGAAGTTTACCTTTCCAACTTTGTAGCCGAGTTCTGACTTTGCCCAAAATGGGTTGCCAAATAGACTTTGAATTCTTCTTATGACTTAGCGGAAGACCCAAATAAGTCATTGGAAGCATTGGCCAAGCGCAATAGATCAATTCGGCCCATCTTCTAACTTTACTTTCTTCCACATTTATGCCAAAAATATTGGTCTTTTTCTTATTTAACTTCAGACCCGCTGCCACTTCGAAAATTTTTAAAACACGATTAAGATTTGTAATCATCGATTCTTTTGCTTCCGAGAAAATGAGGAGGTCATCCGCAAATTGGATATGGGATAAAACTACGCCTCCAGACCCTACTTCAACCCCACCACAAATACCAACATCAATCGCTTTCTTAATCATTCCACTTAGAGCCTCACCCACAATATTACTCTCAATAATTTTGGGATTTGCCATTTTTTAAAAATTAAACATCAAGATAATTCTCATTTTCTTTCATGTCCACAATAAATATTGTACGAAAAATATTAAATTAAATTAAAATAAGATTACATGCATCGTACTTTTTCCAACTTGTAAGGACTTGCGAACTTTATATTGTGCATTATATATGTCTTAAAGTGTTGAGACGTTATTTTCATTTTGCGACTTTAATATCGATAGAATGTCGCGTGGCGGCACACTCTTCTTTGTCATATCTTCAACCAATCGATATTCATCTTTAGACAAACGTCTCGCATATGGATACCCCTCTATATGTTGTGCAGGAAGATGATTATGTTCATCACATATTACACTTATCAACCAACCATTATATATATTTGAATATTTTCCTACCAATTGGAATGGATAATTAATTTTTCGAGTAGCAGAATTTTTACTTGTTTGATTCGGTTTATATTCACCACCAATATCACACATAAGCGTGACTTCTTACAAAAAACTACTTGTATCCGTGTATGATCTTTGAGTTATTATGAAGTAACCAAGAGAGCGTCCCTTGCTTTGCGCCCCAATTTTTTAAATTTTCGTGAGAGCGAAATACTTAAAATTCAATTTATTTTCATTTATGACGATATTCTCTTGCAAAAAAATATATAGTTGTAAATAAAATAAAAAATTATAATATGTGATTGTTTTACCTGATTAGAGAAAAAAGGCGATGTCGATGTAGAAAAATTCAGCACCATTTGAGTTGTTTTCAGGAAAAAAAATGACATTTTTATGTGTCAAATGAGAACAAGATTCCTGCAACAAAATTGAATCTATTATTTTCAATGTATTGACTGGTTTGACCTGGTAAGTTTAGTAGTGTCGTTATATAATGTCTGATGAGTGATGAATTCAGTTATAAGACAATGAAAGAGGCTTCCAACATGCATCCAAGTGAAAGAGTCGGTCATCAATCAGACATTCTAATCTTTGGGTTGTATGATTTTTTTATTATCAATGTATAAATTTCAAGACAAATTGAATCTATTAAGTAGTCTCGATAATGGAATAAAATATTATTTTTATCTAAATTTGAATAGCTGCATCAGAAGAATGTATGTACGTTGTTAATATGTTAAGAAAATTTTGAACAAATATTATTTTATAACCATCTCAAAATATTAAAAAAGAATCTAATATAAGTCTCTCAATCATTTGGGGATTTGTTATCTTTTTTGTTGAAATAAACATCAAGATAATTCTCATTTTCTTTCATGTCCACAATAAATATTGTACGAAAACTATTAAATTAAATTAATATAAGATTACGAGCTAGATAATTTTCATTTTATTTCAAGACCAC
The DNA here is from genome assembly GCF_006381635.1 of Hibiscus syriacus. Classification (NCBI taxonomy): domain Eukaryota; kingdom Viridiplantae; phylum Streptophyta; class Magnoliopsida; order Malvales; family Malvaceae; genus Hibiscus; species Hibiscus syriacus. Next base: position 352,715 of record NW_024063007.1, read on the forward strand.
AATAAGGGTCTCTTTGTTTAGCTGTAATTGATTTTTCGGAAAATGAATTACTGGAATTTGAATTCTGGAAAATGAATTACATTTCTGGAAAATGAATTACATTTATGGAAAACGTTTTCCGTAAAATGAATTACATTTTTCTGAAAAATATCTGGAAAACGTTTTATGATGTTTGGAAGATTCTATTTAAACCTTTTTTCCACTAGTTGAAGACTTTTTAAAAAACTATTTATTACAAATATTAAATATAATAAATAATATTATTTATTATAAAACTTAATATTATTATTTTAAAATTTTAAAATAATTTATTTATTATTAAATATTATTTTTATAATTTTATTAATAAAAATAATAATTTTTGTATATTTTAGTGAAATAAAATATTATAAATTATATTAATTATTTATTAAAGTAATAGTGTTATATTATATTTTAAAAATATTAATTAGTATATTTTAAATATCTTTATTAAAATATTATTTAAATATATAAATAATATTATTAATTATTAAATATATATTTTTTTTTATTATATATTATTAAAATAAAATTATAATATCTTATATTATTATAATATAATTGATTATTTTATATAATATTAAAAATATAATATTATATTATTATAAATATTAATAAATAAATAAATAATATTTTGATGAAAATGATATTAAAATATTTTATTAATATTAAATTCATAAAATAAAATTATTTTGAGTATTTATTCTTTGAAGTGAAAAGTTCGGAAAATGACTTAAGGAAAATGAATCCGTAAGTCATTTTACAGAAAACACAATAGAAATTTTGTTACTAGGAAAATGAATTACATTCCGGAAAACCAATTACGTGAAACAAACACGGGAAACCATTTTCCGGAAAATGAATTACGTGAAACAAACACGGGAATTCGGAGAAAACCAATTCCGTAATTCCAATTACGGCAAACAAACACCCCCTAAGTATGATTCTGCAAACTTAAGTCTTAAAATGAAACAAAAATAATAGTTTAGCTATTAAATGTGTAATTTATCCAAGAAAAAAACATAGTTTCAAGAAATCTAAAACCAATAAAACAAAATATGCACGAATTAATTATTAAATACCTATCATCATATACTTTTAATTATTTGCAAGTTAATTGTATCATATGTACCTAAACTATGACATTTATTTTAAATTGGTCATTAAACTTTGGATATTTCAATTGTATTCTTAAATTATGAATCTCATTTTAAATTAGCCTTTAAACTTTTGAACATCCCAATTTCATCCTAAACTATAATCCTCATTCTAATTTGGTCCCCAAACATTTGAATCTTTCAAATTCATCAAAAAAATTCACCCAAACATGTAATTAGTTTCAACCATAGTGTAACATAAATTTTATTTTATTTTTCAAACATATAATAATATAAACTGACCTAACGATTTTATCAACAAGGGATGTGATTAGTATGCACGTATAGTTTGAGATGAAATTAAAATATTCAAAAATTTTGAGGACCAATTTAAAATGAAAGTCATGATTTGAGGATGAAACTAAAATATTTAAAGGTATGAGAACTAATTTAAAATAACAGTTATAGTTCAGGAATGAAATTAAAATACTTAAAATTTTAAAGATGAATCTAGAACGAAATTCATAATTTAAGGACATGTTACACAAATAACTCATTAATGGTTATAAACGGTATGACCAGTCTATGGCTCTATGCCACTTCATGATTTCGATGGTACAACAAATGTTGGCTCCTTGTCGACGTATGAATGATTAGGGTAAATTCTATTTTTTTAGTACATAAACTATTATTTTTATTTTATTTTGATATTTAAACTTTATTTTTTTTTTCAAAATCATACATTAATTTAGATTTCAATTTAGTACATAATCGTTAAAAAATTAATAGAATAGTTGACGTCACAATTTTTTATCTTTCAAATGATGACATAGTATTCAACATCACCATTAAATTTTTAATTACATGGTACTAAAATGAAATATAAACTAAACGTTAAATCTGGTTTAAAAATAATTTGATACCAAATCAGAACAAATAATAATTTATGTGCTTAAATGTGTAGTTTACCCAAAAGATTAATGTTATGATTTGACCAAGAAATAAATAAAAGGGGCTTAATGAATTTGCTGGTAAAAATTCTGGAATCAAACTCATAGTCATGGCACTTGCTTTTGGTTGCCCACCCGTGCAAGTGGGATATTAATAATGTTAATTTGTGAACTAATCTAGCTATCAATCTCCCCAATAATTAAAGCATTATCTTTCACAACTATTATACTACACAGACAACTTTTTTTTTTAATGAATGTTTGAAGTTAATTAATAGTTCCATGACTATATAACTACAAAATAATGTGCTATCGCTGATTGAATCGAATGAAAGATTTAGTGGTTAGAATTTTGAAAGATATGCAACTTTGCTTAGATAATAAATATAATTAAGCAGCGTAAGATGCTGATTTGACGTTAAACTATAATACAAACAAAAATTAAAATATAAAATTACATATTTAATACCTTCAAAATATAGCTACAATATTTAATTATGTGTCCAAGGACGGATCTAAATGATGGGCAGGTCAGATTTTTGGTCCACCCGACCCGACCCTAAAACAAGAAAGCATCCACTCGAGACTCAACCCGATTAAAACAAGGTTTCACCCAACCTGATATATAACGTAGAAACCCGACCGACCCGAAATAATAAAAAATATTTTTATTCAATAAAAATAATGACTTAATTGAAAAAAAATTATATATAGAAGGGTATTGTTGTAATTATTCCTAAATATATAAGGTAAAATTATTTTTTCGGTTGGATCGGGTCGGGTATTTTTACCCTAAACCTGAACCTGACCCGATTCGAATATCACACTTAAAAAACTCGACCCGATCCGAACTCGGTTTTTTTTCAAAAAAATCCGACCCAATCTGGGCAGGTTTGGTTCGGGTCCCATGCCAATCCCTAGTCATGACACCCAAATTTTTGGAAAATTCACATATTTCTAATTTTTGAAAAAATAAATTATGATTTAATTTTGTAAAATATTTTTAATTAAATTCCTTTTTAAATCTTTTTAAAAAGTCATTAGATCTTAAAATTTTAAAGAATTTAATAAAACCCTATTTTTTTAAATATATTATTAAACCCTCCTAAATTTATGAAAGTGTTAATTTAGACATCCAAAACCTTTAAAAATTTTAAGTATGTCCCTTCAAAGTTCAACAACAACAACAACAAAACCCTATTCCCATATACAATAGGATAAGGGGGAGGTAGGGTAGTAGGTTGCCCCTAACGCCAGGTTGAGAGCAGCTTCCGTGGAAGACCTCCGGCAGTCAGAAAATTAAAAAATAAAGATAAAATACAATGCATGTATAAATAAATAAATACATAGTTGAACAATCTTCATATGCAATCTATATATGCGCTTCTGTAATGGGAAGTAATCCTTGCGTAAAAATCTCAGCATATAGACAGAAAAGTAAGTATAGGCTAAATTTAAAAAAGATGAAACATGAAGAGAATGATACATAGTAGTCAGAGATAGCAACTTACGAGAATGAATAAAGTCAAATGAGTTAAAACCCTAACTAAGGCAACACTACTTCGCTACCTTAATTCTAAGCCTTCATAAATTCAAATGACAGAAACGTATAAAAAGTAGAAGTCATGGAAATACTACAAAGGCATTAAAAAGAAGGCAGATATGCTACACCCTATTGTTGTGACCCACACTACTCGGCTACCCTGGTCTTAAGTCTCCATATTTTCATGTCATAGGTCATGTCTTCGATAAGGGCTAAATCTTTCAAATGAGATCTCAAGCAGTTTACCTACTTCCTCCTTGGTCGACCTCTCCTTCTGGCACCGTCGACTGTAATCGACTCTACCCTCCTGACCGCATCCAACGGTTGTCGCCTAAGGATATGCCCAAACCACCGTAGCCTTCCCTCCCTCAACTTTTCGGATACATGCACTACCCCCAAGGACATCCTAATTGCAGAGTTTGGTGTCATATCCCACAGAGTCCTACCACATGCCCATCGAAGCATTCTCATTTTTGCAGCCTCCATCCTTCTTACGTGATCCTTCTTGATTGCCCAACATTCTGATCCATACAGCAACGCTGGTCTAATTGTCATTCTATAAAAATTTCCCTTAAGTTTTAGAGGCATCTTCTTGTCACACAAAACTCCAGTAACACCCCACGTATTTCTAGTGTGCTTACATTAAGTATATTAAAAATAAACAGGCCATGTTTGGTACGGTAGTAATAATAAGTGGTGTTTATAGACATTTATTATAATTATTTTAAGTTTAATTTAAAAATAAATGTTTAAATTATTTAATTGAAAAAGTTATTTAACGTTTCATTTTAAAATAAATATGTAAATATCCATAAAAAAACTGTTATTCAAAGAGTACATAATATTTAACATGATTCCAAAATTTTCATTTATTTATAAAAATATTATAAAATTATTAAAAGAACCTAAAATCTCTAAGTCTTAAAACACATAAAATAGTAATTTTCTAAATCATTAAATCGTTGAAAATTTCAACTTCTTGTCGTTGAATTTAAACAATAAAAAAAATTGAATACCTTTTAGAAATTTTAGAATTTATATTGATAAAAATGAAATACAGTTAAATTTAATGTCACATGTAAAGTAAATGAGCGACATAATTTATTAACTAAGGTTAATAAATTAATATTTAAATAATATAAAATAAAACGTTAAGTCTTTATTTTATATAAAATAAAACAATTAATAAAAATATATAATCTAGATGTTTATTTATCAATCAAAGTATTATCTTACTAATATTTTAAAATAGAAATACTTTCATTTTACCGATTTAGAATTTATTGAATACTATACTAAAGTTGTTGGGTGATATGCTGTTGGGTGATATAAATATAAAAAATACTTAAAATACTAATGTTGGAAATTTTGCCATTATTAATTACATTTGTTTTATTTAATTAACATTTAAAATCCATAAAAAATATTATTTTAACATCGTCGGTTGCGCTTTCTAGGAAGTTGAATTCGCCCCATTATTAGTTATTACCACTCATGTGCACTCCACGTGGCGCACGAATTTTCATGCAACAGTCGGACAGTATCAGCACACCTGTATCTTGTTTCCCTCACACGTGCATTTTCTGCCAAAATCTTACCTCTCATTTGCTGGATAGTCGGTCAATGGTCAACCCTAAAGTTATTTCCTTCATTATTTCCCCAATTCCCTTTTTAACGCCTCGATGAACAATCGGACTTCTCCCACCCGTCTAATGATCTCCCAAGATTAGTCCTAGCCGTCGATCATGTGATTTCTCGTATGTCCATGTGAATCCCTCCAAAAAGAAAGTAGTTTCCTTTTGACTTCCTTCTTCATTTTTAAAGATGGTTCTCGTAATGTATAGAGCATTTAGTGGGTCCGGCGTGTCGGACAATTTGACCGGGTGAGCTGGTCACCATGTGATTAAAGGCTAAGCAATGCATCTAAATTTAAATCGGTTTTTATCGAGTTTAAAACCTGAGTTTGAATGCGCGTGTGCTATTGTACGGCTTACTTGAATTGACATAAATATCCTTTATCGGCATTTTTAAATTAGATTTATATATGTCAAAAGGTCTTTTTATTATAGTCACTAATATTTTTGTACATTTAAAATTGCACCACTAAATTTGAAAATTCTCATTAGAATAATTTTAAGAATACTTTTGTTTAGATCATGTTGTTAATGATAATTGATTTAAAATGCTAATATTTTAACGGAGGTTGAGTCAGCATACTCATATATCAGATTTTTATTAAATAATTATCCTTCAATAAAATGGTAATTTGAGCTTATCTATGAAAAATTAGGAATATATGAGTTACAACACGTAATAGGGCACACATGTAGTGTTTTTAACCAACCCGATCTAATAAAATTTCATCTACATCTGAAACTCGACTTGATATGAGTTTAGGGTGACTTCACCCAACTTAAAATTCAACTCATCTTTTAAAATAAAATCCGTGTCTTACTCAAAATAAATAAATAAATATATATATATATATATATATATAAGAATTTATTATAATAATATAGATATGAAATTATTGCAATTAAACCATGTAACCCCTATTATAATATAATTGAGGTCCCACTGAGTGGCTTCCAGTTAACGTGGGAAAAAGATCGGGGAGCAAAATTAGTAAATATTGAATGACTCGATAGGACTTTTGTCATTAGAAGCATATAAGGGTGTAAACGAACCAAACATGAATGAAAAAAATTATGTTATTGTTTGTTTGTTTATTTTTTAAAATATTAGTGTTTGTGCTCGTTTAGCGTTCATTTAATGTACGTTTATCGTTCGTTTTGAAGACATCAAATTTCGTTCAGGATATTATTTTATATAACAAACTATATTATATAATATATAAAGTTTATTTATTTACTTGGTTTTAATTACATGTGACAGGTCCCATCAAAGACCATTTACAAGGCCCAGTGCAGAGTGGCCCAAGTACAGACGTTGCATGCCCAAAACACTACACAAGCCCATTAGCAGAACACTCCAGAACCAGAACTGCAAACCGGTCTTCAGCCCAAATCGGTCCCCTTATGTCTCCGCCCGAACCATCTGCAGTCCAGACCGGTGAACTAATGTTTGGGAACACTAGTTTCCCATCCTCTGTTCCAGCCGCGCCGCACGCTCCCTACAAGGTCTCCTTATGCTCCACGCCCCTTAACAACACCGGATTTCTCGACAACCACCAACGGCACGCAAGGATCTCGCAAGACAACCACTAATAAACACCCACAACAGCATTAGAACTCTAATGTAAATAAGACTCTAAATATAAGCAAATCCTAGGCTATAAATAAGTGTAATCAACACCATTTGTAACACACAGTTGATATACGAAATACAAGCACCAATTACACAAAAACTACGAGCAATATCGGGTTAAAACCGAAACATTTTTCAAGATTTTTGAAAGTAAAAGAAGGTAAAGGTTATACCTTTTTTCGTTTTGAGGCTCGCATGCTTTTGTCTTGTTGTTCTTGATTCGGAAAATACCAAAGAAAAGGGTTTTATTCTATGAACTTTCAAGGGAGGGACCGAGACTTTGATCTCATATCTACCCTCCCCCGATGCCTATTTTGAAAAATCGATTTGAGATTTGAGTTGAGGGAGAGAAAAGCTCTTGAAAAAATTAATTTTTTAGGGTTCATCACCGATGACCGGCGAGGCGACGCTGAGGCGGTCGGAATCTGGATTCATGCAAGAACCCAGCTATGTTCATCTCTCGGATGAACAAACAAGAGAATGCTGAAGAGGGGAAGGAGAGCTCGGTTTGGGAAAAATAACAAATAAAAATTTAAAACAGATTTTTAGCTTATATAGCAGACCCGTGGAGCCAACTGGCCCGATCCGTTGCACGCTAGATCCGCGTGTTTTGCTTTAAAGAAGTGTAAACCGTGCTTTTAGCCCCAAATTTGATTCTAAACTCGGATTTCCTTTTAATTTGGTCCCTAAATTTTATCTTTTTTCTAAATTAATCCTTTTATCATTACTATTATATATACGTTTCATATTTTATTTTATTTTTTTATTTTATTCTTATTATTCTTATTATTTTATTACTTTTACAATATTTATTTCCTTTTTTATAACTATTATTTTTATTTTTATTTTTATATATATATATATATATATATAATTATATTTCTTATTTTCCTTTTTTTGTTTTCTATTTATTTATATTATATTACTATTATTATTATTCTATTTTACTTATTTTTATATTCTATCTATTTTTATATTTTCTTTTTATTTTTTAATCTTTTTTATCTCCCTTATATTTGTTTAGGCTATTTATTTATTTATTTGTATTTTCCTCTTATGTTATTTAGTTGTTTGCAATGTATATGTTAGTATTATTACTTTTTTTTATTCATTTTCATTTTATTATATATCTTATTCTTATCTTTTTTTTCCTTTTTACATCTTCTTTGTTTTATCTTATTTTTATTCACTTTTTCATCTTTTTTATTTTTTTTTTGTTTTATTTCATTTGTTGTTTTATTTCATTTTATTTATTTTTCTTTATTTTGTTAATTTTCATTTTTTATCTAACATTTTATATCTTTTAATGGTATTTCAATCAATCGAAGGTAAGTAATTTATATCGTTATTTTACCTTTTAATTTAAACTTTTAATTTTCTTAATTAAAGACAACTGAAAATTATGTAGTACCGAAAGGGCAGTTCAAGGGTGCTAACCCTTCCTTGACTGTAACCAACTCCCGAATCTGACACATCTTTGGTAAGAAGCATATCAGGTAAGAAATAAGGTATCCGATCAACCCATTTTGTTTAAAATAAATGATCGGTGGCGACTCCTAATCAATTCGCCTAAGTCGAAGTTCAATTTCGGGCCCAACCGAAAGGTGGTTACGACGCGTTTATATGTTTTTTGTTATAATATTTCATGTACAAGCTAAAGAGAAATAATAAAATTATACCACTAGTGGCTAAATTCCTTAAAATTTACAATTTAAATGTCAACTTTTATCACGTGTTCGATTTAGTCCATACATTCATCAATATTTAAAATGTAAAAAAAGAACCGGGTAAACAAGCTTGTCTATTAACATAAATGAATGAGTCGATAAATGAGCTTGTTCGTGAACATAAACGAACCGAACACACATCTGTTTGTGTTCGTTCGTTTATTAAATGAACATATATTTTTTTCATACTCGTTTATTTAGCTTAACAAACAAACTTATACAAACGGTTCGCGAACAGTTCACCGAATGTTCTGTTCATTTACACCCCTAAACATGTATAAAATTTTATGTTAATGGACAAATATATATCATCAATAGAGAATAAAAAAATATTTAAATTTTATAAAATTTAAAATTTTTATGTAACGACCACCTTACTAACTCCCTCAAACTATTATTATTTTAAATTCGACCATTATTTAATTGTTTGATATCAATCCGTCTTATATAAGTTTATTACGATCTTTTGGTTCAAACATTAAGCTCATTTACTTATTTGAATGAAATATCATGTTAAATTATATAAGCTGATTTTAACGGTTGATTTTTTTAGTAGTCTGTGATGATTTCGAAAGTATTATTTATCCGATTTTTTTAATTATTGATAATATATATATTTTTAGTAAATATAATTATTTAAATTTAAAATCTAAAAAAAATTAATTCTTTAACTATTAAAATCGATTGATTTCATGTTAAAAATATATTATCAATATAATGTAAAGTATGGAAGGGGACGTGACCATACCCCGAAAAAATACTGAGCTCGGGCTACCTTACCCTTCCAACCCGACCCGCCCGTTCTTTTGGGCGAAAACACCAAATTGGCAAAGACCTACAATTCAAATTTCGATCTACTTGATAAATTTCTATAATTTTCCAATTTAAAAATTGCAGCTCAATCAGCCCAGCCCTATGCCCTTAAAGGCTTGAAAACACTCTCAAACTTTACTCACTTTCCCCAGGCAAAATCCATTATCGGAATTGAAAACTAAATGGAGAAATCGGAAATCAACGGTCCGCTTTTCTCTTCGACCCCCATACGTAATGGCGGAACCTTTAGATCACCAGCTTCTCCTCCTCTTCAACCCAACTTCAGTAGCCGAGCCGTTCAGGTACTCTTCCCTAACCCTCAACTGCAAAAACCCTAGGCCCTTTACGTTTCTTTGTGTTAGGGTTTTTTACTTCTTATTTATTTTTTGATGATTTGCAATGGTGCTGCAACAAGCGAATTAGGTTCACATTTACTTGCATAGAATGGGCCTTTAGGAACTGTTTTCTTTCTTTCAAATACTAGGGTTTAAGTTCAATTAAGCATTAAAAAAACAATTCATGTTGAAATGAATTATAGCTTATCATGTAATGTTAGAATAAATTAATACATATCTTGATAGTGCTGTTTATTGGAGATTTTTAGTATGGGAAATTATATTTGGTTCGAATTTCAATTTCAGGAAGCTTTGGAACACTTGGCAACTATTGACCTCAGTGAGTTAGTCAGTGAGGCGAAAATTGAGCACTGTCGAGCAGCTAGAGACTTAAGAAGCTGTGGACGTTACGTACAGTATGCATTAAACTCGTGTGGACATGCTTCTCTATGTGCGGAGTGTAGTCAACGTTATGATGTTTGTCCAATTTGTAGAATCCCGTTGATAAAAAGTGGTAACAATAGACTACGCCTTCGCCTTTTCGATGAGTGCATAGATGCCGGCCTCATATCTAGAAGATGCGACGAGAGGTTTCACGAGAAAGAAGATAGAAATAATCAACTCACGTCTGATGTCCAGCGTCTTTATTCTTTCTTTGATGTAGCCTTGGAGAATAACTTGGTTTCTTTGATTTGTCATTGTATCCTTTTGCTATTCTTTTGGTCACGTTTCAACATTGCAGGGCCTACTGATTTGTTTATATTTTTTATAACATGTCCTGATTACAACTGCCTTGGTTGTTTGTTAGAAATCCATGTTTCAGTTAACAGAAAAGAACAGATGTTACAGATATATGCATGGATGAAACTGCTGTCTCCAGTGATGCTGTCACTGCTTTGTTGCTGGATGAGAAGGTTGTCAAGGATTGGGTCAAGTGGACATTTAAAAACATGGCAACAGAACTTCATCGTATATGTATCCTTGAAAATTTATGAAATGTTTTGAGAACTATGCTATTTAGTCTTTTATGTATACAATGTGTGTTTGGTGTCCCTAACTGCATTTATCAGATTATCTTGAAGTAGAAGAGATGAAAAATAGGTTAGGTTCACTTCTAAAATTTTCTGGACATCTGGCCAGCTTATCCAATGTACTTGAAGTTTTGGACTCATCTTTCAAGGGCCGTCTTTCAGCACAGCTTCATGACTTGCGCAACCTTCAAAAGAGCATATTGAAGACAAAGCAGGTTTGGTTCTGTTAAGCGAATGTTTAACCATATTTTAGCATCTTTTAAGAGCAATATGTTTGTAGCAATGTCTTGGAACCTGCAATCTTGAAAATCAGCTTAGTAAAGAATATGGCAGGGGGAGCTTGGGGTATGTGAGAAATTAATGGCTTTTATTTGGTCATTGCATTTAACTGATCTTCTTGAGGCAATCTGGCTGTGTTCACCTTGTCTTTTGGTACTGTACATTATTGCTGGCCGGCATTGATACTCGCTTTAGCATTTCACCGGACAAATTAAACAAAATATACAATCTTAAAATCATGCAATAATTGATATTTTCCACCATATTTGTTTTAAATTTTCAGCATCTTGAGATCACAATATGGTGTATAAGGCACCAATTCTTGGAAGATGTGAGGTCTCGTCATGCTGATTTCACATCCTGGCGTAATCATGTCCGTGATAGGAAATCAGCTGCAATTGCGCGGGCATGGCCTCCGCCTGAGCTGTTAGATCCCTCAGCTGACTCCACTGGACAGGGTGCTTCACTTTTCATTGAAGATGCACTAGAAAACCTCGACATATACGAGGAGATGGGGGAAGAGTCAGATTTTGCCTTTTTGCAGAAGAATGGTGCCTTGTCCTTTTTCCAGTCCAAAATAGGGGGCATTGCAGGATGTTATCCATTTGAAAGTCTTCGAGCTGCCGTGGACATCCTCTTTCTACGTGGTGCTTCTGATTTGGTGGTTGCCAAGCAAGCGATTGTATCCTTATCTTTCTAACTTGATTTTCATTTAGGGTTCTTTTGTTGTTTGGTCATGTTTTATTAGGCACACTCGTTTAATTTTTCTTATCTTAGATGTAGTTTGTGTATTACCTGTTTGATCGGCATTGGAGAAGGCCCGAGGAAGAATGGAGGGATATCATTGATGACTTTGCAAGCTCCTTTGGTATAATCAGGCATTCATTACTCGAGTCTTTCATTTTCTGTCTTCTGGATGACCACTCACATGAAGCTTTACTGGTAATTTCTGTATCTATTCTTATAAAAGCTTGTTTGGGTCTAAGTTCCATATTTACTTGCTGTGTGCAGATTTCTGATTAATTCTATAACCATTTGCTTGGCTGTTTGCTCCATTAAGTTCTCTGCCACTCACTACCTCATTAAATGGAGTAGTCTGATGGTTTCTATTGTCATTAAATTGTGCTGTGGTTGTAGACTGGTATGAGTGTTCAATTGCTTAAGAAAGTGAGTATTGAAGTATATTGCTAAATGGATTATAATTCTAACATGCATGCCTAAGCTTTGATCTCTGAGCCAACTAATATTGTTCCTCTAGCTCCTCTCTGCTAAATCCAAAAGAAACGTTTGGAGTTTAAAGAACCTAAATTAATTAGTTATCATATATTATTGTGGTCCATTTCTTGTGGAGAACCATCTTACATGTTCAAGGGGATGACAATAAAGAACTATTTGTCTGTCTTTCTATATATGCTCACTCCTAATATAATTCTACATGTTGATTATTTTCCACAATCATATTTCTCAGGAATGTCATCAACTTCTTCCTGAGATCTCTGGCCCAGAAACTCATCCAAAGATTGCACAAGTTCTGTTAGAAAGGCAGAATCCTAAGGCAGCACAAATGGTGATACGCTGGTCCGGCCGTGATGGTGGATCACAGATGGTTTCACTTAGTGAGGCTGTTACTATTGTTCGGGTGAAAGTGGAGTGTGCACTTTTGACTGAAGCATTTGCATATCAGCGAATGATCTGTAAAAAAGGCCGGGAAAAGAAGTTTAAATATGAACTGAGCGGGGATGCATTGGATGACATGAAAGGTCAATGCAGGTCCTGGATGGACTGGATAGAAGTACTGGTGACCGAGTTCTGTTGTTTATGCATCAGGAGGAATGTGGTTGATCAAATAATAGAACTACCGTGGAATGGTGAAGAGGAGAAATATATCCACAAATGCCTGTTAGACTGTGCAACTGATGACCCCACATCTACTATTGGAAGTCTCCTTGTTGTATTCTATCTTCAGGTAATGTGTGAAGCTATGCAAGATCAATGAAGGGATATATATCATCTTGAGTCTTATGTCATTTTAACTTAATATCCAGATACCGCTGCATTGAATGATGGAACATTTAGGTTCCCGTTCGTGGATCCTTAGTCTGTATTTAGGCCTTAAGTAGTTTTTGTGATTCTCATTTGAACTGTCATATTCTATATAATTCTCATTTTTGGCCAATCCAATGGATTCTAACATCACTTTTAGGAGGGTTTCTTTTCTAGGTTAAATAGATTATTCTGAACATGTAATAGTGTATTACTGGAGCTTATTAACTTGATTTATGTTACTAATCCAGCGCTATCGGTATGTTGAGGCATATCAAGTCAATTGTAAACTTTGGAGCTTAGAGGAAGACTTCATTTCAACTCATTCTGGTGATGAAAATTTTCTAGAAGCTCTATCAAGTATGGAATCACATCGTCAGAGGAGAAAAAATTTGGTGGTAAGTTGGTATAAACTTTGATTGCCATTTTTTGCTGCTATTAAAATAAATTCAATTCTATTATTTTCATCTTTTCTTTTCTGTTGGTGGTGAAGTTTGAAGGTTACCGAAGGTTAGCAAATAGCTTTTATAGAGAATCTACTGACTTGCTTACCCTCTGTTCAATAGGATAAAGGTATAGAATTGCTTCCTGAAGTCCTTCAACAACAAGTGAGGACTGGAACATTGCCTGATATAGTAGTTACTTCTCATCAGGAGGATGAACTACCAACAAGAACCGGTTTCCGTGAATTGCAAGAACCAAAATCAGAGAGTTTGTTGGTTCCCTCTTCTTCTGATTCTATTGTTCTACAACCAGACCATATGGCTACTCCTTTGAGACCACCGGTTTCTGAAATTCCTAAAACATTGGGTGGATATGTCAGCAATGCTCATGTTGAAGCCGGTACCCATGTGTCTACATCAATTCTCCCGGGGAGGTTATTTGCAGATGCAGAAAGATTATCAAACGTTGAAGGAAGCAAAAACTTCAAATTTGAGAACATCTTGAGTCCTGGAATTCATTGTGCAAGTCCCATATTTTCTACACCATTAAAAGGTATTGGTCAGAGTTCATCAAGAGAGCTTTCAAGCAGACGCCTACGAGAAAAACAATCTGATAAAATCTTTTCAGAGTCTAAGCAAAATGGGTTTGTTAACCAAGTCCACAATGCAAGTCCTCCTTATTCCCGAAGGGTGACGGCTAATCCTGCTTCTACACCTAGCAGTAACTTCGGATTGTTTAAAGGTTTGGCAAATAACTTACAATCCAATATTTCCGGTAAGAGGGGTCAATCAGATAGAGATGACGGGCATCGGAATGTGCTTCGTACTGAAGACTTAATGGATGTCTCTTGGAGGTAAAGATTTCGATCTCTACACTTTATTTTCCTTTTAACCTCAGAGCGTGGAAGATTTTCCTGTACTCTCTTGTCAATTTGTTTCCTGTTTTGGATATTTGCAGCCAGGGAGAGAGGTCTTTGGAGGAAAGAAATGCACAGGAAGGACCGAGATGGAGATCTGATGAAACGAGCGATGATGAAGAACAAAATCCGGACAGAACCGTGGAAGTTGGTGCAACCCCGGTCAGGGGGAGAAGGAGGAGATTCGTGAGAGGATGAAAGACCTCGTTGGTCATAAAGGATGACCCATAATTTTGGTGTTGTTTTAAGATTCGTGTAATGTTACTCTCCAGGCAATGCCGACTGTTAGAAAAATGAAAGAGTGTAAGGTTATTATGTTGCAATTGGATTGAACAGGTTGACAGCCAATTACATCCACAGTTGAAGGACCTTTTTTTAATCTATTGTTTTGATGTAGAAGAATAGAGGGGGAAATAAATTCTCTTTTAAGCATTAACATTGAGCATGATGAAGGTTATATTTTACAACATTTAAGAGGATTTAGGTTTAATTGTATTTAAGTGCGTAATATATTTTGATTTAAGAAATTATCATTGTATCATCTAGTAGGATTTAGGTTTAATTGTATTTAAGTGCATATTATACTTTGATTCAAGGAATGTTTAGAAGGATGTGGATTATACATAGACATGTTAAGATGAGACAAAGCCCGAATAGAGAAAGGGACCAATACGGAAAGGCGAAAAATTAAAACAGAGATTTGATAATTAAAACATTCTATAAGAATGAATTTCATGGTATTGGGTAGGGGTGTTCAAATCCAATCCGATCCAAAAAAATAACCGAAAACCGATCCAAAAAACCGATAACCGAAAAAAATCGAAATCGATTTAGTGTGTTTGTTTTTTTTTTAAAAAAAAACCGATCAGTTCGGTTTCGGTTTGAAAATCCGAAACCGATCCAAACCGAACCGAACCGATATATATTACAAATAAGTATGAACGACACCGTTTTAACTTTCAAATTCAAACCCTAGCCCACTTTAGAGTTTAGACTTCGCCTTTTCTCAGCCTCTTTTCAATGTTCTCACAAGCCAAACTGGAGATTAGTAAGTTAGTATTCTCATCGAAATATTCTCTCTCCATTTTGATTATCATCTAACCATTCAAGAGCTTCTTTCAAAGTGTTTTATGGCAGTAACAAGATAGAGAGAATACAACTACTGTCGTGACAATTACAAGTGCTGAAACAACTTTGCCTCCGCATCATCCTCGGCTCACAGCTCAGTTTAATGTGAGTTTTTTTGTGTCATTTTCTGTTTGGGTTTTGTGTGAAATTGATGAGGAATATTATTACCTGTTGGCTGTTGCTCGTTGCGGGCTAAGCACTTGCGAACGATCTCACCTTCGAGGGCACGTCGTTCTTCGAGAGTGAGCCATTCGTAGTACTGGGCGAGACGGGTCTACCCTTGCTTGTTCACCATTAATATGAATCTGATTCCCATCTCTTTCGTTCTTTCTTTCCTTGCTTCTTCCTGGATCTGAATCTTTATTTTCTTAATGCAAAATTTGTTGAAAATTTATTCAGTTTGAACTAGCCGAAGGTTGTATGATCCTTACTGCAATTAAGTGTTGTACAACACAAACAAAAATTTAAGCTTTTCTTACTGATTGTACAAAATAGTGATAAACTTGTAACATCCATTGGCAGTGCAGTACTTCAGAGTTTTCAGAAATTAAAAGAAAGGAGCTTCTCAACGGAGAAAGCCTTGTTTGGATAGAGTCGAAAGTCGAAACCAAGCAAAATTAAGATGTAAATCTTAATCTAAACACATGCACGTTCCCACCGAAAACTAAAAACCAAGGACCCCCAATGAACTCATGTTACTTTATTTTAGAGTTTTTTAGGCTGTGAACTGTGAATGCATATACCCTTAATAATTCCATGTGGGTTAAAATATAGCCAATTGTTAAAAATGATGTGCCACTTTGGTGAAATTTCAAGTGGTTCAGAGACCACATTTCTTAATGCTTTCGAAAAAGCTTTTCATACTTAAAAATAAGTTTTTCAAACTAGAATTAATAGTAATACTCGGTTTTAGTTGAGATTAATGTTCTGATAGTTTGCTTGATTTGTAGCTTAGACCAAAGTAGAATTAGTATATATGATGGCTTGGATAAAATAAAAGGAGCTGATAAGTGAATATACGGCTCCAAAATCATGTCTTCTTTGTATGTTTTTCTTGAGTTGAATTGTACCGGCTTCTGGGACCTAATTTGATTTTCTTTTGATTGTATAGAAAAATCGCAGACAAGGTGTGATTGAACTCAGCTAAATCTGTGATTGAACTACCAAAAAAGAAGTCCTCATCTTCACGGAAGAAGAATGGAAGAGAACAAAGGGATGGGCAACAACAAGGTGAGAGGCCTCCAGAATGCAAGCAGCAGTAGATTTTAATTGCTGGAGTGCATATATGTGTGGCGGTGTTAACACCCCCTGGAAGGGGGCATCAGAGTTTGCAGTTTTGTTGGTTCTTTATTTTTACATTTTTCATGTCATACCATGAATGATTGGTTTGGGGAATCCATGTTTCTCCTATTTTTCCCTTGGTATGGTATGTTTGGTATGATAGGACCCTGGTCTGGTAGATGAGTTGTGTTGAGAATATTTTACGTGTATGTTCATTTGAAATGTCGAACACGTCTGCCTTAGCATTCTATTATTGTGATAGTTTGTTACCAGTTATTTTATGGCCCGTCTTATTATAATTATTTATTACATCAAAAAAAATAGTATCACTATCATCAATTTCCTAATTTTTCTTATTTTTTTATATATTGATGCAGGCTCAAAACTATGACAGTGGTGATATAATGGAAGCTACAAATGTGCAGTCTAGCAAATCAACTAATGAAGTACCTAACTTGGAAGAGGCACATGATGAAAACAAAGAGGGGGGCTCTAAAGTTGAAAAGGATAAAAGGAAAAGGAAAGCTGCGGATGAAACCACATCCACGAATCCTGAGCCTAGTGATGAAGGTAACAAAAAATATCGTAGGAATACTAGATCATGGGCTTGGGATCATTTTTCTAAAGATCTATCATGTAGCACAAAAAGTAGAGCTTCTTGTAATTGGTGTGCAAAGTCTTATGCATGCGATTCTCACAAAAATGGTACAAGTAATATGATAAACCATTTGTTGCATCTTTGTAAAAAGTTTCCCAAAGAGACTCGTGATTCTCATCAAAAAACTCTTTCCTTTCAACAATTGAAAAAAGAAGATGGGCAGGGAGATATCAGTGTTTTGACTAGTGTTCATTTTAATGTTGATGCATGTAGACAAGCACTAGCTAGAATGATAATTGTGGATGAATTACCTTTCAAGTTTGTTGAGGGGGAGGGATTTCGTTACTTTATGAGTATTGTGCAACCTAAGCTACCAATTCCAGGGAGGATTTCAGCTGCTAGGGATTGTTGGAGTCTTTACATAAGTGAGAAACAAAAATTGAAAAGTTTGTTTAATCACACACATCAAGGAGTATCTCTCGCAACTGATTGTTGGACTTCTGTTCAAAATCTGAATTATCTTTGTCTCACTGCACATTTTATTGATGAAAATTGGAAGTTGCATAAGAGAATTATTAGTTTTTGTCCAATTAAAAATCATAAGGGAGAGATAATTGGTAGAAAAATTGAAAAATGCTTAGAGAGTTGGCAAATAGGTAAAGTTTGTACCATCACAGTTGACAATGCTAGCTCTAATGATGTTGCAATCTCTTATTTGAAAAGTAGAATGGAGGATTGGAATACATATCCTCTAAAGGGAGAACATATGCATGTTAGGTGTTGTGCTCATATCTTGAATCTTGTGGTTCAAGATGGATTGAAAGAGTGGAATTCTTCAATTAGTAAAATTAGGAATGCAATTAGATATGTACGTGCATCTCCTGGTCACATGGATAAGTTTAGACGTTGCATTAAGGAAGCTAGGCTACGTGATAAAAGTATTGTGCAATTAGATGTGCCTACTAGGTGGAACTCCACCTACTTGATGCTTGAAAGTTCTTTAAAGTTCCAAAAGGAGTTTAAGAGATTGGAAGAAAAATGTGTTGAATATGTGATGTTGCAAGGTGGTATTCCAAATAATGAAGATTGGGAAACTGCAAGATGCCATGTTAAATTCTTGAAGATTTTTTTTGATATAACTGAAAAAGTTTCAGGTATGAAATATGTTACCTCTTCCCAATATTTCAATGAACATGTTTTGGCTTTGATTACATTCAAAAAAATGAGAGATAGTGGTGATCTAATGCTTGGAATGATGGCTGAAAAAATGAAAGTTAAATATGATAAGTATTGGGGGAATGTGAAAAATATGAATATGCTGATTTTTGTTGCTGCGGTGCTTGATCCTCGTAATAAGTTTCGCTTTGTTGAGTGGGGAATGAATAAGATTTATGAGAAAGATATTGCTGAATTTATGAGTCAAAAGGTGAAAGAGGAATTGCATGAAATGTTTGAGAAGTATAGGTTTTTTGCTAATCAAGGGCAGCTTGCAACTTGTGTTCAATCATCTAATGAAAAAAGAATGATAAACATTGATTCAATTGACGATGAACTTGCTGCTGAGT
This sequence comes from Hibiscus syriacus, assembly GCF_006381635.1. Classification (NCBI taxonomy): domain Eukaryota; kingdom Viridiplantae; phylum Streptophyta; class Magnoliopsida; order Malvales; family Malvaceae; genus Hibiscus; species Hibiscus syriacus. Next base: position 371,753 of record NW_024063007.1, read on the forward strand.
TTGAAAAAGACATGGATCTTCATGAGAATTTGAATAAAAATGAAGTAGACTTGTATCTCATGGAGGCATTGGAGAAGAAAAACAATCCTAATTTTGACATTTTGAATTGGTGGAAAGTGAACTCTACCAAATATCTCATTCTTGGTCAATTAGCTAGAGATATTTTGGCCATACCTGTGTCTCATGGAGGCTTTGATTTGCACCCAAAATTGGTGTCGATCCTCCCCAATATCAACTGATGTTGAAGAGCTCGTGGAGGATTTAGAAAAACTTGAGCTAGGTATTTTTATTATATCTCATATTAGTGTATTTGTTTTTCACTTATCATACTAATTGGTTATATTTTGAATATTTGTAGATCTTGTCCCAATCCCGCAATTAAATGAAGAGCAATCTGATGCGGAGTCTGATTAGTTGTTGATTTGGTATAATATTTTTAATTGGTTGTTTTTCTTAATAATAGTTATATTGATTATTATTTTTAATTGGATGCTTTTCTTTAAACTTGCAGGACTTTGGATCATGTTGTTTGGAGCTATTTAGGATCATTTTACTGTTTGGAGTTGTTGTTGTTTGTAACTATTTTTTGATCATGTTGCTGGTTTGAATGTGTTGGCAGTGTTCTGTTCTGGAATGCTTTAAATTTGAACAATTGCACAACTTTTAGTAGTGTATTTAGGGTTTAGAATTTAAACAATTGCACAACTTTTAGTAGTGTATTTGGGGTTTAAAATTTGAACAATGTGCTATTTGAATGAATTTGAGTTGAAACAAAAAACAAAGTCCTTTACAATATAGATGCATACTGAAATTTTGAAGTCTGATTTTTGTTTCATTACATTGAATGTTATGATGTGCGTTTTCAGGTGTTGGTGAATGTTTACAGTACTTGAAATGGAATGCCTAATTGCATAGAAGGAAACCTTTTATGCATATTTAATTATGTTCCATAGAAATGATCTGTGTTTTATTACTGGAATGCCTAATTGCATGTCACGGCATTGAAACATGAGATTTTGGAAAGCAAGGCAGTTAAGGTAAATCTTGTACCATTTGTTTTGGGATTATATAATTTTGAAAAATTAGAATCCAAAAACCGCACAAATCCAAACCGAATCAAACCGCACTTAATTGGATCGGATCAAATCGGATTTTTTTTAGAAACATCCAAACCGATCCAAACCGCAAATATTTATACTTTCGGATCGGATGAATTTTTAACCAAAAACCGATCCAAACCGACCGCGAACACCTCTACCATTTCCTTAGTAGGAGTAGCAATTTTCTTCTTGTTCTTTACTTACCCTACAATCAACATCCCAATACTAAGGATGTTCGCGGTCGGTTTGGATCTGTTTTTGGTTAAAAATTCATCCGATCCGAAAGTATAAATATTTGCGGTTTGGATCGGTTTGGATGTTTCTAAAAAAATCCGATTCGATCCGATCCAATTAAGTGCGGTTTGATTCGGTTTGGATTTGTGCGATTTTTTTATTCTAATTTTTCAAAATTATATAATCCCAAAACAAATGGTACAAGATTTACCTTAACTGCCTTGCTTTCCAAGATCTCATGTTTCAATGCCGTGACATGCAATTAGGCATTCCAGTAATAAAACACAGATCATTTCTATGGAACATAATTAAATATGCATAAAAGGTTTCCTTCTATGCAATTAGGCATTCCATTTCAAGTACTGTAAACATTCACCAACACCTGAAAACGCACATCATAACATTCAATGTAATGAAACAAAAATCAGACTTCAAAATTTTAGTATGCATCTATATTGTAAAGGACTTTGTTTTTTGTTTCAACTCAAATTCATTCAAATAGCACATTGTTCAAATTTTAAACCCCAAATACACTACTAAAAGTTGTGCAATTGTTTAAATTCTAAACCCTAAATACACTACTAAAAGTTGTGCAATTGTTCAAATTTAAAGCATTCTAGAACAGAACACTGCCAACACATTCAAACCAGCAACATGATCAAAAAATAGTTACAAACAACAACTCCAAACAGTAACATGATCCTAAATAGCTCCAAACAACATGATCCAAAGTCCTGCAAGTTTAAAGAAAAGCATCCAATTAAAAATAATAATCAATATAACTATTATTAAGAAAAACAACCAATTAAAAATATTATACCAAATCAACAACTAATCAGACTCCGCATCAGATTGCTCTTCATTTAATTGCGGGATTGGGACAAGATCTACAAATATTCAAAATATAACCAATTAGTATGATAAGTGGAAAAACAAATACACTAATATGAGATATAATAAAAATACCTAGCTCAAGCTTTTCTAAATCCTCCACGAGCTATTCAACATCAGTTGATATTGGGGAGGATCGACACCAATTTTGGGTGCAAATCAAAGCCTCAACGGTCTTTGGTGTAAGAGAGCTTCTATAACAGTTAAGCACTCTACCTCCTGTGCTAAAAGTGGACTCTGAAGCAACAGTAGACACAGGTATGGCCAAATCATCTCTAGCTAATTGACCAAGAATGGGATATTTGGTAGAGTTCACTTTCCACCAATTCAAAATGTCAAAATTAGGATTGCTTTTCTTCTCCAATGCCTCCATGAGATACAAGTCTACTTCATTTTTATTCAAATTCTCATGAAGATCCATGTCTTTTTCAAACTCAACAGCAAGTTCATCATCAATTGAATCAATGTTTATCGTTCTTTTTTCATTAGATGATTGAACACAAGTTGCAAGCTGCCCTTGATTAGCAAAAAACCTATACTTCTCAAACATTTCATGCAATTCCTCTTTCACCTTTTGACTCATAAATTCAGCAATATCTTTCTCATAAATCTTATTCATTCCCCACTCAACAAAGCGAAACTTATTACGAGGATCAAGCACCGCAGCAACAAAAATCAGCATATTCATATTTTTCACATTCCCCCAATACTTATCATATTTAACTTTCATTTTTTTAGCCATCATTCCAAGCATTAGATCACCACTATCTATCATTTTTTTGAATGTAATCAAAACCAAAACATGTTCATTGAAATATTGGGAAGAGGTAACATATTTCGTACCTGAAACTTTTTTAGTAATATAAAAAAAAATCTTCAAGAATTTAACAAGGCATCTTGCAGTTTCCCAATCTTCATTATTTGGAATACCACCTTGCAACATCACATATTCAACACATTTTTCTTCCAATCTCTTAAACGCCTTTTGGAACTTTAAAGCACTTTCAAGCATCAAGTAGGTGGAGTTCCACCTAGTAGGCACATCTAATTGCACAATACTTTTATCAGGTAGCCTAGCTTCCTTAATGCAACGTCTAAACTTATCCATGCGACCAGGAGATGCACATACATATCTAACTGCATTCCTAATTTTACTAATTGAAGAATTCCACTCTTTCAATCCATCTTGAACCACAAGATTCAAGATATGAGCACAACACCTAACATGCATATGTTCTCCCTTTAGAGGATGTGTATTCCAATCCTCCATTCTACTTTTCAAATAAGAGATTGCAATATCATTAGAGCTAGCATTGTCAACTGTGATGGTACAAACTTTACCTATTTGCCAACTCTCTAAGCATTTTTCAATTTTTCTACCAATTGTCTCTCCCTTATGATTTTTAATTGGACAAAAACTAATAATTCTCTTATGCAACTTCCAATTTTCATCAATAAAATGTGCAGTGAGACAAAGATAATTCAGATTTTAAACAGAAGTCCAACAATCAGTTGTGAGAGATACTCCTTGATGTGTGTGATTAAACAAACTTTTCAATTTTGTTTCTCACTTATGTAAAGACTCCAACAATCCCTAGCAGCTGAAATCCTCCCTGGAATTGGTAGCTTAGGTTGCACAATACTCATAAAGTAACGAAATCTCTCCCCCTCAACAAACTTGAAAGGAAATTCATCCACAATTATCATTCTAGCTAGTGCTTGTCTACATGCATCAACATCAAAATGAACACTAGTTAAAACACTGCTATCTCCCTGCCCATCTTCTTTTTTCAATTGTTGAAAGGAAAGAGTTTTTTGATGAGAATCACAAGTCTCTTTGGGAAACTTTTTACAAAGATGCAACAAATGGTTTATCATATTACTTGTACCATTTTTGTGAGAATCGCATGCATAAGACTTTGCACACCAATTACAAGAAGCTCTACTTTTTGTGCTACATGATAGATCTTTAGAAAAATGATCCCAAGCCCATGATCTAGTATTCCTACGATATTTTTTGTTACCTTCATCACTAGGCTCAGGATTCGTGGATGTGGGTTCATCCGCAACTTTCCTTTTTCTTTTATCCTTTTCAACTTTAGAGCCCCCTCTTTGTTTTCATCATGTGCCTCTTCCAAGTTAGGTACTTCATTAGTTGATTTGCTAGACTGCACATTTAGCTTCCATTATATCACCACTGTCATAGTTTTGAGCCTGCATCAATATATAAAAAAAGAAGAAAAATTAGGAAATTGATGATAGTGATACTATTTTTTTTTGATGTAATAAATAATTATAATAAGACGGGCCATAAAATAACTAGTAACAAACTATCACAATAATAGAATGCTAAGGCAGACGTGTTCGACATTTCAAATGAACATACACGTAAAAATATTCTCAACACAACTCATCTACCAGACCAGGGTCCTATCATACCAAACATACCATACCAAGGGAAAAATAGGAGAAACATGGATTCCCCAAACCAATCATTCATGGTATGACATGAAAAATGTAAAAATAAAGTACCAACAAAACTGCAAACTCTGATGCCCCCTTCCAGGGGGTGTTAACACCGCCACACATATATGCACTCCAGCAATTAAAATCTACTGATGCTTGCATTCTGGAGGCCTCTCACCTTGTTGTTGCCCATCCCTTTGTTCTCTTCCATTCTTCTTCTGTGAAGATGAGGACTTCTTTTTTGGTAGTTCAATCACAACTTTAGCTGAGTTCAATCACACTTTGTCTGCGATTTTCTATACAATCAAAAGAAAATCAAATTAGGTCCCAGAAGCCGGTACAGTTCAACTCAAGAAAAACATACAAAGAAGACATGGTTTTGGAGCCGTATATTCACTTATCAGCTCCTTTTATTTTATCCAAGCCATCACATATCTAATTCTACTTTGGTCTAAGCTACAAATGAAGCAAACTATCAGAACATTCATCTCAACTAAAACTGAGTATTACTATTAATTCTAGTTTGAAAAGCTTATTTTTAAGTATGAAAAGCTTTTCCGAAAGCATTAAGAAATATGGTCCCTGAACCACTTGAAATTTCACCAAAGTGGCACATCATTTTTAACAATTGGCTATATTTAACCCACATGGAATTATTAAGGGTATATGAATTCACAGTTCACATCCTAAAAAACTCTAAAAGTAAAGTAACATGAGTTCATTGGGGGTCCTTGGTTTTTAGTTTTCGGTGGGAACGTGCATGTGTTTAGATTAAGATTTACATCTTAATTTTGCTTGGTTTCGACTTTCGACTCTATCCAAACAAGGCTTTCTCCGTTGAGAAGCTCCTTTCTTTTAATTTCTGAAAACTCTGAAGTACTGCACTGCCAATGGATGTTACAAGTTGATCACTATTTTGTACAATCAGTAAGAAAAGCTTAATTTTTGTTTGTGTTGTACATCACTTAATTGCAGTAAGGATCATACAACCTTCAGCTAGTTCAAACTGAATAAATTTTCAACAAATTTTGCATTAAGAAAATAAAGATTCAGATCTAGGAAGAAGCAAGGAAAGAAAGAACGAAAGAGATGGGAATCATATTCATATTAATGGTGAACAAGCAAGGGTAGACCCGTCTCGCCCAGTACTACGAATGGCTCACTCTCGAAGAACGACGTGCCCTCGAAGGTGAGATCGTTCGCAAGTGCTTAGCCCGCAACGAGCAACAGCCAACAGGTAATAATATTCCTCATCAATTTCACACAAAACCCAAACAGAAAATGACACAAAAAAACTCACATTAAACTGAGCTGTGAGCCGAGGATGATGCGGAGGCAAAGTTGTTTCAGCACTTGTAATTGTCACGACAGTAGTTGTCTTCTCTCTATCTTGTTACTGCCATAAAACACGTTGAAAGAAGCTCTTGAATGGTTAGATGATAATCAAAATGGAGAGAAAGAATATTTCGATGAGAAGACTAACTTACTGGTCTCCAGTTTGGCTTGTGAGAACATTGAGAAGAGGCTGAGAAGAGGCGAAGTCTAAACTCTAAAGTGGGCTAGGGTTTGAACTTGAAAGTTAAAACGGTGTCGTTCATACTTATTTGTAATATATATCGGTTCGGTTCGGTTTGGATCGGTTTCAGATTTTTAAACCGAAACCGAATCGATAGGTTTTTTTAAAAAAAAAAAACACACTAAATCGATTTTGATTTTTTTCGATTATCGGTTTTTGGATCGGTTTTCGGTTATTTTTTTTTGATCGAATTGGATTTGAACACCCTAGGAAATGGACAGCATGGAAAAAATAAATCCTTCTCGCGGTCAAGACTAAATCTTGACCGTACATCTGGTGAGGATGATCACGTGGACTCGTTACATTGATTCCTATATTCCAAGTTTCCAACGGTTGACAGCATTTTACACATGCCATCTGATTTGAGACCGACAGACAAAGATACCCAACACCATTTTGTCGTGCTTTTTTGTTCTTGTTTTTGTTGATGTTTACTGTTTCATTTTGGTGACAAAAAATAATATGTAGATAATCCATTGATATCTAATTAAGCTAATTAATTTTTGTATGTAGATATTAATCACATCTATTCGGATCCGAAGATCAGAGTCGTCGATTAGCAATCTGGGCCCACGGAAAAAGAGACTATAATTACTATTTTTGAATAGAACACAAAAAAGATTATTAGAACAATAATTTTATTTTGTTGGGTACATAAGTAAAAAAAGAAAGATAAAATATCTGTTACTTTGGATAAAGTGTATAATAAATCATTTTCAGTTTTATCTTCAACATATATGCTATTGTCCGCTAGAATATGCTACAGAACTCATTTATAAGGACTTTCCTTCTCCACGTGGACGGTCCAGATATATCAACCGAACTTTTGATCGTTGGATCCCGGACTTATGTTTTCTTCTCGGGATCAATCTTGCCGTACACGTGTGACGTATCTAAATGTTCGCATGTTGATTCCTTACATTTATGATTTTATACTGGAGACGGACAATATACGACTAAAACCAAGACACATGATTGTATTGCATCACAAAATTTGACCAGTTCAACGGCGGATAATCGTTGATGTTCCTCTCTTGCAGTAAACACGCGCAATGCACCGGACCATTTCATTTCATCTGTAATAATAAAATAAACAAAATATGATAATGTATCATGCGGATATCGTCTTGTCTCTCCATTTTTCTCTCTCCTATAAGTAACACACATGCAGTCCAAAGAAAGGAACCATATAAAGAAAGAAAAAATCGTTTTTTTGAGCTTCAAAAAGCAAAGCCCTAGTTTGGATGCGCTTCGGATCTGATTCATCATCCAATATTTGATTCATACTTTCCTATCTAATCTGATCCAAAACGAAACCATCCGACCTTAAAAAATGACGCGTCGCTGCTCGCACTGCTGCCACAATGGGCACAACTCCCGGACCTGTCCGAATCGTGGGGTCAAGCTGTTCGGAGTTCGGTTGACTGACGGGTTGATTCGGAAGAGCGCCAGTATGAGTAACTTATCCCAATTCTCCGGCTCGAACTCCACCTCGCATAACGGGAACGGGTCGGGCTCGCCCGGTGACGGCCCAGATCACGCCGATGGTTATGCTTCTGAGGATTTTGTCCCTGGATCGTCTTCCAGCCGTGATAGGAAAAAAGGTTTCATTTCTTTCACGGGATAATTTAATTTTTTTCTTGTTTTTCTCATTTCTTATTTGCTTAATTGCTTTTAGGTTTTTATTAGTTGGGTAATTAGATTAAAGACCATGAATGGTGGTATGAGGAAGAGTTCAAAATTCTTGAGTATTTGCTTCTGCTTAAAATATAGATATGGGATAGGCTCACTTAGACAGTTGAAAAATCGGATTTTTCTTAGTAGTTGGACGATTATAAGTAGTATATATGCAGAATCTTTATTAGCGAAAGTACGCAGCTGTTCTAACTCGAGATTTCTAGGGAGAAACAATGTTCCCATTTGTCACCGAGGCCAATCAATGGTTCTAAAGGAATTGTTGAATATTTATGATATGATCTGAACTTTGTTGGGGTTAATTTTGTTTTCCAAATGAATGATTACCCGATTTTATTCTCAATCGAGTTTTGAGCTTCATATAATGTTTTTTTTTTACATATATGTTTGTGCTTTATGGCTAGCTACATGTTTATAGTTTTGGATACTCTAAAAAATTGATCATAGATAGTGTTGCTCTTTATATTAAAAGTCTAGAGTTTACAAGGTATAACATTGGCTAAGTGATTCTTCCACTCATTGGTTTGTCGAAGAATTAGCATGGTAAGAAAGGGCATACGTAGTTTCTGCAATTGTCGAATTGAGTTGTAATTTGTTTTGCAGGTGTTCCTTGGACTGAAGAGGAGCATAGAATGTTTCTACTTGGTCTGCAGAAGCTTGGGAAAGGGGATTGGCGTGGAATCTCCCGCAATTATGTTGTATCAAGAACTCCTACTCAAGTAGCTAGCCATGCTCAGAAATATTTCATCAGGCAGTCCAATGTTTCTAGGAGAAAAAGGCGGTCGAGCCTTTTTGATATCGTAACGGATGAAGTTAGTACCCTTCTCTCTATGAATGATATCTCAATTGTCATATGAATAACAAATTTGACTCGTAATTTTCGGTTGACTAATTGAATCTCATAAACTTTTAACCACTATAAGAATTGATGGAATAGGTATGAATAGGATGGACATAGCCTTGAGGTTTGCATTATTGCCTGTGAGGATTTGATTCTTTGTTGTTGGAGTTTATCATTTCATTAGTGCACTTAATCCTGAGTCCGAGTAGCATCGCCTATTTTAATGGACTTATTTTGGGGTTTTCTTGCAGTCGGTCGATACACCGATGATATCACAGGATTTGTTCACTGCAGACCCTCTGCAGGGTGAAACACAGAGCAATGACCAGTTGCGAATTCCTCCCCCATTGGATGAAGAAGACGAATCAATGGATTCCAACGACTCAAATGACGGGGAACCTGTTCCTCCAACTACATTGGAGAGCTCGCAACCCTGTTACCCAGTAGTACATCCTGCTTATTACCCACCATTCTTTCCGTTTCCATTTCCGTATTGGATGGGTTACAACACGGAACCAACCAAGACCGACACATGAAGTGGTCAGCCAACGGCAGTACATTCGACGAGGCCGATCAATGTCGATGAGCTGGTGGGCATGTCGAAACTGAGTTTGGGAGAATGCATTGGTGACAGTCGCCCATCGTCTCTTTCATTAAAACCCGACGGTTCATCGAGACAATCAGCTTTCCATGCCAATCCAGCTTCTCGTAGTTCGAATGGGAGCCCAATCCATGCAGTTTAAGACCAACTTTATCTTCAACCTCCTCCTTAGGGTAGTTCAGGGTCTGTAATCTTTACAGTTTGTTGTTGATAGAAGAATAATTATGAGCAGTACGATTCTGATTTTGTTATACATTTCTGTTGTGAAATAAACTAAATAAGTTTGTTTTCTTTTGATTTTAAGATAAGGTATAATATCAAAATTAATTCCCAACGTTTTCTAAAATAATTATTTTAATTGTTATATTTTAAATATTTAATGTTAAACTCCTTACCGTTTATTTTAAGGTAAAATAATTTTTAACATTTAATCGAATAATTATTTTAGCTTTTTTCCCTAGAGTATTTTGATTGTTCAATGTTTCATTTTAAAATAAAAATATTCTTATTTAAGAGTGTCAATGATTTGTGAATTAATAGTTTTCATTCATAAAATTGTAATTTTTATATAATTTAAATGTTTTATAATTTTTATTAATAATTTAACATTCGTCCTTACCCATCAACAAACATGTCTAGATTCAAGTCCCAATGTTTGCACAGGCGTTGAGAACAATCGGGTAGGTTAAATTGTCAGGGAAAACTTGGCATTGAAGCAATGAAAATGAAAATCCATAAAGCTTTGGGCTTTTAGTTCCCAGTAGGAGCATAAGCTTTCAGGCTATGTACATTCAGTGTCGATTTATGAACAACTGGTAACAGCCCAATATTTCTAAGATCAACGAGACTTTGTCCTCTATTGAAAACTCCTTTTGGAAATAGATTTATGAGAAACGCATAGAGATTTGCATATATTTATAAATATTTGAATTATTATAATTATTTGAGTTAATTACCCATATATCCCTAAACTATAACACTCATTTTAAATTGGGTTTTAAATTGAGTTAATTGTTCGAGTTAATTTGCATCATAGGACCCTCTTTCATTTTAAATTTGGCTTTAAATTGGTCTTCAAACTTTTGAATATTCCAATTTCATCCCCAAATTTATTTAGTTGTGTGATTAATTTCAATCATAGTTTAACTTAAATTTTTTCTATCATATAATAATGTAATTTGGCCTACGATTTTATAAGCAAGATATGTGATTAGTATATACATATAGTTTAGGATGAAATTGGAATGTCCAAAAAGTTTGGGGACCAATTTAGAATGGTCATAGTTCGAGGATGAAATTGAAATATTCAAAAGTTTGAAGAATAATTTAGAATTATGTCATAGTTTATGGATGAAATTGAAATATTCAAAGGTTTTAAGAACCAATTTAAAATGAGGATCATACTTTGAGGACATATAATGCAATTAACCTAACTATTTTAATGTGCAAATATATAAAGATGCTGTTATCAAACTCAAAATAGAAAACGATATAGATAAATAACTAATATGAAAAAGGGCTAATTACCCCAATCATATATGAACTATATCCAATTTTCAGTTTTATGCATGGTGTTTTCTGTCGTTAATGGGTTCACTTATTTCTGCCACGAAATGTGACGTAACACTTTAAAAAAACATTATTTATTATTATTATTTTTAAAAATAACATTTCATATTCAACCATTCAAATTTATGCCTATCGCCGTTCAACCTTCTTCGGTTGTCCATGGCGTGCATAGTAGGAATTGTCGTTGTCTCGCAGACAAATTCCGACCGTCGATTACCTTTTTTTGTCCACCGTTTGTCGAAAATCCATGAAAGATCATTCGAATTACTTCTCGTCGATCTCTACCGTCGTTGCTCGGTGATCTTCACTGCCATCATCGTTATTAGCACCTTGCCACCACGACCAAAACCCTACTGTCGTTTGTTGTAAATCGTCACTGATTTCCTTGGAAGACACTTCGAAGGTTCACCATAAATAAGTTCATCGTCGTTTTTTTGTCGTTCTGACTGGCCTCGACATCCTTGAGCCTCACAGCCGCCACCATTGAAATCCTCGGACTATTCCGATCAAAATTCAATCAAGTTTGTCCCCTCACCGTCACTGCCTTCTCTGATCACCGTTGCTGACCTTGTTGGGATCTTGTGTCAGTTAAAGGGAAACTAGAAAAATTAGGGAGAAGTTTTATTTTTTTAAACGTGTCACGTGTCATTTTGTTTGTGGTCATAAGGTTTCACGTTATATTCTATTACGGAAATGAGTAAATTCGTTAATGGCAAAAAGCACCATATATGAAATTGAGAATCTATAACTATTATGTATGAAATCGAGAAATGAGTATACTTCATGTATGAACGTGGTAATTAACCGAAAAAATTTATGAATCATTTTGGAATATTATCCAAATTCAGATAATTGACCTTCGTCTCTCGGGTTTGTTTTCAACTTGTTTTCTCTTCCTCTAAATTGATTTTTGACTTAGCTATCTGATTAATATAAAAATCTTATTATAACAGATGAAGAAGCCAATATGTTAAGGTCTTATGTGGATCAGCCTGCTTTCACAGATCTGCACTGGGTACGTTCTGTTTTTCTTTTCCTGTTTCTAATCTTCACAAAATTTCAAGAACTGTAGATGCCACTTAAAATGCTAAGTAGTTTATAAATGTTTGGAAAACACATACCCTGATTAATTTAATTAGTTTTCCAATATAATATAAAAAGGTGGTCTGTGCTCATCAGGTTTTGAAATACATAGAAAAAGGGATTGGAAGTTTTTTTGTACCTACTAGTGTATATTTTCTTTGTAGGGAATGTTTGTTCCTGCTATCAAAGGTCAAGGAACAAATGAGCAGCAGGCGAAGTGGCTGCCCATGGCATACAAGATGCAAATAATTGGATGCTATGCACAAACTGAACTTGGTCATGGCTCCAATGTCCAAGGGCTTGAGACTACTGCAACATTTGACCCTCAGACTGATGAATTTGACATTCATAGTCCAACATTGACTTCAAGCAAAGTGAGCCTTTAACCAATTATTTATTTGTCATTGATTACAACATCATTCTAATTTATCTCTAGAGGTTCTTCAATTGTTCTCTCAATGATTTTTGGCTAAGACACCCACTAGTCCTCTCCTGATTTTCTTGTGTGCAATGCATTGCTTTCTTGTTGGCACTTTAAATTATTTGTGTATTGCCTTGAATTATTGCTCTCTAATTGGTTTTTTTTCATTCCTAGTGGTGGCCTGGTGGATTGGGTAAAGTATCCACACATGCTGTGGTCTATGCTCGTCTTATAACAGGTGGACAGGACCATGGAGTGCATGGTAAGTTCTAAATTCATAAATCCAATGATTTAGCTGGTATTTCAGATATTAATTAAGGAGTTCCATTTTTCAGGTTTTATTGTCCAGCGGCGTAGTTTGGATGATCACTTGCCTCTTCCAGGCATAACAGTTGGTGATATGGAATGAATTTGGAAGTGGGGCGTATAACAGCATGGACAATGGTCTTCTGAGATTTGATCATGTGCGCATACCAAGGAACCAAATGCTAATGCGGTTTGTTCTCTAACCATGCCTCTATATGTCTTTGTCTCTCTTGACTTTTTATTTTTTCTGAAGTCTAATATATCATCTGTCATTTGATGCTTTTCTGGTTGCCCATCCTGTGGAGAGAACGCATGGAAACATATAAGTTTAGAATTGTATAGAGGGAAGCATCTTCTGGATAAGTTTTTCTTTGATGGTTCCTGTAATGAGCGGTTGTCTTGAGTGAAGTTAGAAAGATGCGAAATTTTCTGCTACTTCTCTTAACCCTATATAAGTTTTAGACAGTTCAGAAATCTAAAACTTAAAAAATTTCTTTCCGCAATAGAAGAAAACCACCCAGAAGATGCTAAAAAGTTATAATTCGAGTTGAACTGCCACTCTTATAGCGTGATTTTAATGGACAAAAAAGTTAATGTTCTGAAGTTTGCTTTTCTTTTTCCTCTCCAAACGTCTCAGTGTTTCACAGGTTAAAAAAGAAGGGAAATTTGTGCATTCTGATGTTCCCCGCCAGCTGGTTTATGGTACTATGGTATATGTTCGACAAACAATTGTATCTGATGCTTCTTGTGCTTTAGCTAGAGCAGTTTGTATAGCAACAAGGTATAGTGCTGTTCGCAGACAATTTGGTTCACAGAATGGTGGTCCGGAGACCCAGGTATCTCTGATTTGCTGCATCTGAATTTTCAGAATTAGTTTTTCATGTGGTGAATGCTGAGATCTAATCATTTTCATTTATTTATTTTGTTTCAGGTGATTGACTATAAAACTCAGCAAAGCAGACTCTTTCCTTTGCTTGCTTCTGCCTATGCTTTCAGATTCGTTGGTGAGTGGCTGAAGTGGCTGTACACTGATGTGACCCAAAGATTGCAAGCCAATGATTTCTCAATATTACCTGAGTCTCATGCATGTACTGCGGGGTTAAAATCTATGACAACTTCTGTAACTGCAGTATGTTACTTTTACCAACCCTTTTACCAACCTTCACCACTCATATATTGATTAATTTGCTGTAGTTTTAATAACTTGTATTCTTGTTGGCTAGTTATGTTATAAAATATTGCCTCACTATTTTGATGGCATAAACAGTCTTTCTATACGTTCGAAAAAATAGCATTCAATACAGAATAAGTCATTCAGTCAATGACTAAATAACATCTATTTTTTTCGGGATGATTTTGTAATACCCATAACCCGTATAATTATATTTATACAGATTATAGATGTCATCCGTATTAAAAAAACATTTCATAATTCAAAAGCTATTTAAAATTTATTTCCTTAAAATAGTAAATAATATTATAAAAATACCATGTCTTACTGATAAAGAAATATACTTCTTGATACTTGATGTTGCCTTGAACTCTCTATTCTTCTACGAGCTTTTTACCTACGCGTGAAAATCATCACACGTTAAGTATATACTTAGTGAGGCAATTAAAACATTTTACAGTACAATACAATTCATGCATAATTTTATCATAAAAACCAAATACCTTACAATCATATTATCAACATATCCAATATTTTACCATGATCAAAAATAATATAACTGAATATAACATTTCTTACCAATATACTTGCCATTAATTTCTTAAGCTCGTAAGCTTAATTTCATGCTTACCATTTATTAACCAATAATGTATAAAACCATAGACAATAGCCCAATATACAACCCTGAGGACCCTGGGTATACGAGTAAAATACATGCACCGTAGTGCTAAACCTGCACTAAGCTTACGCCATAGTGCTAATCCGAAAAATACACATAAGATCGTGCCCACCACCTACACTAAGCTTACGCTATAGTGCTAATCCGGACATAAACCTGCACTTAGAGTCCTTACACACTATAGTGCTAATATAAACCTGCAGCTGCTACACTCTGTGGCATGCCAACTATACCCTGTCCCTCAATGACTTATTCGGGCATATAGTCTACTTTATTCAATCCATCCATGGCAAAGTATATTATTATCATTTAACATTGGGCAATTCATACCCGAAATAACATTCATGGTAAAATATCACATTTTCAAAAATCAAAGCATTACAATTTCTTACTATGACATATCAATGTCATATCAATTTATAAAATATGATAATATCATGCTGATAAAACAAGGTCGACTTATCGCAAGTCTTCCTGATGATGTATAATACATCCATATAATTTCATGCATGTGTTGCACTCACCTTAACACTTTATAATTTTCCAAATAAGCCTCACTATTGTCCACAATAACCCTTTTCTTTTATACTCGAATCATTTTGAACACCGAGTAAATCACAATATGTACAAAATATAGATTCATACTTATATATGTTAGTATTGTACTAACATAAATATAACCAAAATATATTCCATAATCATGCTTCAAACTATTCACCACCATTTACTTTAACATTATTAATTCTTTTAGTAGTAGAACCAACTTTTCCAATTTACTCAAAATGGTCCTTCACCATTTTATCACCTAAATCTTTAATACCAAAAATTTCAGTATAGCACATCAATTATATAACACTTACACAACAATCCCTCAATTTTTCTAGAATTTACGAATTGATCTCCAACTTTTCAAACTTACAAAATGATCCCCAATTTTCTTAAGGCTTGTATAATACTTCCTTCATCATTTCCAACTCATATATAATTTTTCCATAATTTTTCTCACTCAAACAAATCCATGATCAAAACTCATAGAACAAATTCTCAAAAGATCAAACATGTTCTAATCATCACACATGCTTAAATATGAATCTACTACCTCACAAACATCAAAATCCATCATCAATTTCATGATCCATTTTTATGAACACAAACCCTTAAATTTAGGATCTTTGAACACCAACAAGATTACCATGCCATATTGGTACCATAAAAAAAAGAGTTTTTCTCATACAACCATTTTCTATTTACAACTTACACAAAATATTGAATCAAATTGCTTGAAAATGGAGTTGGAATTTTCTCTTACCTTTGGAGAAACCCACGGCTGATTTTGGGAGAAGAAGATGAACAATTGAAATGATATGTTGGGTGCATATCATAATATTTTACATTATAATCCACTTAAATGAATATAATATTCACTTAATTGGGATAAGACCAATTTACCCTTAATGAATCTTCTTATTTATCATAAAACCATGACAACTCATCCTTATCATAATTCAAAGTCAAGATGAAATATTTTGACTTTAAATTTCTGAATTTTTTCATGAAATTTCAAAACTTGCATTTTAGTCACCAAATTCCACTGTTTCAATTAAATCTGAAAAATTCCATATTTTCAGACCAAATTTCTTTGATCCAAAATATTAAAATAATATTTCCAACCATTTTATAACATCCTTCAAATTTTTGTAAAATTCCAATTCAATTTGAAATTACCGATTCCTTACCGATTTTAACCATTTCTAATTTTTCTTTACCAAATTCCAAATATAATTCCATAAAACCCTACTCTCAAGAGTAAACTATCTATTTATGAAATAAAATTCTTTTCAAGAACTTTACCACTTAATTTCCTAAAATTTCTTCCAAGTTTAATACTTTGACCATCAAACTTTCAAAAGTTACATTTTGATCACTAACCAAAATTTGGGGTATTACAGCTTTAGCTTGGATACAATAAATATGGTTGCAGGATGCTATTGAAGAATGCCGAAAATTATGTGGTGGTCATGGGTATCTCTCTAACAGTGGTCTTCGGGAGTTATTTGCAGTGTATATACCAACCTGCACTTACGAAGGAGATAATGTCGTGCTGCTTTTACAGGTATGTCAAATGTGAAATATACCATCATCTTCATTTTGTTCTTTTGATGGTAGGGGATAAATTCCATTTCATATTAGCTGGTTCTTGTGTTCCATGATATTTTAAACAATATCAAGACAAATCTATGGTAAAGAACAAGAAAGGGATAAGATAGGGAATGAATCTAAAATTCTTTGATGTTGTGTTGATAATGCTTCTGGATGCCATTTATTGACAATGTAAGTGGAATGTTTCTGTAGGTTGCTAGATTTCTGATGAAAGCGGTTTCCCAGCTGGGGTCGGGAAAGAAGCCTGTTGGGACAACAGCTTACATAGGTCGAGCAGAACACCTTATGCAATGCTGTTATGAAGTTGAAATGGGTATCCTTTATATCTTCTTCTTTTCCTCTTGAGATTGTTTGCAACTTATCTTTTCATATCTTGGAAGATTGAAAACATTAGTTTTCACAAACATTAATTAGAATTCTCTGAATGCCTATGAGTAGGGTTGCTGGTCCTAGTTGCTTTCTTAACTCTTTTGACCTTTTTTTCAGTTCTATAAACAAACTATTGCCAAGTACTGGTGTACATGGTGCCAATCTTTCATTAGGTTGTACTCAATTGACAATTATCACCGGTTTGTGTAAATAAAATATTCCATTCCTTGTCTTGGTTCACAGCTCAGGATTGGCTAAAGCCAAGTGTAATATTGGAGGCATTTGAAGCGAGGGCTTGAGGATGTCTATTGCCTGTGCGAAAAGCCTCGGGAAATTTTAAATCCAGAAGATGGTATGTCCTTTATACCTAGATTGAGAAGCAAGTGTTCTCTTTTATCAGTAATTTTTTATTGACGCGTTACCCAACTAAGTTATTTCTTTAAAAAATTTGGCATACTGTGAGTAATGTAAGTTAAAACCTTGGATGAATTTTCAAAGAACACCATTTTGTTAGGATAGAAAACAAACAGGCTCGATGCCTCAAGTCCAAAATTGTGCAGTAGCCTCTCTGTTGAAGTCGTTGACGTCCGTATGTTTGATGTGCTTGCACTTTTCTCTTTAGTTTCCAGGTTTTTCTGAACTTTCAGCTGATTTGCTTGAGGTTGCACTTGCTCATTGTCAGCTAATTGTTGTTTCCAACTAAGCCTCTCGAGTCTTATCCGCTCAATTGTTATGGTCAGAAATTAATACTAGTTTTCCTATCATTGATTGGTTGGGTTTTTTCTCGATGTTAGGAAATATAACGAGAACAAGTAATTTCCCTATTATAAAAAATAAAAAATTACAGCAGCCCCCCCTTAGCAGCCCCTTAGCAGCCCCCCTTAGCAGCCCATGTGTTTTATTAATTTCAACAATCTCCCACTTGAAGACTGATTTTAATCTGTCTTCACACCTCGATCAATGCAGCAGCATTTCTGGTCTTTTATTCTAGCATGCCAACTGAAGCTGAACACAACTTCAGTTTTTCTGTGGTCACCGTCTTTGTTAACATGTCTGCCGGATTTTGAGCTCCACTAATCTTTTCAAGTTTCAAAATCCCATCTTCCAGAAGAGACCGGATAAAATGATATCTCAATTGTATGTGCTTCGTCCTGGAATGAAAAGACGGATTCTTCGCTAGATGGATAGCACTTTGACTGTCGCAATACAAGACATTGTTTTCTTGTTTCTTGCCTAACTCTTCCAAGAAACTTTGGAGCCAGACCATCTCTTTGCTGGCTTCCGTAACAGCGACATATTCTGCTTCGGTTGTAGAGAGAGCAACTATCTTCTGTAGTTGAGACACCCAACTCACTGCGGTTCCTCCTAGAGTATAGACATACCCTGTAGTGCTTCTTCTGATGTCAACATTTCCGGCTAAGTCAGCATCTACATAGCCTGTCAGTATCGTATCTCCACCTTTGAAACAAAGTGCTTTGTTTGTGGTACCTCGCAGATATCTGAGGATCCATTTGACTGCTTTCCAGTGTATTTTGCCTGGATTATTCATGTACCTGCTAACAGCTCCCACTGCTTGAGCAATATCTGGTCTGGTACAAACCATGGCATACATCATACTTCCAATTGCTGAGGCATACGGCACCTTCACCATGTGTGCACGTTCTTCCTCCGTCTTTGGTGACTGTTCTTTGGAGAGTCTGAAATGAACACCTAAAGGTGTACTTACTGGTTTAGCATCTTGCATGTTGAACCTGGAGAGTACTTTGTTGATGTACTCAGCCTGTGATAACATCAAAGTCTCCGACTTTGTGTCTCTCTTGATCCTCATCCCAAGAATCTGCTTTGCAGCGCCCAGATCCTTCATAGCAAACTGCTTCGACAATTTTTGCTTCAAGTGTATAATCTCTTGCATGTCTGAGCCTGCAACGAGCATGTCATCAACGTACAATAATAAAATAATGAAGCTGTTGTCGAACCTCTTGATGTAGCAACAATGATCTGCTTGGCATCTGGTAAAACCACTGCTACCCATGAAACTATCAAACTTCTTGTACCACTGTCTAGGAGCTTGTTTTAAACCATACAAGCTCTTCTTCAACCTGCATACCAGGTTTTTCTTGCCTGCCTCTATGAAGCCTTCTGGCTGCCTCATATAGATTTCTTCCTCCAAATCACCATGAAGGAAAGCTGTCTTTACATCTAACTGCTCAAGATGTAAATTTTCTGCAGCTACAATTTTCAACACCAGTCTGATTGTAGACAGTTTCACGACTGGAGAGAAAATTTCATTGTAATCAATACCTTCTTTTTGCTGAAAGCCTTTGACAACCAATCTTGCTTTGTAACGTTTTCTCCCATCGTGCTCTTTTTTGATCCTGTAAATCCACTTGTTATGGAGCGCTCTCTTGCCTGGTGGTAATTCAGCTAATTCCCACGTCTGATTTGACATAAGCGAGTTCATCTCATCTTTCATGGAAGACTCCCACTTGACTGAATCCTCCACTTGCATTGCTTCATCATAACACTCTGGTTCACCATTGTCAGTCAGCAACAAGTAGTGTAAAGAAGGTGAATACCGTTGGGTTGGTTTAGGAATTCTGGAGGAGCGTCTCAGTTCTGGTGTGCCTGGTTCTTCCTCTTGAACTGCTTCAGGACTGATCTGAACATCATTTTCAGAAATCTCCTCGAACTCAGCAAATTCCTTTGTTTCAGCCTTGGTATTACTTGATTCTGCGGTTGACCTGTCTTTGTACATCACATTTTCATTGAAAATGACGTCTCTGCTTCTGATGATCTTTCGATTTTCGTAGTCCCAAAACCGGTAACCGAACTCATCACCGCCATAACCAACAAAGGCACATTTGTTGGACTTAGCATCAAGTTTACTTCTTTCAGCAGAGTCTATGTGTACATAAGAAATACAACCAAACACTCTTAAGTATGAAAGGTTTATTTCTTTCTTGCTCCAAGCTTCCTCTGGTATTCCGCCATCCAAAGGAACAGAGGGCCCACGGTTGATCAGGTAAGCTGCAGTGTTGATAGCTTCAGCCCATAGAAATTTGGGCAATCCGGCATGTATCCTCATGCTTCTAGCACGTTCATTCAGAGTTCTATTCATGCGCTCTGCTACGCCATTCTGCTGCGGTGTTATGGGAACTGTTTTCTCCATCTTAATCCCATTGTTTGCGCAGAAATCTCTGAATCTACTGTCTCTGTACTCTCCTCCATTGTCAGACCTCAACCTCTTGACTTTCAAACCAGTTTCATTTTCCACCATGGCCTTCCATTTTCTGAAGGTATCAAAGACTTCTGATTTCTTCTTCAGAAAATAAACCCACACCTTCCTTGTTGAATCATCGATGAAGGTGACATAATATAGTGAGCCTGCAAGAGATGGAACTGGGGATGGTCCCCATACATCAGTATGAATCAATTCTAACCTTTCTGCCTTGGGTGCCTTGCCAATCTTTGCAAAACTGACTTTCTTTTGTTTGCCAAAGATGCAATCCTCGCATAGTCCGACATCCACATTCTTTAGATCCGGCAGCTTCCCTTTTGACAGAAGTATCTTCATTCCTTTCTCGCTCATATGGCCAAGCCTTTGGTGCCATAGGTTTGATTTTCCATCAGCATCTGCTACTGCAATGATATTCTCTAAATTTGAGGTTACATAGAGAGTACCAGTCTTCTTACCACGAGCAATGACGAGTGCTCCTTTGGTAATCTTCCATTCACAACCTGAAAAGGTTGTACTATATCCTTCTCCATCAAGCTGTCCAACAGAAATCAGATTTCTTTTGAGGCCAGGAATATGTCTCACTCCTGTCAGCTTCCAGGTGGTCTGGTTTGGCAGCTTTAGTCGGATATCTCCTTTTCCGACGATCTTCAAGGTTTCATCATCAGCAAGATGAACCTTCCCAAAATCACCACTGATATAGTTCTCCATGATTTCTTGGCATGGGGTGGAGTGGAAAATGCCCCTGAATCCAAGATCCATGATTCAATCGGACTGTTGACGCTTAGAATCATGGCATCACCTGTCTCCTCTGTCACGTTGGCAGATTCCTGTGCACCGGTATCTTTCTTCAGTGCTCGGCAATCTCTTTTAAAGTGACCTTTCTTGCCACAATTATAACAGGTAAAATCTTTCTTTCCCGTTCTGGATTTTTCCCGTCTGGATTTGGATCTGCCACGATTTGAATTTCTTTCTGAAGTTCTCCCTCTGGACTCCGTGTGCAAGGCTGAGGAGGTTGATGCTTCACCCGATTCTCTCCGTCGAATTTCTTCGCTCAGTACCAGATCCCGAACATCGTCGAATTTCAATTTACTATTTCCCGACGAGCTGCTAACTGCTGTAACAGTAGCATTCCAACTGTCTGGTAGAGATGATAAGAGAATTAAAGCTCGAACTTCATCATCGAATTCAATTTCTACAGAACTCAACTGGGTTGTGATTGTGTTGAGTTCATTCAGGTGTTGAGCCACTGATGCCCCTTCCGTCATCCGCAAATTGAATAATCGCCTCATCAAGTGAACTTTGTTCGAGGCCGATGGCTTCTCATACATACTGGAGAGAGCTGCCATAAGACCTGCCGTGGTCTTTTCCTTTGCTATGTTGAAAGCAACATTTCGGGATAACGTCAGTCGGATAACTCCGAGGGCTTGTCTGTCGAGAAGAGCCCAATCTTCATCCTTCATGCCCTCTGGTTGCTTTCCTGAGAGGGGTTGATATAGATTTTTCTGGTACAGAAAATCTTCGATCTGCATCTTCCAAAAGCCAAAGTCCGCACCATCGAACTTTTCAATTTTCATCTTCCCTTCGTCTGCAGCCATCGCTCCCACTCGAATCTGGCTTCGTTTGGATCGTTTCTGACAATTTCTGCGAACCGCCGTGTATTAGAACACCTCCGTCGACAAACTCGTATCGCCGACCGAATTTCACTATTCACATGAATAGTAATGAATAGTAACCTCGCAGAAAATTGACAAAATTCACAACCAAAAGCTCTGATTACCAGTTGTTAGGAAATATAACGAGAACAAGTAATTTCCCTATTATAAAAAAAAAAAATTACAGCAGCCCCCCTTAGCAGCCCCCTTAGCAGCCCCCCTTAGCAGCCATGTGTTTTATTAATTTTCAACACTCGAGTAATTTTCGTTTTTGGAAAAGTTTTCTGAGATAGTTCCTTTGTTTTACCCCAGGTTCCTTGAGAAATTTCAACAGGACATACCGGGAAAGGGAGTGAAAAGACAATTGGAGATCCTCTGCAATGTATATGCTTTGCATCTTTTACACAAACATCTAGGAGATTTTGTTGCAACAGGCTGCATTACCCCGAAGCAAGGTGCACTAGCAAATGAACAGCTGCGATTTTTGTATGCTCAGGTTTGTTTCAATACTCCGATTTCGTTAACACGGTGCTCAGCTTTGGAAGGCTGCAGTGAATCCACTAAGTTCTAATCTCATTTTCTTCTCAGGTCCGTCCAAATGCCATTGCCCTTGTCGATGCATTCAATTACACTGACCACTACCTTGGCTCGATCCTCGGTTGCTACGACGGAAACGTCTATCAAAAACTCTATCAGGAAGCATGGAAGGATCCTCTGAACGATACGGTCGTGCCGGATGGTTACCTTGAGTATATTCGGCCAATATTGAAGCAGCAAATTCGCACTGCAAGACTGTGATGAACAAAGTAGCAAGCCGTTTAGAAACGTATATTAGGCCATTAAAGTGATGAGATATCGACCACCCGAGAGTCCAAGGGCAGGTTCACTGCTCTAGGCAACCTTCTGTTTCTACGATCTCTTGGATTATGGCATTAGATATACTACAGCCATAAAATTATGGAATTTTAGATATATTAGTCTTAAAATCGTGGGAGGTATTAAGGACATTTTTTTACCCACGCGAGTAGTTCCCCTGGTAAGCTCATTATATATTTAAGTGTTCTTGGAATTCAAAGCAACTTACGAGTATTGTTTATTTGAATAAATCCACAATCGATTGTTAAGTGCGATTAACTTTAAATACGTACCTTAAATTCAAAGTAACTGTTGTAAAAGTAGAGCTTCAGGTAAACTAAGGGGTAGTCAGTTAATCTTAATGGTGAACAAAATTCGTTTTATTAAAAAAAATTATATAATTCAATTTTAAGTTGATGCTACAGTTAACATTAACTTATCGAAAAGAAAATTAGGCTTTAGTTTATATTGTACTGTAGTCTCTTTTTGTCGTCTTTCGATGAATTTTCGAGCGAAAAGATCATTTAATTATTGCTCTTCTCATTTTATTATTATTTAAATTCGTCTAAAAATCTTTCTATATCTTCAAATTGTTAGTAAATCTTAATTAAAATTAAAATTTAAAATTTTTTGATCTATCACTATCAATTATCAGATCAACTTGAACTTAAATTATATTAATTTTCTAGTCAAATAGATTCTTCTCATTATTTGGATTAATTGACGATTGTTTTGTTAATTAAAAATTTGGTATTGACGGTAGCTGTAAATTTAGAGCCTTATGATTTTCTTTGGGAGGAAGATTTTAATGTGTCCTGTTAGTATTTTTTAACAACATTGATCATAATAAAAATAAAATAAAAGTTTAACAACTGTAATAAAAATTTTAAAAGTTTAGTAGCCAACATAAAAACACCTAAACTAGTTTAATGGTCATTAATACAGTTTACTCGGTATATAATTAACTTAAAGTTTAGTTTAAAATATTTAATATGTATATAAAAATTATTAAAAAGAAACAGAATGTAAAAGAGGGGATAAAAGTATATAATTACCCTTTTCAATGTATTAAAAATATATTATGTTTAACCTATGCTTATATTAAAATATATTAAAATATATAATTTTATTTAAAAATAATTAAAATAACTTAATAACTACTTAAAAATTTCAGTTTTATTAATTGTAAATATTGCATAAAAAGTAAAAAAAAAATAGAATAATAAATTAATTAATGGACAATTCATAATTCTAACTGTCGAAAATCTTTCACTGAAACTGCTCTCAACTTAACGTTAGAAACAACCTATTATTTTACTTCATCTCATTACATATAGGGTCAGTTAATTTTTTTATATTCGTCTTATCGAAACTTCTCCATCCAAAAGACCCCATGCCTTAACAACGCGCCACGTTTCCTTCTCCCTTTTATTTGAAATAAAAAAACTCAAAAATCAAAAACCCTTTCTCTGTATCTCTTTTCTGAGCAAAGCAAAAACCCTAATCTCTTCATTTTGTTTACCGTCAAATTTTATAATGCTCCCTCACTCCTACGCCGTCAATTCCCTTTCCCGATCCCAAGAACTCGCCTCCGCAATCCTCGCCTCCGCCGCCCCCTCCCAGATCTCCGCCACCTGCGCCTCCGTCGATTCCTTCCTACAATCGCATACACCAGATCAGTCTCGCCATTTCTTCTCCATCACCTTCCCCACCCTAATTTGCAAGCTCTTCGGCTTCGATGACGTCACGCCACCACCCCCACATCCACCGACTCAGAAACCCCAGCTTCCCCAGTCCAATGGCTGGATCGAACTTGCCTCCCAATCTAATCACGCGGATTTATCCTCTAAAATATTCTCCCTCCTTTCCCCGAATGGAACCTTGATGAACTCAATTTCAGCCGTTGATAGACTTTCCCTCGTCAAATACGTTTTCCCTGTTGAACGGCTCCCTGAGTGGGTCCGGTTCATGTTGTCGAACGAAAAATATTGCCGGGTTATATCCGATTTGTGCCCTTTCTTTAAAGGTAAAATCAAAGAAGATACGGTTAAGGGCTCTTTATGTCAAATTCAACTGAATGTTTTCGAATACTATCTGTTTTGGTTCGCTTATTATCCCGTTTGTAAAGGCAACGGTGAGAACTTGGACTCGAACACTGTAAAAAGAAGAAGTAAGTTTAGGTTAGAGAACTGGACACGCTCAATTCCGGGGTTTTCAGGGTCAATTAAGCGTGAAATGGAGCAAAAATATGAGAGTAATCTGTATATACAGCTTTTATTAGCTTATCTTCGTGCATTTGTGCCTATATTTGATTTGGGTGCTCACCAACCCTATCGTAGTTCAATTTTGAATCACTCTTTGAAGTGTGATGGTTCTGTTATATTCGTGCCGAGCTTTTGGTCAAGATTTTCGTGCAGTATTGGTTGGTTGATAATGATTTTTCTCCATTGCCTGTTAATGTATGCAAATCTTTTGGTGTGTCGTTTCCATTTAGGTCAGTGTTGGGGGAGATCCCACCAACAAGCGGGCTGGGTGAGGTGGTGAAGTTGTTTGTGAAATACTTGAATTTGAGCTCAGTGATAAGTATGGATGGGTTTGACAATATTGAGTATAATGAAAGTCCAAGTTGGAGGATTTCTGGTGGTTTTGATGGTGGGATGCCAAGGGACTTTGTTTCCTTGTCACCTTCTGTGTGTTCCGTTGGCTCTTGGAACTCCTGGATACAAAGGCCATTGTATAGGTTTATATTGAGAACATTCTTATTCTCTCCTGTGGGAACTTCAATAAAGAATATATCCCAGGTGTTCTCTGTATGGGTTAGTTATATGGAGCCTTGGACAATCAGCTTGGATGATTTTGCAGAGCTTGAAGCGGTTGTCAATGGAACAAGTATGGATGTGAGGAATCAGGAAACAGAGACTCAAATTTCTGGATATTCTCCGGTATGGCAAGCTTTTGTGTTGTCTAATTTTCTATACTACAGTTCACTGGTTATGCATTTCGTTGGGTTTGCACACAAGTTCCTTCATACAAATCCGAAAGTAATATCCCAGATGGTATTGAAGGTTTGCTTCTTAACTGTAGCATTTTTACTTCGATTAAGTGAATTTTCTGTCAATTCTTTTTTATGGTTGTACAATAAAAGCTCCTCTAGGCACCACTAGGTGCCCGATGAAATGTGCCTCACCCGAAAGGGTCTAAGGTGCAATGATTAAATGTCTAGGACCATACCTTGATAGCACTGGTATTATCATGTATAGAGGGTACCGTACTAGATTAGGAGCTATGGTTATTTCATGTGGGCTCTTTCCTTTTGGTTATCCCGTTCATGTCTTATTGCTATTGTATAACTTTCCTATCATTTCCAATCATGGTTGAGTATCCTTTTATAGGCTATCAACAGTGTGTTGGTAAGGTTTAGATAACAAGTGAAGTATTGAGCTGAATGCTGAACTAAGGTAGACAATACTGTACACTTGGTAGTGATTGTTGGTGTATGTGCCTAGGTTTTCTTATGATTTAAGATAGATTGCCGTCTTCTAATATCTTTTATTTTCTATTTTTCTTATAAGATATTTTTCATTCTTTCTCTTGTTTTACAGGTTATAAGTTTGCTGACATCCTCTAAAGAGCTGGTTGATCTTATAAAGAATGTTCATTATAAACAAGGTGGATCAAGCAAGTCAGCCCTCAATGGCCTGTATAGATTTGTACCTTCAATTCGTGAACAATTGAAGGTAGATTACTGACCGGATCCCTCCATGCTTTTTTCCTCTTGCTTATCAATTTCAGCAAATAGGGGTTCATAAGTGGAAGTCCCAATCTATGGGTTTTATTTTTTTTTAATTTTTAATTTGATTTATGGTTTCCCAATAGTTTCTGATGTGGTTCTTTGGCTGTTCCCTTAACTTTTTTTTTTTTGAGACTGAGCATATATGCACTATTGTCTGACCTTTGTCTGGTGTTGTTAGGACTGGGAGGATGGTTTATGTGAAAGTGATGCTGATGGATCTTTCTTACATGAGAATTGGAACAAAGATCTAAAACTCTTTAGTGATGGGGAAGATGGGGGACAACGACTACTTCAGGTTTTTGTAACTTCTAATATTGTAATTGTAAAGCTGCAATTGCACTTTCTATAATATATCCCTATACCTGTCGTCATCCGCTGTCAATGATTTTGTTCGTGCAGTTGTTTATATTTCGTGTAGAAGCTGAGTTGCAAGGTGATGATATGGTACATGCAGTAATAGATTCATTAAAAGAAAAGGTGAGCTACTTGTTTGGTGGCTCTATGGTGAAGCCAATTCCAATTTCACCTGAACTGAGACAGTCTCAACAAATCCGTGATGAACTCTTCAAACCCAAAAGAGTTGGCAACCAAACCTCAGCTAATGTCACATACAGGGGTGAGTGGATGAAGCGCCCAATCTCTGATGATGAGGTTGCATGGCTTGCAAAGTTGTTTATTTGGTTATCCAGTTGGTTGAACGAAAGCCTTGGACTAAACCGACCGGAAGATAATGATGTTGTTCATAAGTGGTCCTATGTGGATCTCCCAGGTGATGCAGTAAACCTGAGCAGACCAGGTGAGACCGCAAAAACACTGGTTTGCTTAATTGGTTCATGGCTATTAACGATGGGTACAACAACAACGAGATTAATGAGAAAACACGGTTTAAGGATAAATCTTAGGGTCTTGGCTTCCAAGAAGGTGGTGACGTTGTTGCTCTTGTTTGTTGTATATATAGTGAAGAAAGCTTTTGGATTGTGTCATTGATATTGTAAATAAATCAAACACAACAATCGGGAGAAATGGTTTTTTCTCCCCTCACTTTTTTTGGGTTTGATCCCCTCTTTTGTGTTCAAAGCAAAGAAAGAAAATTTTCAAATCCCTTTGTATTCTCTTTACTTTTTTTGTATTCGCTTTGTATTCGGCTTGTACGCTAAAGTTTTTTAGGGGATAAAGGAAATGAAAAGAAGAAAAATGCAATACCAAGTCAAATGGACCAGTTATCTGCTTGCTTTGATATCAATGGTGAAGTTTACTATGACATGTTTAACTCCAAATCTCTTGCACTGATGAAATCAATGATACGGGAGGGCAAATTCAGAATTCTTTTAAGGTGGCCAAATGGACCAGTATTCTTTTTATGGTACTAATTTAAAATTTCATAAATTCTCAAGGGGTATAAAGATTTTTTTTTTTTTTTTTCATTTTGCGGGGTCAAGGCCGGTTTCGCCTTTGCCGATAAGATGCACGGTAATGTTTGGCTTTTACGTTTCGAGTTTAAATTTCATTGAATTCATATCTTAAGGTATGATCGTAAGAACATATAATGATTAGGGTAAATTTATGCACTTATAAAAAAATAATTTTAAAAATATGTTTAATTAGTAGAGTATAATTATATGAAAGAAATTCGATTTTGAGAAATTATTTAACAATTACTATTTATATTATATATTTAATTCAAATTAAATGGTACAAGTCAACTTAACGTTAATACAGTTGAGAATAAATTAAGGATTTTGTAAATTAAGATTTGACTTTTAAAAAATCTCATTAAATTTATAAAATTTTCAATATATTTTAAGCGTAAAGTATATAAATGGTTCCCAACTATAGAGTGTTACTTTGTTAAGTCAATTGATTAATAAAAATTATAAAATGGTCTCCTGGCTATAGAATATTTTTTTGTTGAGTTCCTTGACTATTAAAAGTTACAAAATGGTCACTTGATTATTCATATGTTTTAAACTCATCTTTTTTCGTTAAAAAATCAATAGTTGTTTGAGTTAGACGTTAACATGTCGACTAAAATACGAAAAAATCATTTTTTAATGATGTATACCAGTACTCTCGTTGCTTTTAAGCATTGTCTCAACGACATAATGTAAACAGGGAGTTGATACATAAAATACAACTCAAACGATTTTGGGATCATATTTTATCATATCACAATCAACATGTTAATACCCTACTTAGATGGTTATAAATTTTTTATCGAAAAATGACTAGTTTGGAACATATGAATATTTGGGTGATCATTTTATAACTTTTAATAGTCGAAGGACTCAATAAAGTAGTGTCCTGTAGTTAGAGGATCATTTTGTAATTTTTAATAGTCGAGGGATTCAACAAAATAATACCTATAGTTGGGGATCATTTATGTACTTTACCCTATTTTTAATTAGATTTTTTTTAAAATTTTCCCATTAAGTCTATATTTTTTTAAAAAATAATTAGATGTCTAATTTTTCTTTTATTGTTTTTACTTAAGCCACTCTTAAGAAATTCAATTGGACTTCTAAAATTCTTTAAGATTTTTATCTTTTCATATTTTTGTAATATATTAAAGAAATTAATTAAAAATTACTACTTAAAAATTGAATAAAAAATAATAAATTTAAAAATAATAAAATTGAAGTAGATAATCCGACGCGGCTATGAGAAGCTTCTCTTGCTATAGTGAAAAACAATTTTGAAACACGTAGAGACTTAAAGCTTCGACCAATAACATGACACCATGTCATCAAGATACTGTATAGACCATATCAAATTTAAAATGACTAAAAAACCATCGAGTAATACTTTTCGTCCCGCATAGTTCATCCTACAATGTCAGAATTTGTCAAGGCCAATTACGTAACTTAAGTCTTCACCTATTTAATTCCCAGATCGCGTACTTTTAAAGAACAAACGCAGAGCAAATAATTTCCTAATTTTTTTATTTATTTTTCCTTTATGAATTTTTGTGATTAAACTGTTGAAGTCGGATTAAATCTCGAAATCGAAGTATTTAACTTCAAATTCGAGACCTCGTCGTCCATGGCCGCCCCCTTTTTTTCCACTCCTTTTCAACCCTACGTGTATCAGGTAACATTCTTTAAAAAAATTCTTCGTACTCTCAAGTCTTGCACTGAATTTTTGTTTGTTTCATGAGTAAAAGGGTAAAATCACAAGGAAATTGAATTTTGCTTCTTGGAAAAGTGTCGTGAAATTTTAATGGAATTTAGGCTTTACTTTTGCATTTGATCTCTCATTGTTGAAGAATTTTAATTGGGATTTCCTTAAATAGAGTTGACTTTGATTCCGTTATCTTGAAATTGATCCGTTTATAATCAATTTGTAAACAAACTTGTATAGAATGCTGTGATCAGAGTGTGAGAGTAGCTAGTTCGAATGCCAAATTGGGGAAACAGTTTCCCGATGAAACTAGAATGATAATGTTGTGTTGTTTAAATATCTCAGCGTGTATATTTATTTACGTCATAATCTCTTGTTGGTATAAAATCATTTAGAGTCCGCAAGATGCTGTGACCGCATTTCAGATATTGGGTGGTGAAGCTCAAATAGTTCAGGTACTTCCTGATTTTTATCGAAGAATTTTCTTTTAGTTTAAGCATTTGACCTCATACCAACGATTATGATTTTTTTTAACTTTGGTGATGGTTCTTTCATTTACCAGATAATGCTGATGCCACAAGAAAAGGTTATTGCAAAACCCGGTAGGTTATTTAGTCTCTATTGGATTTCTTGGTTGGGTTAACACTACTATATTTGTATGTTTTAGTATAGGAAGATGGTCTTGATGCAGGATATCGTCATAATTCTAGTACTTCTTTGTGATCATAAGCTAATGTTCTTGGTAAAATTATGAATGGTGAGGCCTTCTGGATATTATAATAAGTAAATTGTTGGATGCTAGGCTAGGTGTTCAGCATATATTCTGGAATGCTACAAATTTCTAATGCCAAGAATATCTTGTAGTACAAATAGTGACTAGAAGTGTCAAAAGTTCAAAAAATGGAGAAGTCACTTTACTATCAATTAAATTATCTATGTGTATTCTATCGATTTTGCTTATAATTAAGATCACATTAGATCCTCTGCAGAAGATCAATAAGGAGAACTGCTTAATCGATAAGATGATTGGCTCGAAGCATTCTGTTAGTTATTGCTTGTTATCATGCAGACATTAATTCTTCTAAAGTTGACCTGGAATGTAACAAAATGCAGGTTCCATGTGCTTCATGTCTGGGTCCATTGAAATGGAAAATACTTATGTCCCAGAAAATGAGGTAGGCATGTGGCATTGGCTTTTTGGGAAGAGTATAACTAGTATTGCTCTTTGCAATAATGGTCCAAACGATGGATTTGTTGGCATTGCTGCACCTTCTCTTGCAAGGGTTCTTCCGGTTTGTGTTTCAAACTCAAAATTTTTATATACATATTTATAGCACATGTCAAGCTTGAGTACTTCATGATCCCAAATTGCTGTTTTGTTATCGCTAACTATGAGTTATATGTTGTTCCTGGTTTGTGTTTACTTTGACAGATCGATTTAGCAATGTTTGGTGGAGTGCTTTTATGTCAGGTAGCTGACTTGTTCATGGAAATTCATTTTTTCTGCAAATTGAGCTTTGTTTTTCATTGCATTAGCTGGAATCTTTATGTCATCTTGTAAGCTTGTTTTGTAGCCAGATGCATTTCTTTGCTCTATCAATGATGTGAAGGTTAATAATACAGTTGATCAGCGGCCACGGAATGTTGTAACCGGTGTAGAGGTGATGTAATGATAAATTAATTTTTTATCATTTTCCCTTCTTCTCTTAGATTCATACACTTGCTGCGTTCAAAGATCTTTATCAGTTTTTCTGTTTCTTTGGTTTATTCCTCAGTTTTCTAAGCTTTGTGTATCTGTGAATTTGATGGATGTGTTACTGGCATAAACAGGGATTTCTGAGACAGAAGATATCTGGCCAGGGGCTTGCATTTATCCTTGCTGGTGGATCTGGTATGTATCTTTTCTTTTGTTCATCCTTTTATTGCCTTTTGAGTTGCTTGAGTTCAAAAGATAGCACGTTACAGGTCACTAAATAGCATGTTTTATTTTCCTTATTTTTCATATCTTTTGATCTCGTTGTTCTAAAGAGCATGGTTGCCAACCATTGATGATTGATAACATATTCCTCTTTCTAGTTGTTGCAATCTATTGAAATTATAAATTTATACACATAGGTAAACTGACCATTGGGATTCCGGGGGGGTCTTTCCTTTGCTAGTTGTGCAGAAAAATCTTGAGGTGGGGGAGGTATTGGCAGTTGATATCTCATGCATAGTGGCCCTTACTACATCCATCGACGTTCAAATCAAATACAATGGTCCAATAAGAAGAGCAGTCTTTGGGGTAAGCTGCTTTCAATTAATATTTTTACCCGCTCGATTAACGGTGGTTTAGGAGTTCTGGTGCATGTATGTTCCTTTTACAATTGCGTGCTTTCAGTTATCGTTGACGGTATATTTCTAATGACGAAAAATATTGATTACATATGGTAAGAAGTCGGGGCTTGTTTAAAAATGTACATTCCGAATCTTCTATTATGAGCACACTGTCACTGGTTGATAACACCCTACTTGCTCGATGCACGTGACTGGGATTTGCATATGCAGCCATTTAAATTTTGTGGTTCTTTCGATGCAACCTTGCAGGGGGACAATGTGGTTACAGCTGTTCTAACAGGACCCGGAATTGTATTCATCCAGAGTTTGCCATTTCATCGATTTTCACAGCGAATCGCAAGGTAAAAATCCAGTTGCACCATCCACAAAAGCTACTTGTTGAATCATAATTTCACTTTCCATGTCTTTTCTTTACTCCATTTTCACCAGCCACGAGGTTTTATTAACTAGGAGAGGATTCTGGTTTTGCAGGGCGGTTACATCTCCCAACATGAGAGAAAATCCAAAATTCTTCGTTCAGATAGGCATTTTCTTTTTTCTAGCCTATGTGGTGATTGTATCTTCCTTAATATTGACCGATGTGTGAGATTCTCTTTCCCTTTTTAATTTTCATCGACCAACTTATGATTCTTTTCCCTTTTTTTTAATTAAACTTATCACTCTTTGCTTTTTGGAAAGAAATGTAACTCTTGTTTTTGAATGATAACCCTCTTTTTATCTTATAGTTAAATTTGAACTGTATTGGGTTTTGTCCTCGTAATTTAATTTTAATGATTTTTTTAACTTTAGTTTTAATTTTGTTGATTTTAAACATAAAATGCAAATTTATTACAATTTACCATTCATTTATATGTCCGGTCATTTTTTGTGTGTCAAATTACGTAATAGGTAGTGAAATATATAATATTTATATAGTTCACGGTTATTATAATTAATAACTATTACTAAGAAATAAAATTTCTAATATACTAAAGTATGATATTATACTACAAAACACATTATGGTACAAATATATTAATAAATTAAAATTTTTATAATTTTAAAACTAAAACATGAAATTATACAAAATTTTGGTTAAGACTTATCTACACAATATAATTTTTTTTTAAGTTTTATGTGTTTTTAAGATAATTGTGAAAATAGACAGTTAAGATTTATCTTTTTATTTTTTTATGTGAATATCTATTCATACATATTATTAAATATTGACCGTCTATTTTCATTTATCAAAGTGTAAAATTTAAAATGTTTTAAATTGAATAAGTGGTTCATGTCTCATACAAAATAAGATGGATATAATATAAATAAGACATGTATCAAAGTTTATATAATATGAATGATTAGTTTATTAAAATTTATGTGAATATAAAGTATTTAAAAAAGATTGTGATATAATAAAATACACTATCGTACAATAAGACAAAGTTTTGAAAAAAAAAATTATAATTATTTAATATTTATTTTTATTAAAAAGATTATTTGTAACAAATATAAAAATTATGTGAAAATTTTAGCAGTTATTTTTAGTCTTTTGAAAAGGATGTAAAATTAGTAATCAATTAATTTTACTTGATGGAATTTGAGTAGTAGAAAATCAACATAAATTTTGTTTAAAATATTTAATTTTCATGATAAAATTATAATAAATGTAATCAATAATTCTATAAATATTTAATTTATTAATCATTTATATGTTATAAATTAAATTAAAATCCCTAATGAAGTAGGGTTAAACTCAAGTTATATAAGTTCTTAACTAATCCTTTTTTAATTATACTTTTTACTAACAAAATTATATGGCATATATTGTTGAGTCATCGATATAAAAAAATGAGAAGAGACTCTAAATTATCTAATCTTGAAATAAGTAAGACTAAAAGGTATGTAAATAAAAATTAGGAGTAAGGCTCAATTTAGTTAACTTTAAAACTAAGAGGAACTGTAACGTATTTAAACAAAAAATAAGTTAAGGCTCAATTTATCTAACTTTAAAATAGAAGGGACCTAAGAAGGAGTTAATCCCAAAACAATTGTGGGCCAGGGCCCATAGTTCCGTCCCCGGTAGCAAAGAGTTGTCTAGAGATCAGGAATTTGTTAGGAAGTGAGCACAGTGCCGATGTTTCGTCATTGAAGTCAAAATCGGTATGCGTTATTTTTTCCCCTAGCTTTGTTTTATTCTTGTTTGTCATGCGAGGAGGTATGCTACATGATTGTCAGCAATCAATTGTCTAGGATGCACCGGCTTGTAACGTAGGAATATAAGATTTTATTTTTTTATAGTGTCATTAAGTTTCAATAATTGGGATTCACTGGTTGTTTCGATCGCCTTTTTTTTTTATAGCTTTTATGCTTTTATTTTTGGTTATGAACACATGGTTCCATTTATTGATATTGAGAATTCAAGGAAGTGTATAAAACTTGGAACTTTCTATTCTGACCGGCTGTTTTAGCTCAGGCCTACTTTGAAGTTTCTCCATTTTCTTGGTTTTTCAGTCGAAAATTTTTATGGTAGTTTACACTGAAAAACGATAACCATATAGAGTTGGTCAGAGTTGCACAGTTTAAGCCTTGTATTTCTTGTTAGCGACATGAGAAATTAGATGACCCGTTGATGATGTATCATTTAATTATGTTTGTTTGTTGCAGAAGCCTATTCCACAAATGTCGGGCGGCGATCATCGCCGCAAGCATCACTGGCACCGATCAGAGAGGACCACACAAGAACGTTCCTTACGGGACGAAGCAACACCTCCCCGTCCTTCAAAGAGGAAATCTGACCAGCATCATGACCTTGAGTGTGATTATGATCGAAACTATGATGATCATGATCACGGTCGTTATCGCCATCACCATCACCATCTTCGCTCTGAGTCTTCCAAGCATGCACCTGAACCAGCACCCAAATTAACGTCCACGACTTCTACATCAGGAATGGATAAGAAGTCAAAGGCAAGCGTGTTTTCTCGCATTAGCTTTCCAGAAGAAGAAATTAGCATGAAGAAACGGAAGATATCTTCTGATGCACCGGCATCTTCTGGCCATCACAAACCATCCTCCAATGGATACGATTACAAGACGTCTTCGGTCTCTGCCAAGGCAGTTTCTGCTACTAGTGGCGGTGGGAGGAAGAGCAGTAGTGGCAATGCTGTAGAGTATGAGTCCAGTGATGATGATAGACATTTCAAAATGAAGCCGTCAAGGTACGAGTCATCGCCGCCACCATCAGCTGAGCGGGAAGAGGAACCACGGCAGCTATAGTAAACATAGAATTTAGAAGATGTAGGACTGTTTGTTACTCGAGCAGCGTTTGCTCGCTCTCGAAGAGCTATCGCATACTTTTGCGCCTTTGCACCAATATGCTGCTATTACGCCTAATGGAGAGATTTGTGGAGAAAATAATACAATTGTTTTTTATTCGTATTTTGCAATCCTCAATGATTTGAAAGTTGATGTTTTCTCATTAAGTATTATCATAATGTGTTCTTTCTTTTAAATAAATAGTGTTTTTTTTATTCAATCTTAATTCAAGTTGGAATGATATATATATATATAGATGTCATTCGAGTTTTAAAATTTTAAGAATATAATAATATTAAATATTTAGATTTGTGGTATGAATTTAACTTTTATTTAGACTGTTAAATCAATAAACGAAGATGATATGTGTCTAATTTAGAGTAGGGTAAATTCCAGGTCAGATTAACTAATTTAGATTAGATATTATACAGATTTATTATAAAGGTGTTCTTCTAAATCCTGTTTCATTATTAATAATTAAAATTTGAACTTTCAATCTTATTTAAAATATCTAATATTTTATTCTATTAAATTAGCGGGTTGTTGATAACAATTTACTGTTGATATTAAAATTATTATTAGACATATTTCATAAATATATATATTTAAAATGTCTAATTTAGAGTAGTGTAAATTTCAGGCCAAATCAACTAATTTAGATAGAATATTATACAGATTTATTAGGAAGGTGTTCTAAATCCTGTTTCATTATTAATAATTAAAATTTGAACTTCCAATCTTACTTCCAATCTTATTTAAAATATCTAATATTTTTATTCTATTAAATTAACTGATTATATAGAAGAAACTATTTGACAAATTGTTTGTCTAATTTACTTTGAAAGGCTCGCATTTTATTTAAGTCTCCCAAGACTAGAACTATAATAACAAAATGGACGGCCCAGTTTAGGGTATCCAATAAAGCTCGTTCTTTATAATAGATTATTTATTTTACCCGAAACCCTAGTATCCATCAACTCTATTCTCCTGCACAAGCGAAATCCTAGCCGCTCTGCTCAGCTCGCCAATGGGTACTCCTTCAAGCTCACTCTCTATCAATTTTTACTGGTTCTGGCTGCATATTTTCTCTGTACTTTCCTCTCAAGTATTTTTCTCACGTGTTTCACTTAACTACTTTCACATCTCCATTAAGGGATTGATTCTAATCTTATATATATATATATATATATATATATATATAATTTTTCAATAAGTTGAACCTTTTGTGATTTTCATTTTTGAGCTGGTAGCTATTGTTTCGTTTTGGTATTTTTGATATGTTCGTTTTTTCTCCAGATTTTTATGTTTTTTTCCTTATGTCACTGTTATGCTATGAAACATTTTATCGTTGCAGTGCAAAGCAATTGTATTTACAATTTCTTTAAAGTCTTTACCTTGCATTACTGTTTCTTTGGATTAAAGTGCGGGCTTTTACTTATGTAAATGATAAAATGTAGGGGCTTATAAGTACGTCTCGGAGCTATGGAGGAAGAAGCAGTCCGATGTGATGAGGTTTTTACAGAGGGTGAGGTGCTGGGAATACCGCCAGCATCCGGCAATTGTTAGGGTCAACCATCCTACTCGTCCCGACAAGGCACGCAGATTGGGTTACAAGGCCAAACAAGTAATGTCCAATTCAACATTTTCTGATGGCTTGTATTAGTTAGTTGCTTGCATCTTTTATTCCGTTCTAAATAACATATCGAGAATGCTAGCTTTAAAACTTGATTTTTGCTGAGGTCAAGCAATTATCCTCCACTTAATCAAGGAATTCTTCTTTAGATCACTTAGTTTGCGTCAAACAATTGGTCGCTTGCAAAAGACATTTGTTATTTCTAGGTGTTTTAATGAAATGGTATATTATTATATGTGAGCTTCTGAGACCTACTGGACTAAACAGATAGTGATTGTATACCCTTGGTTCCCTTTTGTGTTCGTATTAAATCGATTCGATTGTATGCTTGTATGTACTTTCTTTTCAAATGATTGCTTACGGAAATTTTGTGCATTCTTTGTCCAGGGTTATGTGGTTACCGTGTCCGTGTTAGGAGGGGTGGCCGCAAGAGGCCTGTTCCCAAGGGTATTGTGTACGGTAAGCCCACAAACCAGGGTGTCACCCAATTGAAGTTCCAGCGCAGCAAGCGTTCCGTTGCAGAGGAGCGTGCTGGTCGAAAATTGGGAGGTCTCAGGGTGGTTAACTCGTACTGGATCAATGAGGTATGTAGGGCTTGCTATATGTTTCTGTTTTGCCACAAAGCAACAAAATGGCTTGGCTCTAATTTCTTTCCGATTCTATCCTTCAGGATTCTACTTACAAGTACTTTGAGGTTATCTTGGTGGATGTTGCACACAATGCCATCCGCAATGACCCAAGAATTAATTGGATATGCAATCCAGTTCACAAGCACAGAGAACTTCGAGGACTCACATCTGCTGGAAAGAAAAACAGGGGTCTGCACGGCAAGGGTCATCTGCACCACAAGAACCGTCCTTCTCGCAGGGCAACCTGGAAGAGAAACAACACTCTTTCCCTTCGTCGCTACCGCTGAGTTAGTGTGTTCCTGGACGTTTTCCTGCTTCCCTTGGTTTTAGAAGTCGTCATGTTGAGTTACAAAATTTTCTAAGTTCTAAAGATTTTGAGTCTTTGAATATTACATGCAATTTGTTTTGTTTGAGATTCTATGAATCTCTTAAGTTGTTGCTACTTGCTTTTCAGAACAACTACTATCATTACGTCATATGCATATCTAGGGCCCTTATTTTCACTTTAATACCTTCTGATTTCATATTGGCTTGTCGCTGATTCGTTTTGTGACAATTACAATTTCATCTTCTTTCTTATTTAGAATAAGAGCAATAGGGGTGAAAAGTAAGCTTTAGACTTTACCATCAATATAGCCCCTCTTTCAGAAGTTGCAATGCCTGGCGGAAAGAGTCCTCGTTTTGATTAGAATACTTTAAGCATATTAGTTGATGAGCAACATGTTATGCCGACTTTATTTGATTATAATTCAGGCCGTTCACTTCCATCCGGTTCACTTCCTGGACATTAGACCTTATTACAATGCCGAATTAACGTCTCATAGACACTAAAACTAAAGCATAGTGATTTAGAAATTCTGTTAACTGTAACGAAACTGGAAGCATAGCACAAATAAACAAGGTTTTCATGTTTCTACTTTGACTGAAATTACCTTCTCTGTAATCCTTGAAGTTATGCTTCTAGCGGTATCAATCACTGAACTTGGTAGTCCCGCTACTTCTGCTAGTCGAAGACATAGCTTGCTACATGTCTCGGTCCATCATTGAGTTGAAACTGGGTAAAAATCAGAGTTCGAATCATCAAAAACATTATTTTAGGGCAAATATAGTATACCTAAATAAGATGGCCCAAGAAAGATGTTGATTGGTGCAAGTTTGGTCATTTGCTACACAAAAACTAAGGAAAAGTGCGTTGAGGGATAGCAGATGTTCACAGCAGCTCCTTGCTATTGCCAAACCATCAGAAGAAGAAGTAGCCCTCCCAAGTTCATCCATAACAATCAAACTCCTATATCATAAAAGCACATATAATTTTCAGTGCGTTGCATATACCAAGATGTTAATGACATCTGAAGATTCTTACCTTTGGGCGATATTCTGCATGATGAAGGCAGTTTCTTTCATCTCTGTCATAAACTGTATCACCGCAAACAACTAGATGTAGGGTAAGAAAAACACAATTTAACTTAAAGAAAACTGATTTTTTTCAGCTTGATGTTAAAAAACTTAATTTGTTTTGACCCGTAATTTCATAAACTTGATTTAAGTCGTAAAAATTTCAAATTCGGATCGAGTTATAAAATAGAATTCGATTAACTCAATTTTTAATAATTAGTGAATTGGTTTTGAAGTTTAGTCAAGTCTCTTAACTTTGCATATAATATGTATGTACGTATATCTTATATGGTCGCGGAAAATTACATAAATTAGAATCAAATAGTACCATAACATTATAAATGTTTACAACTAAATTTAAACAAAAATTTGAAAAATTCGACTTGACTCGAATCTCATAGACTCGACTCGAAAAAATTTCAAATAAAAGTTATAAAATAAAATGGTACGGAATGGACTAGAAAAGATAGAAGTATTTTGTGCTTGTTTAGAT
This sequence comes from Hibiscus syriacus, assembly GCF_006381635.1. Taxonomy (NCBI): domain Eukaryota; kingdom Viridiplantae; phylum Streptophyta; class Magnoliopsida; order Malvales; family Malvaceae; genus Hibiscus; species Hibiscus syriacus. Next base: position 411,354 of record NW_024063007.1, read on the forward strand.
ATGACATTGTAAGGACTAAAAATGAAAATAGTAACAATTTATCAGCATGTTAAGTGAATATTGAAGTTATAACGGAAGAAACAGTGCAGTTGCTATTAAACACTTGAGATAAACATATATCTTTGTTTATCGTCAATAGTGGAAGTAAGATGGTGGTATGAAAATATGGCTTAAATATTTGCAATTGTGAAGTTCAGATATTGTACCGTACTAGAGTTTGATTCAAGATTATCCATTGATCCATCCTTGTAATATACGATCAACTACTCTAATTGTTGCAAAGTGGGCTGGAACATAGCAGCCAATCTGAGTTAGAATAACTATGAGACACACTTGTTGAAGATAAGAGCTCTTTCCACTCCTGGTTGGAGAAAATTGATAGTCTAAATCTTAAACTAATAGATAGCAAGGGCTTTATTTAAAGCAAAACAAAAAAAGGATATTTACAATGACTTTGAATCTTAACGAGATGCAGTTTCCTAGAAAATTTCTTACATGTTTGGTCCCATTACAATAACCATATTTGATGCTTCAGAAAGGAAGATGATGTTGGGCTGCAACCAAAAGCATTTTAAAATATCTTAATGGTATCAAAGATCTTTAAGAAAACTCCATGGCACAGACAGTTCAATCATTAATATATGATAGCAGTGCTATTATCCAACTTCAATAAAGAATCTCATGAAAGCAGTAAAATTACTTCTAATTACTGTACAAAAGAATATACCACAAAATCAGTGTGTATGCTTTCTAGAATGGGGTGTCTTCCAGCGTCAATTGCTAGAGGGTTATTATCTGCGAGCAACTAATAACAATTAAATTTACCCTAATCAAACCTGGAACATGAAAAGAATACATATTAGGAATTGGAAAATAAAATACCAGTAAATCCTGGCCTAATATATCGGTCAAAAGGCTTGGTTGATATTGCATGCGCAAATGAATTAACAATCATATCTAAGAGGCACAGTACTTCAGCAATAAGTGCGAACAGAGAGATGTCCTCCCTTATGGCATCAACTAGGGCTGCAAATCACATAAAGTTAACATAAGTAATGAATGAAACAATTAAACCACTTCATAACATATAGAGAAGGTACCATATGTGAATCAAAATTTGAAAAGATAGTATGTTAACAGCATAAGCTTCAGCAGTCTTTAGTTAGGAAATTTGGGGGGGGGGGGGAATCTATTCAGGAAGACTGAATATGCCTTTCAAAAGTTTGATTGCATGCTCGATCCTCACAGGCAACCTTCTGTAATTATTAGGATAAAAAAGAACCTTTCTTGCCACACAATTCCGGCATTTTTAATTCAGTTAAGGTAGACAACTAGACATTTACAAAACCAAGTTTCAGAAGAATTCACATGATAAGATACAAATGGACAAGTAGAACGTGTCAGTGACATTGAAAATAAGCAGTCATGAGTCAACTACAAACCTTCCAAGCAAATTTCTGTTCTAACATAGCACTCAGCAGCCGCAGATTTGTTTCTGACATTCAACTGCAAATTATGCAATTTACATCGAGTAATCAAAGCATTTTTTAATACCCAGACAAGCTGATAAAAGTAAAACTGTTAAAAACAGTAGCATGCTGATATCGACAAACAAAATTTGGCTACATAGCAACAAAATCAATTGGTGCCCAGGTTTTGTTCTGATATAGACTAATCAATCAACCCAATAATTGTTTCCAATGAATACGCTCGCCAACACCGGTATATGCTCTTTTCTTTTTGGGGGATAAGTGAGAAAAATCTATATCAGACCATGAACTAAGATCAAACCACAACTATGGCATCCTTAAACAATACTTACAGAAGCAAGTTCCAAAGTTGAGCAATGTACATTGTTCCCATGCTTCACAACCTGATTTTCCATCACAAGCATACTAAAGTCTGAGATGATAGGAAATTCTCATTTACATCAATACGTGAAGTGATAGGAAGCTTGCCCTGAATGTCTTTATGTGGAATGCTAAAGTAAAAACCCTGTCAATTGTTAAATGGGATTTTCAGATTTGGACAGCTTGTATTCTTCCCGGTACTTGTTTGCAAGGTTATGTCTAGCTGTAAAGTCAAAATGAAATAGTAAGAATAGCCGTCTTGGAATGACAAAAATAAAACACAGAACGGAATTAGATATGGAGAAGAGGAGGGGGTAACCTTCGCTGGTATCACAAAAGGATCTCTTTTTTTTTTATAAGAACACAAAAGGATCTCTGTGCAATATCTAATAGTCCATCAATTCCAGCCTTGACAGCAAAACTGCTGTGTGCGAGCAACAAAAGGAACACGTGCGTGAAGCACATCTTCGTTAATCACCTCTCCAATTCTAAAAGGATAAAGCTTCCAGGAATTAGTAGCTTCATTTTATGCTTATATAGTTCTTTTTAACTGTTGAGTATGGGATTTACCAGATACCAATAAGAAAAATCGCCAGCAGTCAAGTAAATTCATGAACCTATGAGAGATGCTTATAATTAATTTCTTTCTTTTGTCTATCTATCTATATATTTTTTTAGTTATTCACTAGAGAAATTATGATCTGGAAGTCGATCTAGGGCAAGTATTCAGATCTATTATGGCATAGCCAAGAGACGCTCATGTACCTTAAATCTAAAACCTTTTTTGGATTTTACTTACACTGGTGTAAAAAACAAATTTTTGAGCAACTGGTGCAGCAAAACATTAATCAATAAACTGAATCATGTATAGCATATGACAAGTTATCATACATTCTCAAGAATGAAAAACTGTAATTTATGTTATCAAACAATCCCAATGTTAAGTTCTTAAGTTTTGAGGGGAATCCACAATCAACACGTGACCCTTGCCTCTAGTCCTGAGTTGCCTTTTTAATGAACATGAAATATTTTTTCCATTCTTCTTTTGGCTAATTAGCATTGGAGAACACATGGAAAACATATGAATGAACAATATTATCAGGCAAGGTTCTAAGTTGTCAGTTTAGGGCAATGAGCCATACCTCTTCTAATGCCTTGTAAACATTTGCAAGAGAAAACCACCGTGCATCGTTAAGCACCTAAGTTTTATCATTGCCACCAGTATATCAAAAGAAGTTCCAGAATCCAGCAAGAGCCCACTGGTGAAAGGGAGAAGAATATTACCTTGGACAGCAACGGCAAGACATCTAATACAGTTTTCAGAAGAACGATGCTTGATATCAATTTGGCTCTTCTTAGCATTGTCATACCTAAGACTTCATTTGTTATTTCTTTGGCTTGAAGCAGAAATGACAAAGTACCCTATCTGAATGAAGAGTATGAACAGGTCAGATTTTAGATTGTAGTCATAAAATCTACAAACTTCTAATAGTTTGATTAATCTTTATTTTTGGGGGCTATTCCGCCTCATAAAAGTTCCAACTTACCAGTCCCTTTGGGAACTTTCGCAAGATCTGAGAGAGTCCATAGAATAGCTGATCATTGCTCATCAACTCCTGGAATCAAGCACAAAAGAGATTATCTTTTGTTGTTCCAAAACAGATGTCGGTAGGTTGTGGCATTGTGCCTTAATGAATTTAAGCATTAGGGTTGGGCTAAAGCTCAAAAGGTGACTATGAAGAATATTTTATCCTACAAACTGAAATGAATATCCTAATTTCTATTTCAAAATGTCCTAACAGGAATTATCTACGACTGGAAATTTCAATCAATCAAAGGGAGGAAAAAAACTTGTCAGACAAGGCCCTAAGAAAGTAAGCATTACAATGTCTCTGAGTTGTGACTTGTGAGCATCAGAATGTGTGTCACACTAAAATAATATGGATAATAAAACAATAATATACCCCTATTTGCTTAAGCTCTTGCTCACACTTGTTCCTAAAACATGATGGAACCATTACCGAGCAGATCTGAATGGTTAAAAAAGGATTCATTCACCACAAGCAAGAGGTTGAAGAATGATGTTCTGGTGACTAAACTTGAAAACATTTAGTAATCATATCTTTTTATCTCATCATCATATAAGTGTGGAGAATAATGAAATAACAAAACTGAACAATGGAAGTAATTTTGGCATCACCTGTAAGTGCTTCTACAGTAAAAATATTCCAGTTGAAAACATAACGGTGCTTAAAAATTGCTGGTCTACATAGGGTACTCGTTTTAAAATCCTCAAGACTCGGGAGATATTGGAGAGGTCTATGAAAGTTAGTATAATCTTCTCATGCAGGTATAAAGTTAAAATAGCTCCAGAAGAGAAATCTGAGGAAAGCAAAAGGCAAGACTAACCACAATCCAGACGAGTATTGATAGTTTCAATATCTTTTAGAGGCTGCAAAAGATTGGCACGAAGAAGTCTAGTCCTGGAAAAGTTCAATATTTTTTGCATACAACAAAAAAATTAGGTGCTATCTAAAATCGTTTTCCATGATCACTAGAAGTTTTAAATACCACAAGGAAACTTTTAAAGTGGTGAAACAGTGCACGGATGGATTAAAAGTGAATAGAAACCTGAAACTGATGATAATGATTGAGAGATAAGCAACAGTTCACAAGATTACATGTCATTATCTGATTCTCAACATACCCTCCAATAGTTTTTTGTTGTGTTAAGCAAGTGGAACAAGCTTCTTTTCTTGGTAGTATGTAACACCCCAACCCGTATCCGACCCGGATCAGAGTCCGAGGTGTCACATTGACTTTTCAAAAACATTTTTCTTTACAAATTGGTTAAATTTTAAATCCATAATTCAAGAAAACGAATTTTTATATTAATTTAAAATCAATTGTTTTTACAAAACATATCAGAGCATATCCAATTCAAATATCTAAACTACATGCCAACTACATTCTATGTAACAAAATACATGTATTCAAATACATTTCTAATATGATCTTTTGGAAGGAAGAATCGACATGTCTTTCTTCCTACTC